>NC_034593.1:87661539-87747195 GCF_900095145.1 Mus pahari
CTGGCAACAGAGACTTGGCTCTTGGCTTTAAGAGGAGTCATGAAGTAAACTTGGCAGGACTAAACTTTCAACAGTTTTTTTTTTTTTTTTTTTTTTTTTTAATATCTGGAGGTATAGTCTTTTGTGTTCAAGTTGTTATTTTTCCCTTTCTCTTCTTTTTTCTTTCTTTCTTTCTGTCTTTCTTTTTCTTTTCCCTTTTTTCTTTTTTTTTCTTTTTTTCTTTTTGCAAGTTGTGGTGACAAACGTCCTTTTCTGAATGTTTATATATTCCTCCCTTCCTCTGGTCTCCAGTCCCTCATTAGAGTGTTGTTCACTTCTCCTACTCTCCTGAAACTGCCTCATTATTATTCTAGGTTCATTCTGTGGTCGTGATAAAATGACACAAGTGAGAGCATCTTAGAGGAGGGCGGGGCCTTTTCATACTGTAGCTTCCAGTCCACCACTGAGGGAGGGCAGTGTGGGACTTGCAGCAGGGATGCTGTTTGGATGGTTTTCACGATGGCTCAAGCTTAACTAGCTATTCTATCCTCTCAGCCCACGGAATGGCGCTTTCCACAGTGATCTAGGTCCTCCTGTGTCGATTAACAAGCAAGACATTTCCCTGGAGACGTGCTCAAAGCCAAGTGTGATCTGGACAACCCCTCAGTAGAGATGTCCTTCTCTGGTGGCTCTACACTGTACCAAGGCTGTAGTCAAGCTAACTAGGACAGGCATTATGGGTGGAAAATTGGGGACCAACAGGAGACAGGAAAGCCCCTGACACTGTGGGATCGTGGAGCAATTTATATGGCGGCTCTCTTCCTGCTCTGAGAATTTCCCAGCCCTAGGTTTGGAGAGCATTCATCTGGGATGCTCGGCAATCTCCTGTTGATCCTGTATGACAACCATCATGCCTGCTGGGTTATTAAACTATACAATTCCCATCTCCTAATTCATAGCTAATAAGTAATTAGTAGCAACATTATTGGTGAATAACTTTATTTGCTATTCTTTTTAAAACTTGAAACTAGTTTTAATGACTGACTTTTTTTTTCTGAGATAAGGAAGGCCTCACTATGTAGCCCCAGTTGACCTGGAATTTGCCAAACAGCATGGATAATTTTTGCTTGGTTTGCTTATTTCTACAATTTTCACAAAATGGGTATTTAGTGACAATTGTTCTTTTATTCCTTCCACATGCTTCTGAAGGAATCTTTCCATAATCCATCTATTATTGGTGGCAAGAAAAAAAAGGCATTTTAAAAATGGGTCATAATCCATTGCTACCATTATTTATTTTGATGTTCAAATTCAGAATGTGGCCTTTGGGGGCCATTTCACATTGTCTTCTGGAGATTTTTTGTGGGAAATATTTAGAAACCAAGAGTTGAGCTTTATGCTTATTCATCATTATTTGTATAATTATTTATAAGTTACACAAAGTGAAGAGTTGAGACAACGTTGCAACTTTACATATATTCCATGTATAGAATTCAAAATCAAATATATAAGTATTATATATTTTCAAATTGTGATTTTTAAAAGGACCAAAGTAGCTAAAGCAATCATTAGCAGAATGAACAATGCTACAGAAGGAATAATTTACAAGTCCAAATTATATTATAGAGCTATCATATGGTACTGGCACAAAACAGACACATAGGCCAACTGAGGAGAAGATCCAGAAATAAACCCACACAGTTATAGCAACCTAATGTTTTCTTTTTACAAAGCTGTCGAATATATAAATGGAAGATGCAGCTTCCTTAGTAAATGGTGCCAGGAAAGCTGGATTTCCAAACGTAGATGAGTGAGACAGACCCACATCTCTTACCCTGCAGGAAAACTAACTAGAAATGGATCAAAACCTTATGTGTAAGACTTGAAATTGTATGTGAGAACATGTCAAGACACAGGTACAGGCTAGGATTTTCTGAACAGGACTCCAACACTACAGGAAACAGCTTCCCCCACACCCATATAAATACATACACACCCATTGACAGATTGGATTGCATGAAATGAAGATGCTCCAAACAGAAAAAGAAGCCATCACCTGAGCGAAGACACAGTCTGCAGAATGGGAAGATATCTCTGCCAGCTAACATCAGACAGAAAAGTAAGATAAAGTATGCAAAAAATAAACACCCTCCATGATCAATCGGTAAGTGGTCTTATGAATTAAATGGACAATTCTGAAAATAAATGCAAATGTTTAATAAATCTTTGAAAATGTGGTTAATATCCTTAGCCATCAGAGAAAGTAAGGTTAAATCTATTTGGGGATTTCATCTTCCTCTAGTCAGAGTGGGTATCACCAAGAAAACAAATGATAGCAGATGCCGGTGAGAATACTGGAAAGGAACAACCTCTGTTTCTGCTGCTATGAATGTGAACTGATGCAGCCACTGTGGAAATCAGCATGGGGTGTCTTCAAAACACCAAAAATTAGAACTACTATGTGATACAGGAGTATTACTCAGGCATGTGCCCACAGGACACCAAGTCATCAGTCTCCAGACATACTTGCACATTCATGTTTACAGCTACACCATTAACAATAGCCAGGAAATGGAGTAAGCCTGGATGCCCATCAAGAGATGAATGAATAAAGAAATGGTTCACATACCCAACAGGACTTTATTTTCACATTAAAAAAATGAAATCATAACATTTACATAAAAATGGATGCCTCAAGAAATCACTGAATAAGCCAGACTCAAATACTGCAAAACTGCAAGTTTTCTCTTTTATGCAGAAACTATATTTAAATTTTATGCGTGTGTAATTAATTATATTTCATGTTTGTAGGTCATGAAGCTACAAAGAAGACCAGAAAACAGGAAGCAGAGACCTTACAGATGGTAAGAATCTGGTATAGAATACGTACAATGAAGAAAAAGAAAGGGGCTGTCTTAGTTACTGAGATGGTTTGTATATTCTTGGACCAGGGAGTGGCACCAGTTGGAGGTGTGGCCTTGTTGGAATAGGTGTGACCTGGTGTGTCACTGTGGGTGTGGGCATAAGATTCTCACCCTAGTTACCTGGAAGTCAGTCTTCCACTAGCAGCCTTTGGATGAAGACATAGAACTCTCAGCTCTGCCTGTGCCATGCCTGCCAGGATACTGCCATGCTCCCACCTTGGTGATAATGGACTGAACCTCTGACCTATAAGCCAGCCTCAATGAAATGCTGGTTTTATAAGACTTGCCTTGGTCATGGTGTCTGCTCACAGCAGTAAAACCCTAACTAAGACAGTTACTGTTTTTTGCTGTGAAGACACCATAACCAAGGCAACTTCTAGAAGAAAGAGATAACTGGGAACACAGCATGAGTTCATGACCAGCACTGACAATCCATGGGGAGAACATGGCAGCAGGCAGGCAGGGCACTGAAGCCGCAGCTGACAGCTCACAAACAGACTGCAAGCAGGAAGCAGGAAGAGCTAACTGGCAATGGTGTGGGCTTTTGAAACCTCACAGCCCACCCCTAGAAATGTACCTCCTCCATCAAAGCCACATGTCCTAACCTTCCCCAAACAGTTCCACCAACTGGAACTGGGTGTTCAAATGTATGAGCCTATGGGGGCCATTCTCATCCAAACCAGCACAAAGGCCATGCGGGAGAAGTGAAAGAACTAGAAGAAGAAAGAGAGAGGTCGGGGAGAGAGGTGGGAAAGGAAACAAAGGTGACCAAGATCAGATGGCACAGATACAACAGAGCCACAAGGAAGTCCAATATTCTATACATTAACCTAAAACATTTAAGAATAAGGAAAACCTGGGAACTGGTTTAGACCTTCTCATTCCAGTCTACGTCAGGGAGGCGCGTTTTCATCCTGGCTGGTGGCTCTAGTCTCCTATCAGTATCAAGGTTTCCCCTTTGCTGACTCTCACAATAGACACGAACATGATTCTCCTTTTACACAGCGATCATTTTGTTGTCTTTGAGATTCTTATGTCTCTAATTTTTTCTTTCCTTTTAGATTTGCTAAAAGCCCAGGACAGTGTAAACTCACTGAGGAGGTAGTATTAACAGGTATCTTTGTTTTGTTTTGTTCCTGATTTAGTAGAAGTGGCATTTAAGCTTCCTTGGCAAAATATTAATGTCAGTGACATATGTTTATTTCATTCTGTTTAGGCTGTAGCTATCAATTTATATTTTCATTCTTTTTATTTATTTACTCTTTAGAAATAAGGGATGATTCTTAGTTTATTAAAATCCTTTTCAAAATCTACAATGATAAGACAATTTCCCCCTCAGGTATGTTAGTAAAACATATCATATCATATGATAACAAGTCTACTTAAGTCTGCATCAATGTGTACAAAAAACTTAACAACAATTAGATTTGTCATATACATTTTGTAAATGGGAGGTGACATTCCTTGATGCTTTGCTATATATCCCACTCTGTCTGGTTACCCTTTCCAGTTCTTGGCTCCTGCTGTGAGCATGAGTATTATACAAGAGCAGTAATTAGTATTATACAACAAGAGCAGTAATTAGTATTATATAATAAGAGCAATAGCTCTTCCCATTGCTCAACACACGTTCAAGCTCTCATGGGTGGTAATCCAAATCACGGAGTGTGTCTAAACCACATCATACTTCTGGGGTGGGATAAAGATAGAAGTATGTAAGAACTGGATATTCCTCTAGCGCGCTCTCTCTCTGTCTCTCTCTGTCTCCCTCTGTCTCTCTCTCTCTATCTCTGTCTCTCTGTCTCTGTCTCTCTCTCTCTGTCTCTGTCTGTGTGTGTGTGTGTGTGCGTGCACACGCGTGCGTGCGCGTACACATATGTGTGTCGTGTGGTGTGTATTTCACTAGGTGGCTAAGTCTGAAGTTGAGTTCACGGTGCTATCTCCTGAGTGCCGAGACTACAGGTGTGCGACCACCACGCCCTCCCAGATGTTACTGTGCCTAACATCTATAAGGAGTTCGATGAAATGGCTGTTTTCTCACTGTCTACATTAGTCATCTCTTGCTTTGTAGCAAACAACTGAAAGATTCAGGGGCATGGATCAGTCCAGATTTATGTCACTATTGAGTTGGTTTACAAGGACTCCAGGAGGCTGCGCTTCAGCCTTTATGAACTGGTGAGGAAGTTTTGAATGCAAGCAAATAATATGGTTGTACAGAACCAGCTGAGAATCACCGCCTCTGCTCCCAGAATTACATGCAAGAAATATCAAACTGAAAAAAATGAGAAAATGAGGAAAGGTTGGCATCTTATGAAGGATTCACTAAAGATGAATAAGAAAATTTTTCTGTAATTGTAAGTAGAAAAGATAAGTGTAAAATAATTGGGGCAAATTATTCTCTTAAAATAAAAGGGAATAGAATACATGTGATATGAAAGAAGAGGGCAAATAAGACCGGGAGCTAAAGGTTTCGTTAGGGATGCAGGTGAGGAGATGAGAGAGAGGATGGAGTAGGGAGTGGGTTAACTAAAAATATGTATTTATTACCTTAGGTTAATACACAGCATCTATTCTAATATATATTAATTATATATTGTATATTTATTATATATATTACATTGTGTATAATATATATATACAGAGAGAGAGAGAGAGAGAGAGAGAGAGAGAGAGAGAGAGAGAGAGAGAGAGAGAGAGTTTAAACAAAAGTACCCTGCATACAAAGACAGTACTGCTCCCAAAAGGCATTAGTTTTTAAGTAAAAATCTCAGTGCCATGCATGGGATACATCCCTGTGAGTCACTAGTCAGGAAGACATCAGGGGTCTCTAAAACCACAAACTATTGCCATTGGTCTTAGCAGCCCATGATAACTAGATGCTTAGATCTTATTGCTGAAGATGCCACATGCTTTGGTTACAGGACATAACGAAATCAATCTTGAAATGACCAGGAAATTTCCAACCTAGCTTTCATACTGCTGGAAGGTGTTATTCAGGCCACAGAGGAAAAAAGACATCAATGGTCTTAGTGCTGGACCTGATATTCAACAAGACCAATTGCTAAGCAGGACTGTCCCACTGGTATAACAGTGGCATCAATGGTTACAGAGGAACCAACCTGCTTTCTGATTGGATTTGAGAACTGATCCATAGAAGGGAAAGCACACATGACCCTTTAAGCCTGGTCAAAAGGAGGTTCTAGGCCCCAGATGGTCATGCTGTCAAAATATCTTCCAAATGTTTATGTCTCTGTCCATACATCTGTGCTACTCTCAACCTTAGGTAGGAAAGCTTCTTTTTGCAGTGGGCAGTGGTTAATGCAGAGACATGTTAACAGGTTAGAGTGTGGGAACAAATAACTGTTGATTGTGGGGCCATGGGTGTGTGGGAAAGACGGGAGTGGGAGAGAGTGCACGCATCCCACCAGAGTTCCGGGGCTCTGGGTGGGCAGATGCGGGAGGACTGCTGCTTTCCATGCGGCCCCAGGTGGGCATCTGGCTATGTGAAGCCACTGACCCCACACTGCAGGGGGTGGGGTGGACAAGGGGCAGCTCCAGGTACCAGGTTCCCAGTGTCCAGCATCCCATGCTGGATATGGAGGAGGAGCTGAGAACAGAATAGGGGCCCTGGGGCGGCACTTGGCCTGAGATATGGGAAGAGAGGGCAGGGGGAAGGAGGGGCGATGGATGGTTCCCACGCAGGTGAGTGTCTTTAGTCTGGGCCTTGATGAACAGAGACAGTCTATGGTTTGAGAGCTTTATTGTAGAAAGGCAGGGAGAAAGGAGAGAAGGTAGACGGAGAGAGGGAGTGGCCGGCCCTGGCCACCAGGAGAGAAGGGGGAAGAGAGAGAGAGAGAAGAAAGGGTAGAGAGAGAGTAAGAGAGGTAAAAACTTAGAGAGAGAGAGAGGAGGGAAAGAGAGAGAGAAGGAGAGCTAGAGAGTAAGAAAGCTTAAAGAGAGTGAGGAGGGGTCAGGCAGCCCCTCTTACAGTGGGCTTTGCTATCTTGCTGTTGCTAGGTAACTGTGAGGGAGTCTAGCTAGAATGTCAGAAGCTTGGGACATTGTCTACATGACTGCTAGCCACACGCCTCTCTTGGGGCTGTGGGGGCAACTTCGACAGGAGCCAGGGGTCCAGGAGACATGATCAAATGCCTTCCATCCCATGTAGGTGGAAATTACCACCCACCAGGTCCCACCGGGGTTCAAGACCTCAGCTCGACTGGAGACCAGGGTGTCTGTGCATAGCCCACTGCCCCACGGTTGAGTGTTCAGCACAAAGTAGGATAGTGAGAACTCAGAGCTAAGAGGCTATCGGCAGTTGGTGGCTGATAGGGAAGGAAGAGTCATTTTTCCTTGCGGGTGCGTTAATCCCACCAAACAAGATGCATTGAACACAAGAGACACTGGGTTTCTATAGCCCCAACTGCTATTAAACTAGGGAATTTTTAAGGGTTGGGAGATTTCTAGAGGAATTTTGGTTGCAAAGAAACTTCACAGAACATTTAAAAAAGTATTTGGCAGAACAACTTATCAGGGTGGGTGTTAGGGTATAGGGTTCAGAACATGTCAGGTTCCAAAAAATGGGTCAAAAACCAGTCAAATCCAAATTTTACAGAACACAGGAATGAACTTATTTTGACCTTGCCATAAGATAACTTCTAATCTTAAGGTGGTGTCAGGCTTGTCCATCAGGTGTAGCCAGTAGTAATTTGCCCATGCTGTAGGGAACAACCCCATGCGTGTTTGTCATGCACATATAGACAGCACTAAGTGGACATCAAGAACATTAAAAAGAAAAGCTAGTGAAGTTGAGAGGGAGATGTGTTGAAGGGGTTGTGGGGGGATGGAAGGGGAAAACAGTAGGTACATACAATCACCATTCACTGTATACTTACATGAAAATTTCAAGGAACAAATAAAAGTAATAGATTTTCAAAAACTTAGAAAATGCACTCAATTGGTAGAGAGATTTGATGCTCTGATGACTGGTAAAGTATGAAGATTGATTTTCCTTTTAAATTTATTTTTTAATTAGCATACACAGCAACAGATCTCCCTATGACAGTTTCATGCGTACTTAGCTTTAATTGATTCCCACACCATGGATACCTCACTTCCTTGCTCCCCACCCCCTGCTTCTGTCTTTCCTTCCCCTGCATTTCCCTTTCTGATTTCATCTCAGGTTTCTCTCTGACCTCCTTAGTGTTTCTCATGAACCCTTTCCACTTTCATGTCTTCTGCTCAGTCATGCCCACATACACACAAAGTAGAAGATAGGATCTGCATGAGACATAACATTCTTTATCTTACTGAGCCTGAGTTACTGCAGTTAATATATTTTTGATATATCTATTTTCTAGCAAAGTTCATTTTTTTAATTAGTTATTTTATTTATTTAATCTCATTTATTTCATTTAATTAATTATTTTATTTATTCATTCCGGCCGTTGCCCCCCCCCCGCCTCACACCCTCACAGTTCCTCACCCCACTCATTCCCCCTCCCCCTTGCCTCTGAGAGGGTATCCCCCTTCCCTAGGGCCTCAAGTCTCTCCAGGATTAGGTACATCTTCTCCCACTGAGGCCAGTCCAGGAGTCCTGTGTTATATGTGCCTGGGGCCTTGGACCAGCCCATGTATTGCTGCCTGGTTGATGGCTCCATCTCTGGGATCTCCCGAGTCCAGGTTAGTTGAGACCGCTGGTCTTCCTGTGGGGTTTTCTTAGTCAGAGTTTCTACTCCTGCACAAACATCATCACCAAGAAGCAAGTTGGGGAGGAAAGGGTTTATTTGGCTTACACTTTCCATATTGCTGTTCATCACCAAAGAAGTCAGGACTGGAACTCAAGCAAGTCAGGAAGCAGGAGCTGATGCAGAGGCCATGGAGGGATGTTCTTTACTGGCTTACCTCCCCCGGCTTGCTCAGCCTGCTCTCTTATAGAACCCAAGACTACCAGCCCAGAGATGGCACCACCCACAAGGGGACCTCCCCCCTTGATCGCTAATTGAGAAAATGCCTTGCAGCTGGATCTCCTGGAGGCATTTCCCCAACTGAAGCTCCTTTCTCTGTGATAACTCCAGCCTGTGTCAAATTGACACAAAACTAGCCAGTACAGGGGTCCCCCTTTGCTTCCGCTTCTTCAATCCTTCCCCTAATTCTTCCATAGGGGTCCCGGACTTCAGTTCAATGGTTGGGTATAAGTATCTGTTTCTGTCTCAGTCAGCTGCTTGTTGGGCCTTTCAGGGAACAACCATACTAGGCTCCCATCTGTAAACACATCATAGCATCAGTAATAGTGTCAAGCTTTGGTGCCGCCCAACTTGAGATGGATCCCAAATTAGCCTGCTCACTGGACAGCCCTTTCTTTCAGTCTCTTCTCCATGTTTGTCCCTGTAGTTCTTTTAGATGGGAAGAATTCTGGGTCAGAAATTTCGACCATGGTTGGTAACCTCCACTTGGGGCTCTGTCTATCTACTGGAGGTGGACTCTTCTAGAGTTCCCAGTATATGTCCAGGAGAGTGTAACTGGGTCATATTGTATTCTATTTGTCTTCTTGATAATTCTTCACACCGATCCCACAGTTGCTGCACATGTTTATGCTCCCACCAACTGTGAATGAGTGTTCCTTCCCACCACACCCTCATCACAGGTGTTGGCAACTGGTTTCTTTATGTTAGCCATTGTGACTGGCATGATATGGAATCTCAAAGCAGTTTTGTTGTGTGTGCACATTTACCTTGGCTTTTTTTTAAGGGTCTTTCATTGGACCTAACCAGTGATGCTAGGTTGGATGGCCAATAAACCCCAAGGAGCTCTTCTCTACATCCCCAGTGCTGGGGTTATAAGCGTATGATCTCTCTCTCTCTCTCTCTCTCTCTCTCTCTCTCTCTCTCTCTCTCTCTCTCTCTCACACACACACACACAGAAGGAGAGAGAGAGAGAGAGAGAGAGAGAGAGAGAGAGAGAGAGAGAGAGAGAGAGAGAGAGAGAACTAAGGGTTAGGTCCTTATGCTTGCGTAGCAAATTTTAGCTTGCAATTTCCTGATGGCTAAGAATGTTGAATACTTTAAAAATAATTATTGGCTATTTGTAGTCCTTGAGAACTGTGTTTTCACTCCATTGATTCGTTTCCTAATGGGCAGTTTTGGATTTTTTTGGTGTTTAGTTTTTGCTGTTCTGTAGTTGTTCTAGATATTAACCCCATATTAGGCATAGTGGGGAAAGCTGTCTTTCCCACCCTGCAGGCTCTTTGCTCTGTTGTTAGTTCCTCTTGCTGTGCAGAAACATTTTAACACCACATGATCTCAATCTTGTGCTACTGCAGTTCTCCTCAAAGTTCTTGCCCTTATCTCTATCTTGAAGTATTTCTCATGTTTTCCTTTAGCTATTTATGCATTTACAGTTTTAAATCACGTTCTTTGGTTCACACTGAACTGACTTTGCTAAAGGTGAGAGATATGAATCTAAGTTGATTTTTCTGCCATGTGGAAATTCAGACTTGCAAGCACATTTAATAGGTTATCTTATTTCAAGCACATTTGGGCAACTTTGTCAAAAATTAGGTGGCCACAGCCATGTGGGTTTATTTCTGGGTATTTATTTTCTCTACTATGTTCCATTTGCCAAGGTAAACATTCACTATGGCTCTGTAAGAGGAAGGGCTTTGTTTGGTTTTGGAGTCATGGTCATACCATGCAGCCCTGGTTGGTCTGGAACTTGTTATGCAGACCAAGTTGGCCTCAAATTCAGAAATTGTCTGCCTCTGCCTCCCAAGCACCACAACAACCTGCTAAGACGTTTGACATCAGGTATTATGAGCCTTCTGGCACTCTTCTTTCTTTTCTTAAAACTCCTATGGCTGTACTTCCATTTGAACTTTAGAATTGTTTTCTCTGATTTGTGAAGAATGTCACTAGATTTTTGATAGGGATTACATTAAATCTATATATTTAATAAATCTATAATGTAATAGATTTAGGTAGTAGAGCCACGTTCATAATATTAAGTCTGCCATTCCAGGAAGTTTTTGACATGGTCTAGTGTCTTACCAATTTTTTTTCCAATGTCTCCATGTTTTCATTGTAGGGGTCTTCCACCTCCCTGGTTAGGTATATTCCTTGATATTTCTGAAGCTATTGTGGATGGGATACCTGCCCTAATTTCTCAGCAAATGTGTGTGTAGCCAAATTAGTATATATCCATAAAAAAGATGTTGATTTTTATGTGCCGATTTTGTGTCCTAAAACTTCACTGAAAGAGGACTAATAGTCTTCTGTTGGAATCTGTGATGTCTTTTAAGTAT
Organism: Mus pahari; assembly: GCF_900095145.1. NCBI lineage: Eukaryota > Metazoa > Chordata > Mammalia > Rodentia > Muridae > Mus > Mus pahari. The sequence goes on from NC_034593.1 coordinate 87,672,742, forward strand.
AAAATTATGTCATTGCCAATAGGCATATTTTTACTTCTTTTGCATTTTTTATGTTTTATATGTTTCTCTTATTTTATTGCTTTGACCAGAGTTCGAACATATTTTGCATAAGAATAAAAAGAATGGGCACCTTTGCCTCATTCTAGATGTTTAGAAAAAAAAAAAAGATGTTTTCTTTAGTATAATGTTGGCTATGCCTGTTGTATATAGCCTTTATTATGCTGTGGTATGCTCCATCAGTTTCAACTTTCTTCAATGACTTATATCACAAAGGCTCTCCTGAACTTTGTCAAATGCATTTTCTGCATCCATCAAGACGATCATAAGAGTTTTGGCTGTAAGTCTATTAGCATGCTGTATTACATTTATTACCTTGCATAATATTACCTTGCATAATCAGCACGGCACTGCTGGCATGAAACAAAGCTGGTCATGACGTATGATGTTGATGCGTTCTTGAGCTCAGTTTTCAAGCATTCTGTTGGCATTTCTTCAAGTGATCATCAGATTGGTCTGCAGGGTTTTGTTGTTGTTATGTTGTGATACCTGGTTTTGGTGTCAGGGTAACGCTGACTTTATAGAATGAATGTGGAAGTGCTCACTCTTGTTTCTGTTTTGTAGACCATTTCAAGATGTGTTTTATATTTTCCCAAAAATTCCACAAGAAATCTCTTCACCCCTGAGTTCCTTTTGTGGGGAGATTTTTAACTACTACTCCAATCACATTGCTAGTTGGGAGTCTGTCTCAATTTTCTGCCTTTAGCTCTGAATGGTGTGGTGGTTTGAACATGAATGTTCCTCCCAGACCTTGATGTTTAAATGCTTGGATTCCCCTAGTGATGCTGTTTGGCTAGATGCTGTATAGGCTTGCTGGAGGAAGAATGGCACTGGAGACAGGCTTTGAAGTTTTAACAGCTGTGCGCCATTCACAGTTTGCTCATGACTTACTGTTTGCAGTTTGAGACATAAGCTCTCAGCTGCCCTGTTTCCTGTTGCCCTGATTCCTGAACACGGTGAACTTTTACCCTTCTGGAACTGTAAGCCCAAATAATTTCTTTCTTCCATAAGTTGTTTTTGGTCATGGGCTTTTTTTTATGGCAATAGAAAACAAACTCGAACAGTTGGTCATGTGTTTAAAATGTTATGTTTCTAGGTTTTTCTAGCTCTTTGGAATCTTAGTCTGTAACCATGTTCCCTCTTCTTTCTCCTTCCTTTCTTTCTCCCCCACCCCTTCTCTCATACACAGTGTATGTTGTGCAGAGTTGTTCTACAAGACAAACAACTGCCATCACGTGGACTTCAGCTGTGCTAACTTGCAAAGGATTATCCCCACTGGGCTTGCTGACTGTTGACTCCCCTTATAGAACCTCAAATGAGTGTCCAGCTGCCCCCTTCTACCAGTTGTATGTAACTCTGCCCTAATTACATGTCGCTAGAGTATACAGGCTGGAGATGACTAGGGGAGAAGGGCTCCATCTATGTGGCTATGGAGAAGCCATTATTCCTCCTAGATTAAGACTGCCTGGTGTGGCAGGGAGGGTACCGGAAGTAAGTAACCCCCCACTGTGCTCTGTAAGCCCAATAAACTTACTAGCATCTTAGAGTAACTGTACCTGTTTGTCATTGGAATCTTAGGAGGAAGGTGAGACATTGTTTGCATCACCCTGGGAAGACATCTCAGTAAAATATGTGAGGGGTATAAAGGTATGGATGACCATGCACACACAAAGGACACAGCAAGCACTGGGTAGCTTCCCCTATTGCTCCCTACCTTACTGGCTTGAGACAGGGTTTCTCATTGATCCTATGGTTAACGTTTTAAGCTAGACCAGCTGACCAATGAGCTCTCTGGACCTGCTTGTCTCTACAGCCCAATGGTGTTGCCAGAATACACGGCTCTGGGTACCATTCTACGTGGGTGGTGAGGCTCAGAGCAAGTTCTCCCACTTACAGAACAAGCACCCACTGAGTCCCGGAGGCAGCCTACAAGTGCCCTTTCACTTCTAAATGTAATCATTTGGATCTTCTCTTTCTTTTTGGTTAGCTTAGCCCAGGCTGTCACTCATTTATCTTCTCAAATAGCTCTTTGATCCGTTCTGTGCATTCATTTCCTGTTTCATTCACTTCTGCCATAATCTTTACTACATCCTGAGGTGTATCACTAGGTTATCTGACATCTCTCTGATCATCCTACAGCTATAAACTTCTCTCTTGGGACTGACTTGGTTGCATCTCGTAGACTGCTTCATTTGATTTTAGGAATTTAAAAAATTCTCTCCTGATTTCCTCAAGGACCCACTGTTCATTCAAAAGCATATTGTTCAGTCTCCAAGTATTTGTGCATTTCCCAAGTTTAGTATCGACGCTGATGCTATGGGATTTAGTGTTTTGAGCCAACCTGTGTCTTTTGTGAGTTATGGGTGTTTGCACTCAAGGTTACTATTGGAAAAGGTTTGCATTACTGGTGATCATGTTGCCTGTTCTAGCTGGCTGGTTTATTAGTGGTTCTTCTTCTGGCTTTGGGGGTTTCTCACTTGCTGTGTTGAAGGTGCTTCTTTTCCATCTATCCTCTGTTCATTCTTCTCATGTAACATACGTTCTCTTTCTGTGTTCCTATCAATGAAATTGTCTTTTTCTTCTGTACACAGTACTCCTTTAGTAATTGCCTTAACTTATACAATTTACACAATTATTACTGAATGTGTATGCTGTTTTGCCTGAATACGTGTCTGTATGCACCTCACATGTGCTTGGTGCCTGAGGCCAGAAAAGGACACTGGATCCCCTGGAACTGGGGTTACAAATGCGAGCTATCATGTAGGTTCTGGGAATTAAATAAATCCTAGTTCAGAAGACTAGAGCAGTGCTCGTAACCTCCAGACCACCACTCAAGCCCCTTACGCTTATTTTAACATATTTTAATTTTTATTTCTCCACCAATTAAAAAAGATAACTTCATTGAGTTGGTTATTTACTTTTAGTGTTTGTAATATGCCAATTCATGCTTTCCTGGTTTTTAGGGTTGTTGATAGAAATCTGACGTTACTCTGACGTTTGCTTATGTATGAGTTGACGTTGTCTTCTGATAGCCCCTGTAGCGTTTATTTGCTTATTTTTTACATATTGACTGTAACATATCATGTAGAGGTTCTTGTCTGGTCCTGTCTATTCGGATTCATCCTATGTTTGGATGTCTTTAGGTTTGAGAAATCCTCAGATATAATTTTATTGAACAGGGACACCAGAAACACTTACAGTGTGACAAATGTCACTCAGTAGCTAAATCTGCCAATATCTTGATCTTGGACTTGTGACTGACCGTTGTTTAAACCATCTAGCCTGTGACATTTGATCACAGGATCCCCCGGAAGCTAATACGTTGGGGGGAGGGAAAGTGTGACATTAAAAAAAAAAAAGTAAATATGGTAAGAAACTGAGACTATTTTGTCACAGAAAAGTATCTTATCATAGAAGCTAAAACAAGAGTGGTTCAACGGTTAAGAAATAGTCACAGAAATGAACTCTACTGAGAGGTCATGGTGAAACTCAAAAAAATAAACACTCTCTGGATTTTGTGACTCCTGTCGGGGGAGCAAAAGTAAAACCTGCGTGCATGAGGAGTGTGTGAGTGCACGTGTGTGTAAGAGTGTGTGTGTAGGTGCAGGTCAATGTCTTTATGCATGCGTGTGCACGAGTGTGTGCAGGCATCCATGTGGGAGTGTGTGTCTATGAATATGACTGTATGTATGTCTTCATGTGTGTGAAATGAAAACTGAATATACGAACACTTATATTGAGGTATTACTGGAAAGAAAATGAGAAATTAATTTTTTTATCTCTGTAATTAAAAAGTTTTAATGAAAGAGACAACTTATGAATATAGACCTTTAGAAATAAAGGGACGGCAGCTCACTTTCTGGCTGGTGAATGTTCTTAGCTTTAACCGCCATTCCTTCCTGGAATGGGATTTCAGCTAAGCTCCACCTTGTAACTAGCGCTGTCTCCTGGTGTGACTTCTATTGGGTTGTCTGGCCATCTATTTTTAGCATGATTATGAATCTGTACTTAATGGCATTGATATATTAATGAAACATAGAGAGAAGTTTTAAGTGGCTATTGCTAGCCAAGGATCACAAAAAATGACAAGTTTCTCTACTTTCAGGTTTTATACTTAAGTATGTTATCCATTTCCAGTTTATTAGTGATGGCAGAGGCCTAAGGCTTTTCTCAAACTAGGGGCTAGTTGTTTCCATACCATTTCAACTAGCACCTGTGTGCCTCAAATTGTTTCATATGATGTGGAAAAGGAGTAAGGAATGATCTTTCTCAAAGTCCTTGGTTCCTAAGGAACTTACAGATAAACCAGTATGCCTATTGGATATCTATAAGGCATGAGGGACCAGCCTGTCTCCATTCTGTAACCAGGACACATTTGGATTTGCTAGCTCAGTTAGGTTTCTCTTTACTATAAAACTTAAGTTTCTGATTCCTACTTTTAGACCTGGCAGTGTATCTGTAAGTCCACTCCCCGGGGCCTTATGTTCCCAGAAGGTGCTTGCATGCAGAACCCCCAACCCTGCAGTTTTGCCCTATAAAGAAGGCTTAGGAAACCGGCCCAGGGCTGATCTCTTGAGCCCCACCCTAGGGAAAGACAGCTGCCAGCCAGCTCCCATGTACACAAAGAAAGCCTGACTTGATTTGGACATAATTTGGGTTGGTGGTCTTTCTCCTCACTTCTGTGGGATTAACAGAGCTATTTATTTTTTACCGCAGCACATAATAGCTGGCATGTTAACCAGAGCTCGTGTGCCTTTACATACATGTAGATAGGGTGCACTGATCAAATTCAGCTGCACATACCCTCATGTCTGTAATCATTATTCCACTTTTAGGGTGGGGTTTTGCAGCTTCTGTCCCTGGCAGAGAATAATGTGCTTACCTTCTTGTTACTGCTTACTTTATTAAGTAAACCTCCAGTCCCTTCCACTTTGCTGAAAACGATAAAATTTCATTCTTCCCTATGGCTGATTAATGTTGTATTCCTGTACTGCACTTTCTTCACCCATCCACTTATGGACACCTAGTGTGAGCCCACTCTTAGCTTGAAGATAGCTGTTGAAAGCCAAGGCTTCATATACAAGGTGTGATGAACGACAGCTTATATGGCCTTCTCTCCAAGACTTCCTTTTCCAGTGGTTCTGTTGTAGGCTTTCTCCAGGACCGCTCACAGGTCATGCTGTGCCAGCCAGGAGCTACATACTGAAACTAAACTGGATTTCTAGGTGGAGGAAAGGATATTCTCAGAGTTTTCTAAAGTCACACTTGGCAGGCCTCCAGGCCAATCATCTTTCTGCAAGATCCCATGAGCAGTGTAAAGGGCAGGGGGTCCCGCTGGAGTGGATGGATGGAAAATCTGTCCCCAGCCTCTGCCCTGGGCTCAATTTGAAGGCATGAGTTGGCTGAAGTAGGTTCCTTCCCGCCAGGCCTCCCTGCCCTGTCTTTCCTCAGCTCTCCCTAATCACACAGCCAGTCCTGCATTCTGTACATCAGTCTGGTGGAGGGTAAGAAAACTAGACCAGGTAAGAAAAAAAGCAACATAACCATTAACAATAGGCAATTTATTATTATTCCAATGTAGGCAATCTGAAGCCAAGGGGCTTTCCCATGTACACTGTGTGTTCCTGTATTACAGGTACTAGATCACAGTTAACACTTCCAGAGGAACAAAATTAGAATTCAGAAAAGACTAGCCCAGAAATTCCAGAGCAGAGAATATGGCCAAAGACAGATTTGTTTCCTGAAAACTAACAATCAATCTGGGAGCAAGAATCAAAGTAACTGGTTGCTGAAAACTGGACCCAATGCTGGGCTGGTTGCTAAGGAACTAGTGATGCTGAGGTGGGCGATGCAGGCTGTGAATGGCGGGCAGCAGCCTTACTTCTGGGAAAGTAGTATCTGCAGAGATGGTTAAGGAAAACATATCTCATTACTTTAACTCAACTTTACCCAAACTACTGGTGCTTGGATAATCATTGCAAAACACTTCACGCCTTAGGTCAGAAACTCATCTACTATTGTTAGAACTCGTGACTGTCATGGTTATGTGGTGTAAATTTCTGACACTGCACAAGCACATAAAATGTGACTTTTATATTAAGGCTTTATAGGGACATAAATCCTTTAGGGACCACATGGAGTGCACAGTAAGGATCTAGGTAAAAAGATAGCCTTTCTGCATATAGAACCTAGAGGTTAATTCTGTTTTCTCTAGCCAGTTTTTGGACATAGCTTATAGTTTTAAAATGCTGGCCTACAGAGCCAGGCCTTGAGAAAAAAAAAATTGTTGTAGTGAACATAGATGGAGACTTAATGCTCACAATGGATTCCCCATGCTTCTTAAGAGTATATCAGAAAGGGGTAGTGATGTAGCTTTCCTGGCATGTGTGAGACTCTGGGTTCAATTCTAGCAATTAAAACAAAACACAAAGAAGAATATATCAGAAAGGGTCTAAACCAAAAGAGCTGACTTGTTTAAGTTAACTTCAGTGAACAGAATGAATTAGGCGCTTAGAATTAATTAATTAGTCTCTACTACAGACCTGAAGGGTCTTGAGGGAAGTGACAAGACGTTATCAAATGTACTATTAACTCTCCCCGGTATATTATTATTATTATTATTATTATTATTATTATTATTATTATTATTAATTATTAATTTTTTTTCAAGACAGACTTTCTCTGTGTACCACTGGCTGTTCCCAAAGTCAGAGTTGCCTATCTCTGCCTCCTAAGTGCTGGAATTAAAGACAAATGCCACCATACCCAGCTTCCATATATCTTATTTTACTGAGAAAAAAAAAAACCATTTAAAAAACCCAACTTATTAAGTATATTTGTGTGTGTGTGTGTGTGTGTGTGTGTGTGTGTGTGTGTGTATGTGTGCGGTGTATGTGTGGAGGTCAGAAGACAACTTACAGGAGCCAGCTCTCTCCTTCCTTCTTCCATGCAGCTGGGGACAGAGCTTAGGCCCTCAGGCTCTGAAGCAAGCATGTTGCTGAGCTTTGTCTTAATCTATTTCTATGCATCCAGAAATGCTTGGATATATTTATTTTCTTGGGTGTTGGGTGTATACTCTGGATCATACAAGCTAGAAAGTGTCTCTTAGTTATGTCTCATTGAAGAGGGACAGAGTGAAGGACGTGACAGAAGACAGCCTTGGATTAAATAGCAATACTGGGAAATGCAGCATGACTTTCCTCATTGTTTGAAATATGTATAATCAGATCACAGAAGGATACATGTAGGTTGGGATGCCTCGTGTAGCCAAATGTTTCCGGATAAGTCTTTCAGTACCATACCAGTTAAAACCCTTTGTAGCATGTCCAATTCGTGGAAGATGAACGCTTGCTATTGAAAAGAAAAGATTATGATAATCATATGATAATTATGAAGAGATAACATGATAAAATAAAAATATATACAGGAGAAAATAATTATTGGTTTCATACAAAGTATACAATTATAATGTTAAAACAATTCTGTGTAGGAGACGGAAGTGTAGAGAGAGTATCTTATGTCTGTAAGGGTATGGCGCCTGCCAATAATACATCTGATGGCCGATGGCTTGGACAGGAAACAGGAGAGAGAATTCTGAGACAGAGCCAGGTGGAAAGATTCGCTGGGAATATGTGAGGAGATGTGACACATGGTACCTGAGCACAGGTGACCAGCCATGTGGCAGAGCCTTCTGGAGCATGGCACCAGGTGGAAGAACCAGCTCTAACATTGACATGGAAGAGGGGGAAAGATTTTCTGTTGAACACAAGAACCCAAGGTTCTCGAAGTAAGCAGAAGGCATGGCACAGATTCTGACTAAAAGTCAAGGAAGTCCACAAACATTGAGACTCACTAGGCTTGGACAGACAGGTGAGGAAGGGAAGGACTGCTTCGTAACCATGACAACAATGCACAGTGGCTACACACAGCCCACAAAGGGAAGGGCTATGTAAGAACAAAATGATGTGGGCGAGACCTCTGGTTTGATTTTACCAGGCACATCAAGGGGAGTCTTGACATTTCGTGCCTCCCTTCCAAAGTCACAGCACATGTCTGGGCGGAAGTTCCTCTCAAGCTCAGCCCAGAAGGAAGGCTTACCTTTCTTTTTCTTTGCTGCTAAAAATATCTTCTTCAGGCCCTCTTCTAGGGCTGCCATCTTAATGCCAGACAGGACATTGGTTCGATCACGGTGCTGAGCCACAACCAAGGCCAACTGTAAGAGTAAGGCAGGGCAGTCACACTGCCAGCAAGTGAGCCGCCACCGAGCGGCCACCGAGGAGCACAGACTGTTACGGAGGACCAGGGCTCAGCCCTACCCCTTCTGGATGCTGCCTGCAGCCTGGACAGCAATATCCTACAATGGCATGACTGGCCCGTCTTATGTCATGGTAACTTATGCAGGCTTTTCTTTCTTGACTCAAGATAGTGTCAAGCCTGAGTCCAAAACACGGACTTTCCTAACTGTTCTCCAGGGAAGGGAAGCTGCGGAATCAAGGCTGATATTTTGTCAGAGTTCTGTACTGCGGGCCTCTGACTGGTGCCCATCAGCTCCACAGCCCCAGGACAAGAGTCACCCCATCTCCATTCTGACAACCACTGTGAAGACAGTGCCAACCCCCCCACCCCAGAGAACCCCCGGGGAAACTCCAACGAAGTCCACCCAGACATGCAGCTGTACATGCAGTGCTGGGTGAGACCAAACTGGGGCTAGGCAAGCATGTGACCACTGCCACATTCACAGCCACCAGCCTGAGCCACTGGACTGACACTCTCTCTCTCTCTCTCTCTCTCTCTCTCTCTCTCTCTCTCTCTCTCTCTCTCTCTCTCTCTCTCCCTCCCTCCCTTCCTTCCTTCCTTTCTTTTTTAAAGATCTGTTTATTTTATGCTTATGTGTACACTGTAGCTATCTTCAGACAAACCAGAAGAGGGCATCAGATCTCATTACAGATGGTTGTGAGTCACCATGTGGTTGCTGGGAATTGATCTCAGGACCTCTGGAAGAGCAGTCAGTGCTCTTAACCACTGAGCCATCTCTCCAGCCCTGGACTCTGTTTCTTATGCACAAATACTATGGTCCCCTTTCTGCTCACTTCATGCAGTGCTGTAGAAATTACTGGGTGAAGGAAAAAAAAAAAAAAAAAAACACTTTGCTGTTAGCCACACAGGTCTTTGTGTGTGTCTCTTGGCCTCACTTTCTAACTATTTTTCTAAATCAGCAATGATCTGGCTCAAACTTCATGGATTTGGCCCTCAGACAGAGTCAGGTAGATGTACTAAAAAAATAAAACTCACTACAGATACTCCAACTGACAAGCAAGGAAGAGGCACTTAAGATGCAAAGCAGAGGAGGTGTGGGTTGCTTCCTGTCTTCTGCCGGCTAGAAAGCATAATCCTTCACATGAATTTTTGTATAAACAAAAGTGAGAAACCCTGAGAATTTTACATCAAACTTTCATATTCTACTCAGGAAATGCTTTGGGGCATATTCTATGAGCCAGCACACCATGGAGTACTAACAATAAAAAGAACAGAAAGGGCTGGCTGCAAAGCCTATGACCCGAGCTTGATCCCAAAGACCCTCCAATGGACAACTGCAAGTTGTCCTCAAAACCAACACCCAAGTGCACAGGTAAGTATGCACGCAAGTACACACACACACACACACACACACACACACACACACACACGGCACAAAATAAATAAAAATGTAATAATAAATTTACACAAATGGCTCAAAGAAAATAAGGATCCCCATATATGAAGGGTCTGATGTTTAGGCCAGGGAAGGAGCAAGGAGCTGTTCCAGGGACTGTAATAGGAAGGAGCCCTGAGGCATAGAAAGAGATGTGCAGTGGCCTGACCCACCTGCCTGTTATGGATGGATCATGCCATTTCCCCAGTTGCTATGTTGGGGATCCAAGCCCTTGGGACCTAAACTGTGACTACATATGGACAAAATCCTTATGAGATTAAATAAGGTTGAACCTTAATCCAAGCTCATGCATGTACTTTTAGGAGGCTGGGGAAAAACTTGAGAGGCAAGGGAAACTGGCTCGGGCAGTAGAGTGCTTGCCTCCTGAGTTCATCCTCTGAACCCACATAAGAAGTAGGGTGCTCTTAATCCCAACCTGGGGAGCTGGAGACAGGTAGATCCCAGGGCTTGCCGTAAGCTCCAGGATAGAGATCCAGTCTCACAACAAGGTGGGTGGCCTGAAAACTGACAAGTGAGGCTGGTATCTGGCTTCTACATGCACACATGTATCCTTGCACACTTGCACACACACACACACACACACACACACACACACACACACACGGAAATTAGAACTTGCAGAAAGGCATAAATACATGTACACATAGAAGCAGACTGGGAGGGCACGGTGAGAAGGTAGCGGCTGGTCATGTAATGCTATCGGCCCCTAGGCTCCTGTCTGCAAGCATAGCAGAGGAGCATTAATAGTGTCTCTCAAGTGGGATGGATCTCAAGTTGGGACAGTCATTGGTTGGCTGTTCCCAAAGTCTCTGCTCCATCTTTATCCTTGCACATCTTGTATGCTTGAAGACAGGAAGCTGAGTGGCTTTATCCAGCAGCAGATGGAGGCAGTTGCAAAGACCCACAGACAAACATCAGGAAGTCTTGTGGAAGAGTAATCTTGAGCAAACCAGAGGGGTCAAGGACACCACAAGAAGACCTCCTACAGAGTCAACTGTGGGTCCATGGGAGTTCAGAGACAGAGTCACCAACTAGGGAGCAGCAGGGGCTAGACCTAGACCCCTACACATTTGTAGCAAATGTGCAGCCTGGTCTTCATGTGAGACCCCTAACAAGTGGAACCGGGCTGTCTCGGTCTCTGTTCCCTGTCACTGGATGCCCTTCCCCTTCCTGGACTGCACGGATGGGCCTCAGTGGAAGAGGATGTGCCCAGTCCTGTTAGGGCTAGATGTTCCAGGGTAAGGTGGTAACGGGGGTGTTCCCCTTCTCTGGGCACAAGGGGAGGGGGCAATGCAGGAAGGGACTTGTAAGGGTGAGAGTGGGAGGAGAGAGGGCTGTGATCCAGGTGTAAAGTGAATAAAAACAGAACAGACTGCTACCCCATGTGGTCATGCTGTCTCCAGCAACACTCACAATATGTTTCTAAGGCTGAAGCCACCCAGTAGGTGGTACAGATGTGCAGACCTAACAAGCTACTGTGCTCCTGCAGAGGCTGGGCAGTGAGCATGCACAGGCTGGACAACAGAGGTGTCAAGAGTAGCTGTCATGAGCCAAGCTTTAGTCCTGGCATGTGACAGGTTTTTTTACTTACCAGATCTTGCCCCTTGTCTCGTGACTCTTTATCATCGATAGGAAATAAAAGGACATCGCCCAAACTCAGGTCTGAAGTTTTAAGAGAGAGTAAAAAGAACATTAAGTTTCTGAAGGGTTCATTTTCTAACTCCAATCATATTTTTTTCTTATTTTCTTGCCTTCTGAAATATGACCTCCCTCTGTTGCTCAAGCTATCCTTGAACTTGCAGCAATCCTCCTGCCTTGACTTCCCTGGTTCCAGGACTATAGGCATGGGCCAGCATGGCTTGCTCTGATTAGGTGTGGCATCACACCTCCCTCTGAATTCTTTACAGCCTTTCCCCTGACTTGCCATCATCTTCGGCAGGTACCCAGCTGGTTCCCTCCAAACTCTGGTCCTCACACGTCGTTACCAGCCTGGTGCCCCTATGGCCACCACAGTGATTCAGAGAAGAAGGATGAAGGTGCCTGAGTCTCTGTCTGTCTTAAATCACCCTTACACTGCACTCTACCATTCCACCTGTACATTTCCCTCTCTCTGAATCAAGTCAAGCTGACACTCCAGGCAAATGGGTCAATTAGATCTGGACTTTATAGACCAGTATGAATTTTCTGTTCAAACAAAAATGATAAATAACCCGCTAGCCCTGATCTTTTGAGTCACTCTCCGGAGCAGACTTCCCAGGTAAGCAGACTACCTGTGAATGGTCTCTATGACGTGGCTAAGCTGCCCCTCCCCCTTGGATAGTGGCTCTACCCTGGGCTGCCTGGGGCTGTCCCTGCCTAGATCCTCCTGTCATCAAGTACTGGGAATGCTAAGACTGAAGAAGATACAAGAGTGAGACGGCACTGGAAACCCTACCGTCACCTCTCTCCAGCAATGCGAACTCTCCTCCTCTTCTTCGACCCAAGGCAGCACTCCCAGCCGTCTCTGGTCGCTCTAGCTGAGCTCCTCTGCTCTGCTGCCTACTTTAATCCCTCTTCAGGAATGATGCACGGCTCCTCTCTAGTTACGCTGACCATTACTCTTTAAGTCTGTGTAGCACATTTCAGACTCCAAACTCCTCCCAATGTTCCAAGGAAATATGGCCACTGATAGGGTGAAATCCAGTGGCCATTCCGATTCCACTTCTGTCTCTTTGCCTTCATCACCATCTCTTTTAATTTTTGCAAAGTGGGTATCTCTAATCTAGAAATCCAAATTCAACGTGTGCCAATACAGAGTTCTGAATCCAGATTCTCACATGGCATCAGAACAGGAAGTAGCCCACTTGACTGCCTGTGGCAGGTATATTAAAATACTGCTTGTGGAAATTACCTTCACATTGCTTAGTAGATATGAAACATATGTGAATTTTGGACTTAGACTTGGATACCAATACCACAGGCTCATAATGTACACACAAATATTCCAATTTTTCTTTTTAAATCTGCAATTTGAAACATTTGTGGTCCCCAGCATTTTGGATGAGGGCTACTCAACATTTAACTCCAAACGCTCCCCTCTCGAGTCCCCTCTTTTCTCTAACAATCCCTTTCCTCTTCCTGCCTCAGTGACTAGGTGGATACATTTCCCAGGCTCTGTCATCTGGGATCTCGTTTCTCCCTCATATAAGTCAGGACTTTACACAGATTCCATCCACACCTCGAGTTCCTCTCTCTCTAGTTTTCCAGACGGTAAGTCAGGATCCAGGTCTGCAATGACTTCTCTCAACAATCTGTCACTAGAGCCAGTATTCGCTCCGTCTGTTTACCCCTCCAGACAGGGCAGAAGCATGAGCTAAATGCAATCTCTAGCCAACTCCTTCCAGGCCTCTTACCTGCCACAGTCACCTCAGGAAAGAACAAGGAAGCCTTCATCCCTGCCTCCACACTGTGACTGCTGCACATAACAGCAGGTGCCTTTTCCCGGCTCTGATACCAAAGGCTGACACTTCCCCTGAAGGTCTGCAGTCCTCATGCCTTTTCCCAGCTCTGGTACCAAAGGCTGACACTGCCCATGAAGGCCTGCAGTCCTCACACACCCACCCTCCTGTCTTCAGGGAGTGTGACAGCCCTCCATCCCCCACAGCACCGAGCCTGAGCTGTCGTGAACAGTTTAAAAGGGTGGCCGATTTCTCTCTACTAGGTCTGATGTTCTTCTACGGAGATGGTCAGGACAGCGAGCAGGGACCCGGCCTTCTTCCAGAACACGTGCATCTCCTATCCTTATTACAGCCCCAGGGAAGGTGGCGACGGTGTCAGACGCAAATTATGAGAAAATAAACTGAGGGGGATCTGCCTCAAAGTCACACGCAAGGGCAACCGATGGCTGGCGCTTCTTATTCTGCAGTGCACCCTAAGCCCCCGATGAACTACTTTAAGTGTCCTCTCTGCCTTTGAGCCTCTCCTCCTCGTCTCTGCTTCTTACCTTCCATTTTCCCAGCCAGCTCGTATATTTTTCTTGGTTCAGCTGACCGTGCTTCCAGAGCTGTGAATAAGCCACCTCTGCCCCAGCGGCCAGAATCATCTGACGAGAGAGAAAATGTCCATCAACAGGAGGCAAGGCTAGTGCGGGCCTGGGAAGCCAAAGGCACACGATAGGCCTGTGGGCGAACGGCTTCTTAGACAAGGAAATATATCTAATCTTCTAGGCACATTCTAGGAAGTTTACTAGAATATATTGTGCCAAGAATGGTCAAAACGGGAATGTCAGGAATGAAGTGTCTGGCGCCTATGACTGTGGGAGGTAAGAGGCGGGATGCAGACGACAGAGCAGACGGACAGAGTGGACACCGATAAGCCCGCAGTGCACACCTGCCCATGCAGTAAGGAGGAAGAAAAGTAGAAGGACTCAGTTCAAGCTGGCACTCGTCCAGCTGGCTAAGCCTTATATTTATACTCATTTACTCTACACACTGGCTCATAGATCTGCCATGTCAGGAACTGTTCTAAGCACCAGGCTCTCATACCACTGAACAACAACAATGGAAGTCCCAGCCCCACAAAGCTCACTGTCTAATGCAATCAGACAGTCAAATAAACCAATGGATGTCACCATGTCAGGTGACCAAATGCATGACAGAGAACAGGACAGAATAAGACAAAAGGCAATGATAGAGACCTCTCTGCTTATGGGGCCAGGGATGCAGGCGCTTGCACATGCTCAGTGTGGTCACTAGGGAAAGAGGATTCCGGGTGGAGGGAGTTAAGTGTGCCGGCCGGCCGCGAGAGGAGCACACTTGGAGTTTTGCTGTTCCTCATAGGCTGGATTTACTTCCCAGTGTCACCTCATTCCACCCTCTTAATCACCAGGACAAAGCTGCCACCAATAGCCCACATGTATTAGGAGGCTGGGGCCCAAGGAGGTTGGGTAGATAGCTCAACCCAGTAGAGAGCCACTCACTGCCAAGAGCCACACCCCTGACCATACAATGCTGCACTGGGATGGTCAGTTTTAGGTCCCATTTGACCTTCCCCTTCCAGCTTCTTGGCATCCCAAAGACAAGGTATCCTCAGGGTCCCAGCCCACTACTCTCACCTACGCAGTGCACAATGACAGCATCTTCTTCGACAGCCTGGGGGTGGGTGACATCACCACTAACGTAGTTAATGGAGGTTGAGTCTAGATCTTCATAAGCTAGCTCAGCAGAAGACTCGTCTCCGTCCTCCAGGTCCTCAAGCTCGCTGTCCTCCGAGGGCAGGCAGAAGGACTGATAGCCACTGGATTCCCACCAGGCCATCCTTCACCAGACCAGAGAGAGAGGGGGATTAATGATCCCTCGGGTCACCTCCTCACAGGAGGTGACAAGTGAACTCCCCCTGACTGAAGTGTTCTCCCCACGTGTAAGTAACCTGGGCTCAATCCCAGGAACCAATAGGGTGAAGGGAAAGGAGAACTGCCTGCAAGCTGTCCTCTGATCTCTCCTGTGTGCTGCGGCTCATGAACGTGTGTGCATACGCATGTACACACACACACACACACACACACACACACACACACACACTAAATTGACACACAGATAGATGGACAGACAGACTTGTTGGACAGAATGCATCTTCACCTCGGCACTGAGGACTAAATGTAAAGATCTAATCTTAAAAACTGTACTCTGACTCCAGTAATCGCTGCAGAGCGATCAAGGTATCCCGGCCTTAAAACCATGTCAGCTGTGGGCTCACTACACAAGACCCTCCCCGCTTAGCAACAGGGACCCCCATTCTGATCTAATGCAGACAAACTTCTTCCTGTGTTCAGCCTCCTCCTTCTCCTTCTTCTTCTCCTCCATTAGTCTCTTCCTCTTGGCCGCTGCTTCCTGTCTTTTCTTCCGTCTGTCCTCCAGCTCCTCTGGGCTAAGGATCTTCTTCCTTTTGATGGGCCCTTCTGCAAGGCCTGGGATAAGAACCTGAGAGATGGAGACCCACGGTCAGGAAGCTCAAGGCCTGCCTGCTCCTCTGCAAGCTCCATCTAAAGAACTCACCCTGCATGGGAGCAACAGGAACAGCGCCTCTCCACACTGCCCGCCTCTCCACACTGCCCGCCTCTCCACGCTGCCCACCTCGCCACACTGCCTGCGCGGTGGGTGCTCCGTGGGTCACTGTGCTAAACATGGCACTTCACAGACACCGTGGCCATGGGGCACCAAACTCTGCCAAAGCACTGAGGTGGCTGTCACAGTCACTTTATGGGGAACAAAGCACCTCCAAGTAACTTTCCTTCTCGGCTGAGACCATGGCTTACAGGATGCCAGCCCTAGCTTAAACAATATTAGTGCAACTTTCTACAAATCATTATATGATTCCTTTTGAACCAGGTCATTTCAGCAACCTCATTATTTAGTGACTGCTCTACAGAACATACATAAAGTACCAGACACTAGAAAATCACATGTCGTTTATGACTGCCATACTATGAATCAATGAATGAATGAATGAGTGAATGAATGAATGATGACTTAGGGTCACAAAGGCCAACAGCAGGCATGGCATCTTCTTGTAACAAAGTGGTCCCTAAGGGGTGGCTTAGAGGACCAAGAGCTGCTTTTACTTGCATGAAGTCATAAAATATACACACCATCCTAATGTCTATTTGGAGGCAGGGTCTCATGTAGCCCAGGCTATCCTTGAACTCCTGATCCCTCTTGCCTCCAGTTCCCAAGTGCTGGGAGTATAGGCATGCACCACAATGCTCAATTTCTTTACTCTTTTTTAAAATAAATGTTTATTTTATTACTTATGTATATATGTATGAGAAAGAGTGTTTATGCATGTGTGTGCACATGGGTGAATGTGTGTGTATGGCACGATTGTGGAGGTCAGAGGACACCTTTTGGGAGTCAGGTCTCTCTTCTCCCATGGTTCTGGAAGTCCCACTTAGATGGTCAGGCTAGCACAGCAAGTGCTCTGACTGCAGAACCATCCTGCCAGTTCTTAATGTCTCTTAAAGATTTATTTACTTTATATTTTATATGTATGAGTGCTTCCCTTGCATCTATGTGTGTGAACCATGTGTGTTGCAGGAGCCTGTGGAGGATCCCCTAGGACTGTAGATGCTGGGAATCTGGGCCCTCCTGAGAACAGCACTGGCTCTGAGCCAGTGTGCCATCTTTCCAGCCTTCCCCTGCCTGACCAATGCTTTTACAACATTTTATAGTAATTATACCAGAGTGCAGTTCATTTACTACATTCAGTCAACACAAGCTTGTTCCTTAACAACCCATCCTAAGAGAACAAACTGACTCAGCAGCACCCTTTGCTTTCTTAGGGTAACAGTTTGGAAGAATCTATGGTTTCATAGAAAAGTAACAGCTCTTACGCTGCCTTTGTTCCGGAGGGTCCGGCCCCCATGACTTGCTTTCTCCAGAAGAGTTTTCTGAAGATTCACCAGCTGTTCAAATGACTTTCTGTCTTCCTTACTGGGCTCCTTAGAATAGTCTCTACCTTCAAATAAGTACATATGGTTTTCTAAGAACACAAAAGAAAGAAATGGATGTTAGGCAGAGGGAAACAGATTAATACTAGTCAAAGTAGTTACTCAGGGGAACAAGGAAATGGACCATATTCTAAAAATGAGACAAGACCAGCTTATGACCACACCGCTTCCTTTCCTGTCATGAACACCTTTGGGTCCTGCATGGAAATCCTGTGTGTTCTCTTTACATAGGACAGAACACAGTTCCTGGCCCCATTGGTCCATCCTCGATGGCCAAGGACTGGGGAATCCCTTCACCTGCCAGGCCTCCACGCAGAATGGGATGAATACGCCATTCTGCTCCCCAGCACGAATCTCACTAAAAGGAAGGTTCGTTCCCTAGTGAACCCCCATCTTAATGCCAAGCACACATTTAACACCCTGCCCACTCCCAATAATATTGAAAGAACAAACAGCATATCACTGGAGAAGATGAAGCACTGCAGAAATGACCCCTGCATTTACAGCTCTGAAGCCCCCACACTGTACCTTCCTGCCTTGCATCTGCACCCTGGCTAACACAGGCTTGCGCAGGGATGGAGGGCTCCCTCAGTTCCCACGGCTGAATACTGAAGGAGGGATGAGCTGATTCTGAGGCCTGAGTGCTAGTAACTATACAGAGAAGACATTCCTGAGCGGCACTCATTCTGTGAGGTCTCTGTTTTATTTTTAATCATGTGCATCCCTGCATGCGTGGGTGTGTACACGAGTATTGTGCCTGTGGGGGCTAGAAGAGTGTCAGATCCCCCAGAGCTGGGGCTTCAGGCAGTGGTGAGTTACCCAGCACAGGAAGCAGAAACTGAATTAGACGAGCAGCAAGTGCTCTTAACATCTGAGTTTGTAACTGTGTAAAAGGATGAAGCACGCATTTGTAAGGCTGTTTTACAGACAGAGGCTTGGTGAGGAGGGGTGAACAGTCAAGATCAGGAATCAAGCGAGAATCATCCGTGATCGGCACCCACACACAGGTGAGGACAAGAAACCAAGGCACACTTAACAGCACACGTTACCAAGCCGTGTATTTTCAGAGCGTTGGGAAGTCAGCTATAAGTATGTTTTCCCTGGAGAGTACAAAAGCAAAACATTTTCATTCCCAGGAGATCAATTGCTTCACACTTGTACCAAACTCTAACCAGCTGTAATTCTAATTGGCATTTGCTAATTAAATCAGCAGGGGGCTTTCAGTGAGATGCTCCATCAGCAAGTGGAAGAGGAGAAAATAAAAACCTGAGAAGTGTCAAAACAGAGTCAACATATGTAGCCACATACAGCATGAAATGCTAACTTCTAACGTAAATAAATGTGCCTTTGAAAAACCCTGGCATTCATGATAAACCAATCATATTTGGGATTTTCTGCTGGGGCTGCTTTATTGACTAGTCTTTCATATCCACTGATGCTGTTTTATATCCTGCACCCTCAAACTGCAGCCAAGAGAGGCTGAAACCACACCCCAGACCATCAGTCCTCAGCCTGAGTCTCAACCCTTTTGGGGGTTGAACGAACCTTTCACAGGGGTTGCCTATCAGATATCCTTACCATCAGATATGCATGTTACCATCAGATATGCATGTTACCATCAGATATGCATGTTACCATCAGATATGCATGTTACAACTCATAACGGCAAAGATTAAAGTTATGAAGTAGCAACAAAAATAACTATGGTTGGTGGTCACCACAACACGAGGAGTTGTATTAAGGGGTCACAGCGTTAGCAGACCTCTGCCCTAGACCCTCATATATACTCTGCCAGTTCAGCTACCTACCACACAGGGAGACTAGACCCATGCATCAAAGAGAAGCTTCCAAATGTTAATTCTAGGGGGATTTTTTTTTCCTTAGCAGTTGGCCTGCCTAAAAATATATAATTTTTTAGCAGTCAGATTGACTTAGAAGTGTAATGATCTTTCTGAAAACATGGCAATTTTATTTTGTTCTGGCAAATGTTGGAAGAATAAGCTGAAATTAATCTAAGTGGGTGAAGAAATGGATGTAAGCTTTGGCATTTAAGGTAATCAAATGTAACTTAAAAATACGGCCACATGCATCTATTTCTCCCTTCACCTGAGACCTCTAAATGACAGTAACGGGGTTTTAAGAAAGACATATGAGACGATGGTAAACGGAAAAGCTCAGCACTCTCTGGAGAACATGCAGTGGCTGAAGGGAACAACAGATCAACACGAGCCACGGAAGCAGAGGGGCAGTGCTCAGCCGAGATTAACCGTGAGGACAGACCCTCTCCACCCTCCAAAAGCCTAGAATTCACAAGTGCAGAGTATCAGAGGTGGGGCCTGATGGGAACATCTGCATGCCCCAAACACAGACACGCTCAGCCACGGATACACCCTCCATTTCAGCTTAAACCAAAGAGCTATGTCAACCCTCACTCTTCATGGATAATATTAGAGAATTTGTCTTTACACTGGCCAATTAAACACTTCAAATATGAACGTGCAGGACGGCTCCCTCTGTGCAAAATCTGCTCACCCATGTTGGAGCGGGGCCCTGGCAGCATCTACGCGTTCATGGCAGGGCTGCCTGTTAGCCTCCTGTCCCCATACCGGCACCCCGGCTAGACTGCCAGCAGACACCAGGCATCTTCTAGGAGACTGAGCAAGAACGAAAAGATTCCAAAACAAAATAGATACAGACAGACAGACAGACAACATGAAGAAAAAGAAGCAATACAGATAAGTGGGCAGGGGATCTTTTTCAAAATACAACAAATGTCCTTCTGGTAATACACGTTCTAGACCGGCAACAACTGTTCTCAAGGAAGAGACGGTATCACAGCCTTGAACTGACAGAAGGATACAATTAAATCAGAGGACAAGAAAGCGTCTCAGAGAATAAAAATGGGATGCTAGTGTGCGAATTTTAAAGATCAAACATGACAAAGGTCAAAGAGCAGTGTTCCCTGAAGTGACCAGCTGCCTGACATCCCATAAGAATCCCCCACTAGACCACGCCTGCTAGGAAACAAGGAGTTGGGAAGTCCTATAGACTCACATTTGCAAGTGAATAGAGAGACGGGCACTCAATCCAGTGCCAACAAGTCCAGAGCCCAGACACACACTGAACAGGCGAGCGAGCAGAGGGGCTCCAGTAGCATGAGGGGTAGTGCAGACGGGCTGAGACCTGGCACCAGAGCAATAGCCACTAAGGAAAGGTAAGAGACTAGGAAGTAAATGCAGGCAGGCAGTTTGGAAAGCACCATGCTGTGTGTTGGGGCTGTGGGGGTGACTGTCCCCTTCTCACCATGCTACTGCAAAGGAAGAGAGAAGGCAAGGGAGTGCCCAGCCTACCTGTCGCCCGTTTAGAAGGGCCCAGTTCTCAGGCAGAAGGTGGCCTGAGTTAGAAACATTTACTTCCAGTCACTGCTGGTACAGGAAAGCAGTCACTGACAACAGCCATGAGACATCGGGGAGCATTCTTCACGCAGACACACTCCAGTGGGCTAGAAATGTAGCTCAGTTGGCAGAGTACTTACCCAGCATGCACAAAACTCTGCATACAAGCCCTAGCACCCCAACAACCTGCATGGTGGGACGTGCCTGTCATCCCAGCACGGAGGTGGGTATCGGAGCATCAGAATTTCAAACCTAAAGATCCAATGGTGGTTTGAGGCCAGTCTGGGATGCACAACACCCCAACAAATGAATAGACAAACACTTCAAATCCAAAAATTTGGAACACTGACCACAGTGGGGTGTGCAGAGAGAACCATGTACACACATGAATCTCATGCACAACACAGTCTGTGCTGCTCATCAGCCTAATTACTGATTTACTACTCAGGACTGAGAGATGGCTTGGCACTTGAGAACGCCTGCTGTTCTCGCAGAGGGCCTGCTTCAGTCCCAGCATTCACATGGCAGCTAATTACTGTCCATAACTCCAGTCCCAGGGGACCTTGTGACCTCCTCAGGCGGTACACACATGAGGTGCACAGACACACATGCAGGCAGGACACTCACACACATAAAATAAAAATAAATCTTGAAGATAAACTAAAAAAGTATTGGGGTTCAATTTACCCCATTCAGTTTGGGGTAAGATGGCAGACTAAAGGCTGTCTCTGTGTGACAACAGTCATAGAAAAAGACTTTATCCCAAAGACAGAACTAGAGGAGGGGCTTTGGAAATTCAGGAAGGAGGAGAAAGCCTTCCAGCAAAGAGGCACCAAGAGAAGACAGCTGCATGGAAGAGAAGCAAAGCCCCCAGCAGGTGAGGGGTGGAAGGAAGTAGGAAGGGCAGAAACCTCTGCACAGAGATAAGCGAGCTGACCCTCCCGACAAGCCCACAGCTCTGGCCTTTAACTCCTCTAGCCACAGGTCAGCCTCAGAGACAAACCACTTTATCACACTTGGAAGGCAGCAATCTGAATGCCATCTTGAGACTCTATTGATAAACAAACAAACAAACAAACAAACCAAAAACCTACTCCATGGGTCTGAGATGAAGGGGCACGCACAGGTGGGGAGCTTCAAGTTGGCTTGCCCTAACCCAGGTTAGGAAAGGTCCTGAGAGGCAGCTATGGCAAGCAGGAGGGCCAGCCACTGACAAGCGGATGCATGCAGGTGGCAGAAGGCTGGTGTAATCTAGGAGATGCACAGGGAGAGACAGCCCTGCCCTGGTGGCAGGACAGATCTCATCAACTGAGCTTACCTCAAATTGACAGCTCTGCGGCCAGCTGGCAGATCAAACTCTCAAGCTACTTATTAGTCATCTACTACGCTGTGGCCCAAGATATCGGAACACAGAAACAAGAAACAGAACAAGCAAGGCAGCATGAATCTCCCAACAATCACATCAGCTAATGAACTCAAAGACACTAAACTAAGAACTGTGCCAGAGAAAGACTGCAGACGATCAACGACCCGAGGCTACATTCAAATAGATGAATCCAGGACCGGAGGAGAGTCAGTAACACAGAGGAAGGTTTCAAAACGGACGAGAACAGCAGCAATGAGGATTAAAGGGATAAAATTGAGGAAAGAGATTTTGAACAAGAAAAAAAAAAAAAGAAACAAAGAAATGTTGAGAATGAGAAATTCAATGAATCAAATAATGAAACAGAGGAGTCACCAAAACGCTAAAAACTCTCAAAGATGGCAGCCAGGGTCAACGGCCATGATACCCAGGGTCTGCGGAGATGGCCCAGGGGTTAAAAGCAGCTGCTGTTCTTCCAGCAGACCCAGGTTTGTTCCCCAGCACCCACATGACAGCTCACAGCCATCTGTAACTCCAATCCCAGGAGATCCTATACCCTTTTCTGGCCTCCTCAGGCATGTGGTACACAGAAACCCAAGCACATAAAAATAAGTAAATCTTAAAAAACAAACAAACAAACAAAAACTACATTCAAGCACGGAGCACTGAGTTTGATCCTCGCACTTATAGACATGCTGGGCATGTTCCCCTGCACACCTGTCACCCTCACACACCTGTCACCCCCGCCCGCCTGTCACCCTCACACTGTTGGGGTCAGAGAGAAGAGAACTGCTGGGCCTTGCTGGCTGCTAGCCTAGACAGAAAGGTGAGATCCAAGTTCAGAGAGAGCCCCTGCCTTGAAGGAATAAGGCTGAGGGTGAGTCAGCGAGATACACAACGCCCTCTTCTAGCATCCACACGTGCATCCATGCATCCATATACAAACATGCACCTGCACCACACACACATAACCACACACACACACATAAACACACACACACACACACACACAGAGGGGTGGGGGAATAGGGAGCGTGTAAGGAGGACATTTCAAGGCAAGCTCAAAGGCAGTTCGTGACCACCAAGCCAGCAGTGCAGAAGGTACTTACAGGAATACTCTACACAGAGGGGGAGGAAGAGAGTCTGTCATGAACACACAGGAAAGAATAAAAGTCCTGAGAAGAGGAATGAAGGAGAGCACAGAAGGAATCCCTCACATGAACAAGCAAACCCCAATACTAACAGGAGACAGGAAAGAACAAAGAACAAAGAGCCAACAAAATTACAGTATGGTAATGATCTCAATAACAACCGAAATGCAAATAAACTAAGAGTCACAGATGAGCTAGCTGGCAAAAAAACATATTAAAATAAAATAAATCTTAACTATCCATTGCCTCCAAGAAATACACCAGGCTGAGATACCACACCTACGGGTAGAGTGTGGAAGACATCTGTCAGGGAAACGAACAGAAAGTCAGGAAAGAGGCCCACTGTACACTGAGGGGAGCTGTTCATTAGAAAGATAGGATGATTTAAATACAGACACCAACACTGGGGCTCCCAGTTTAATAAAAACAAACAGTACCAGACATACAGGTCAGACAGGATCTGATCTGATAACAGTAGAGATTTCAGTAACCCACTCTCATCTCCAGAGAGGTCGACCAAGCTAAGAAACAGCAAAGTGACCTCAGAGATAAACTGCTGCACAGAACAAATGGAAGAGTCCCTCCAACAGGAGCAGGATACAGCCTCTGCAGCCCACAGGACGGTCTCTAAAACCGATCCATCCTAGGCCACCAATCAAACCCCCCTGCTTGTCCGTGGTTGTTTCTGAGACACGGCCTTGCTCTGTAGCCCAGGCTGGCCTCTATCTCAGAGACCCACCTGCCTCTGCCTCCCAGTGCTGGGATTAAAGGTGTGTGTGCTACCACCCCCAGTTAAGCTTTTACATCTTATCAAATGTAAAAAATGAATACTTATGTCTTGCATCTTATGAGATCACAGTTTGAGAAAACTAGAACTCAAAAGCTAGAAAAATAAACTATACACATACATAGAAATAAGGAAAAGAACAAATCTAGTAAAGGAGGTGGAAGAATTCTGGAAATGTACAGACATTAAAGAATGAAACTGAAGAAACACCAGAAGGTGGAAACCTCTTGTGCTCATAGACTGGTGAAATTAATATTGTAAAAACTGGCTACATTGGCAATCAACATATTCCCTGCAATCCCTACCAAAATTTCAACAACATTTCTCCCAGAACTAGCAAAATAGTTCTAAAATGTATAGGAAAGCATACAAACCCCAAAGGCCTGAGGCAATCCTTAGCAGAAAGAATGTTAAAGGTGTCAGAATATTCAAATCTTACAGCAGAGCCACAGTTATACACACAGCATGGCACAGACCACAGCCGAGGGCTCAGAACTAAGCCGGGACAGCTACAAAGGACAAAAGCACTCTGAGAAACACCCACCTCCGTAACAGACTGCTGGGAAGACCAGAGCGCCACGAGAGGCCTGAGAGGCCCACATCTCCCACCCCACACACAAGTCAACTCAGAATGGATCGCACACTGTAAGACCTGGATTCCAACTCACTTCCTTCCTCTGGTTCTCGGCTTCCTGTTGCAGCTGCTGCTGCGGGTAGAATATCAGGGATCCACTGGCCATCTTTGGTTTCTCCCAGGATGGACTGGAGGTCTATATCCTCCATGGAGCTCCCCTCCGAGGACAGCAGCTTATCCAAGCCGAATTTGAGAATCTCACTTAACTTGGACAGAGAAGACAAAAAAAGTCTAGTTAATTCTGATGAAAAGAGCTATGGAGATGCGGGTGACTTGCTCACAGCTGTGACACGTTCCTTCACTGATGGACAGCCAGCGTTTCCTGTCCGTCACGGGTGAAACACGCCAGGCAGGCTTTAACAGCTGGGTGACGGGTAAGCAGACGGGTGACACGGGATTATCAGAGTGACTGACTTTCTCAGCCTCCATAATGATATACTTAGGATAGCTTCCGATGCTCTTCGTAAGAATAACGGCCATTTGAACACTTCCTAGAGAGCTCAGGAGAAGTCAGACTCGGCTGGACTCTCTCCGCTAACGCTCCGGATCTCACCATCAGCTGGCTCCTCTGGCGACCTGCTTTCCTACCCCAGTGCTCCACGGACACCACTGTGGCAAAGGCCAGTTCCAACGCCTGGTCAGAGACTCTCTTCTGCTTCCTTCCTTCGCTGTTCCTTGAGTCCCCTCATCCACTCGCTGTGACATCCACACAAGGCTCAGATCTCCTAGCTCCCAACTCTGCATATTCTCAAACAGTAACTCAGGCTCACTTGCATCTTGCCTTTATGACCGGACGGTTTATCTCTAGCTCACTGTATCTGTAACTTGGAAACCTTTAAGGTATACTATAATAGCTTGTAAATGCCTTAGACAGTTTGTTGACACACCAAGATCTGGATATATTTATATTTAATATTGCTATACATAACCAACGCAACTGGCTTTGCATTTGGCACTAAAAAGCCAACTACTTGTGATAGGACTCGGAGGAAAGAATCTGCACTCGAGTTGTCCAGCCACACTGGAAGAGCTCATGGTGGTTAGGTTCCCTGAGGTGGGAGGAGCTGCACCAGGAGTGGGCACAGCACTTCCTGTGTTTGTATCCTGGACTGTACAGAAAGGGGTTATGCACACACATCATGGCTCCTGCCTTTTTGCTGTGGCTATGATGTCACCAGCTGCTTTGGGCTCCTGAGGATTTGACTTCCCTGCCATGCTGAATTTGAAACGTGAGCTAAAATAAACCTGTGAAGTTGATTTTTGTCTGGTGTTTTGTCAAAGCAAGAAGAAAAAGAACTAAGACAGACAGAGTTACAGAATTGACTGCTGTGATTATCTTGGGTTTTGTGTGTAATCCTCCAATTTTCAGTGTCCTCAGACATAACTAATAGAACCCTCACTTTGAGAAAAGCAAAGAAAGTAGATCCCTGAGGTTATGGTATCTGCTTCACACCATGCAATCAACAACTGATGAGGCTTGGGTTTAAATCCAGGCTAGACATCCCGGCACCCCCCACCCCCCCGTGTGTGTGTGTGTGTGTGTGTGTGTGCAGTGTGTGTGTATATACTGCACACACACACACACTGCGCACACACACATATATATATGCATATCATGCTCATTTTTACCCCCACAGCCCCCCCTGCACATAACAGGCACCAATGCAGGCACGACTTAGCCAGCCGCCAAGTCCTGATGGGCCTTCGGATAAGGAGAGGTCCTAACCTGGAAGTCGGCCTCAGCGGAAGGTTTCTGGGCTCCTGATGTGAAATGACCTCCTTCTATGACCGTGTTGGTAAGCTGCAGCTTGGAGGCTGCCTTCCTATACACGATTTCTTCCACAGTGTCGCGGCCGATCAGCCGGATGACTTTAACAGACCTGTGAACGAGTCAAACAACAGCAGTGTGATCAGCATATACAAAGTCAGGAAAAGACACCTGAAAGGAAGCAAAAGCAAGCCCTGTACACAGGGCATTCTTACAAGGACGCTTTGATTGGGCCCTGAGGACTTGCAAGACACAGCTGGCCTTCAGTTACCTCTGTACCTTTCCAAATACTGCAGGCAAGGATGGAGGCAGGGAGGAAGGTACGCCATCTGTGACCAAGGAAAACCTCTCAGGTACGTTATCATCCTCGGGGCCAAGGTCCTGCCTCCTCCCAGCTCCTCCCCACCCGTCCAACTCCAGGCCGTCTTTCTCTCTTAATAAAAAAGAGAGGGGGGGGGGAACAAAAACAAACCAGAAAAAAACCACAAGAAACAAGTACATATGTGCGCATGCACACAGACACACACAAATAAAACCCATAAAAACTCAATATTGGAAACCATAATATATAAGCAAACGACTAATAAGATGAAAAAATGCCCAAATTAAGCAATATGAGACAAATCTACGAAAACACTATTGAGTTCATTTTGTGTTGACCTTGATCTGTTTTTCTTTCTTTCTTTCTTTCTTTCTTTCTTTCTTTCTTTCTTTCTTTCTTTCTTTCTTGTGAAGTGGTTCTTAGCTCACTGAATAAATAACTTCTAAAGATTCCTTATAATCCTTTCATGATCTGACTTTTTGTTCAACAAAATGAGTCTGGACTGTGGTGTGACCCAGCCGATGCAGCTGCAGTGGCTCACACTGGGGTCTCTCCATTCCCCATTTGGTGCTGTCACCAAGGACTATGTCTCCCTCCTTCCCAGCCTGGGAGTGTCTAATAGACCGAGCAAGTGGAAAACCACTGATGCCCAACTCACTCACTTGTTCTGGCCAATTCGGTGAGCTCTGGCAGCCGCCTGCAAGTCATTCTGAGGATTGAAGTCGCTGTCGACGAAAATAACAGTATCTGCTGCTGTTAAGTTCATGCCCACTCCACCTGGAACAGGGTGGGAAAGTGTCACCCAAGGCAGACAAGGACGGGAGAATAGGACATCCAGACAGGCTCTCACTAATGACCCAAGATCGGTCGGACAGATGCTCACCACTGTTCCAGAGCCTGGCACGGTCGCACTTGCTCCCCTATGGCCTGACTGGAGAGGACTGAATCATCATCACATACAGCAGAATGGGTAGTAGTGACAAGCAACAAAGGAAGATGCTCAAGTCAGGAAAGGGAAGCAGTTTTATATCAGCTGCCCCGGCCCCCCATTTAAAACACTTGGCTGCATTTTGCCTAGGACAGTCGGCAGAGAAAAGGACATTTGCTCCTTCTGAAAGGAGCTGTGAGCACGGGCCAACCTGTGTGGGTGTTCATAAGGGGAGAGCCCTTAGCTCACAGTCACAAGCCAGGCTAGGTAGCAGGATCCCTGATATGCTGAGGAGGAGGGGTGTTGCTGCTCCTGGGCAGAACGAGAGACCGTGTACAGTGTCCGGTCCCCCCACATCCTGTGTCGTGTCCCCACTCCCTACAGAAAACCTTCGACAGGCATTCTGTAACCGTGTTCACTCTGACCAGACGCAGTGTGACAGAACCACGGTCACTTTCTGGGTTTTCTTTGGTGCTGCAGGGAAAGGGGTGAGGAGCGACGATGGGTTCTGGGAATTAAAAGGACCGTGAAAGCACATTACAGCCTTTTCTCTTTGATTAATGTGAAAACTAATACAAAATGGACCAGCTCTTGTCAGGGTCATTAGAGATCACAGCTGAAACAAGGGAGCCTGATGGGGCTTATTCTGAGAGCTTGAATTAAAGGCTGCTTCTCAGAAGGACTACCGACTCCCAGCTGGGGCACAAGACAAGCCGGGCAGGAATACTTTAATTAAGCTTTCATATGAAACGAAACCTGGAATAAAGGGCCAATAATGACTGATTACTGAGCCGTGCCAGGTTACCTAGCGGGGCTTGTACAATAGACATCATTTGCTACTTTTGAGCCATGTGCTCAGACCCTCTCTTATACCCCACACAACAACCTATGGGCTCCGGCCTTTCATCATCACCTTCTGTTGATATGGAGGTGGAAGCACAGGGAAGTCAAAACACTTATTCAAAGTTGCACAGCTAGAAGATAAAAGAGCTAAGACTGAGTCTTCCAAGTGTGGCTCTTGAACCATCTTCTGGGCTTTTGTGGTTGCCATTGGAGTTTTTCTTTTCTTTTCGTTTCTTTTCTTTTCTTTTCTTTCCTTCCTTCCTTTTTTGTTTCTTTTCTTTTCATTCATTTTGTGAGACCAGGGTTACCTCTAGCTTCTGGCTGAGGCAGTCCTTAACTCTAAGCTTCCTGAGCACCCAGTGCTGCAGGCTGTTCCACCACACTAGCTCCAGAGCCAGTTCTTGTTCTTTGAACACCTTGAACACCTCCCAGGTACTCGGCTCATTTAAAAATTTGCAACATCACCACTAGAGGTTTGGTGATTGGATACTAAGGTGTGCGCCATCTTTCCTGGGTTAAGGCTATCAAATGCAGTTCTCCTCAACAAGGGGTGAGTTCCCCTTCCTCTGCAGTGCCAGGGAAGGTGCCTAGGGCTCTGTACCCACCACACAAGCATGCACACTACACTCAAGCCCATGAGTGATAGTTTTTTAGTAGGTCTGCTCATAATTGTGTGAGGCATATTCATGAGCTATCACTGCCCCCTGGTGGCCACATGACTCATTCACAGAGACCCTTGAACACTGGAAGGTGAACCACTAGACAAAAAATGCTGCAGACCCGCAGCAAAACCATGACAGCGCGTCCCACAGTCTGCTTCTGCAAAAGGAATGTTCAGGTGCTTCTGCTCCCACTGGCCTCCAAGGAAATCAACTACAGTGCATTCAGCTCGTCCTTTGTAACCTCAGACATTTCCAACAGAAAGCTGTTCTCTGAACAGGGGGATGATCTTTAAATATCACAAACGGAACTATGTTCCCACTATGGTTGACCTGACTGATGCTTTAGGTTTCTCCTCAGACTACTAGAGACAGATGATGATAGAGACAAAGGACTGAGATGCAGGCTGTGGCCTTGGGGGAAAGGGAGGCCCTGAGGATCTGATTACATCATGCATTATTATCTTTATTAGACAGATAAGGCATACTCTGGCAAAATAATCTCTTCTCCACGGAGTCTATCTAGTGCTTCTTCAATATGCCCTTATTACGCTAATCACTCAGTGAATGCTTCCTAGTAAGACTGAACCTTTTCACTGAGATACGGATCTCTCTCTAATAGAGGGACACGCATCTCTGTATTCACCACGTCTACTCCAGGAGAATTTCAGTTTATCAGAAATAAGGTAATGAGGGGCTGGAGAGGTGGGTAGGAGTGTGCACTGCTCTTGCAGAGAGCACGCTCCTGCTCATGCACGTATCTGTCACTCCAGTCCCGGGGGCCTGACACTGTCTTCTTACTTCCAAGTGCACCTGCATGTCGATGATGCTCACGGAGACAGGCAGGCATGTACACATAAGCAAAAAGTTTTCTTAAAGAAATAACGAAACTAAGACTATGAGTTAAAGTTATTTAAAAACGATCCAAAGTGTGAAAAAAAATCGCTTCCGAAAGCTAATGCCAAATTATTTAATAACACAGAGAATGCAACCTCTTCTTGATAACATACCACAAATATGATAAATAATATTTATGACTGAAGTTATATATATGTGTATATGTGTGTGTGTGTGTGTATACCAACATTGTCATAATTCTAAGTGGCTAGCAATTTTGCTATAACCGCATTTTAAGCTTCTGCTGTTAGAGGAAGAGAACTAGCAGAGGCTCTCACCCCCCAGTCACAGCTGGGAAGAAAATCCGCATCCATGCCTGCGAATAAAACTTCCCACAGAAATCTTTCTGGACACTCCCAGGGCAGGAGTCAAAGAAGGCTAGAATGAT
The DNA here is from genome assembly GCF_900095145.1 of Mus pahari. Taxonomy (NCBI): domain Eukaryota; kingdom Metazoa; phylum Chordata; class Mammalia; order Rodentia; family Muridae; genus Mus; species Mus pahari. The sequence goes on from NC_034593.1 coordinate 87,703,129, forward strand.
TTCTAAGGACTCAGGCTTTAGTCCCACTCTTTGATGGGGCCACAGCTTGGGTATAAGGTCCCATGCTAGAAGTACAGCCCCTCTATCAACCGTAGCAAGGGCCTCAATTCCATCCTTTCCACCCCTTAGTAATGGCCTCACCTTTCAGAGACGCAGGGAAGTGTACTAATGGTTGGGATACAAAGGTCCTTACCAGGTCAGTTGCCTGCTTTCAAGACCTGTATGGCCTACCTGCCCGGGTGCTCAGGAGAAAAACAAAAATGGGCTGGTTTCCAAAGTTCTTAATGGCCAGGTGTCTCTCCTCTCCTCTCACGGAGCCATCCACACGCTCATAGCTATAGCCTTGACAAAGAGGAGAAAATGGGGCAACCTATTAATTCTTCTTCAAGGACTCAGGGAAACAAAAAAACCAGTCAATTCAAAAGCAGACATCAGTTTCACCCTTTTCATATATATACAGAAGCCCTAATTCTAATAATTCCCATGGGGGAGAAAGTCTAAATTTAGGAAAATAATACTATCATTTTACAAGAGAACACATCATAACCTATTTGTGTTCTTTTAAATACAGTTGAAGTGGCATAAATATGTAGTTTTGACCATCCCCAAGTAATCCTGAACGTTTGCTCCATGGCAGCCTGGGCTTGATAAGTATGGGGAGCAGGGGAGGGGATGTGACTGGCGGCTCAGGGTTTGCCTTTCTTTGAAGCTAGAGGAGGGGTCTCCTCCTGTCATCAAGCTCCACACCCAGAGAGCACTCTGAACATGAGCTTTGCTTGTACACCAGGGATCCCTAAGAGTGCCCTGCCCTAGGTGCCCCATGGTATTTGAGGAGCATCATGTATAGTCAGAGGACTTAACTGCAGTTCAACTCAAACTGCAAGGTCTGGAGCTGATCCTTCTTCACCAGGGGCTTGAGTTCAAAGTCAACGCTGTTTCCCATTATCTCACATTCATATATTATACATTAAGCAGAATACTCAGGCAATAACCCCATCCCTCGGTGTTAAATAGTAGGTACTGGCACAGCCTCTCCCCTGTTGATTTGTGGGATGTCTGTATTTACATCTGTCTAGTGGTTCTGAGTAAGTGCTCAGCTGCTGAAATGAATGTTTCATGACCCTGAGTTACAGCCTCTGAAACTTGTCTATTATACATGGAACACTTCCCCCAGCATTCGCCCCAGCGCCCATCACCGCAAACCACACAACCAGTGCCAACGTGGCCGCTGATTTCTGGCCACACATCTCCACAGGCCGCAGGGTTTACTCCACAATGTCTCCTCTGCTTTTGATATTGAATAACATGTTGCCATTTTCTCTCGGTAACTCCCACGCCCCAATATGACTGTTGCATATGTGCTGTTACATTCAGGTACTGTAGTGGGCAAGGAGAGTCACCTCTGTAATCCATATAGTCCTGCAGAATATCCAACATGTGGGTCATTTGGGAGAAAAGTAAAACCCGATGGCCCCTGGCAAGAAGAAAGAAAAAAAAAAAGGTGACAATTCTAGTAATATTTAAGGTGCATTTCCCTCAAGCAAAACACTTTGGTATGAAAGAATCCAAGTTTATAAATAAATGGAATACTAAGGTAGAAGCACAATTTAAAGCCTTCTTCAGAAACTCTTTAAGTGCTTTATGTAAAGAATATAAGTAAACCTGGCACTGTCCCCTGCAAAGTGGCAGTTCTTAAACTATTGTGGAGAAATCCCCAGGGACATCTGTCGATGCATCACAGGCTATGGGAGCCCCAGATGAACCAGGGACCTCACTGGAATGTCAACTCGTTCAACCGAAAGAAATACAAGCTTTCATGTCAAAAGCAAGATAAAACACGTTATCTATAAGGAGCAAAGTGTAAAATTCAAACCCATACACACACTCTAAGATCTTGAAAATCATGGCCAGCCATCTATCACTAATCTTACCTGGGGAGAAAGTCACTTGTGTTTAGTTATTTTGGTTAAAAATTCAGAGATGAGCCAGGCAGTGGTGACACACCCCCTTTAATCCCAGCACTTGGGAGGCAGAGAAGGCGGATTTCTAAGTTCGAGGCCAGCCTGGTCTACAGAGTGAGTTCCATGACAGCCAGGGCTACATAGAGAAGCCCTGTCTCAAACATCCCTCCCCCCAAAAAAATTTCAGAGATGACCCTCATAGAGGCAGGGGAGGGGAGGGGATGAGGGGTTTCCAAAGGGGAGACCTGGAAGGGGGAAAACATTTGAAATGTAAATGAAGAAAAGATCAAATAAAAAGGAAGGAAGGAAGGAAGGAAGGAAGGAAGGAAGGAAGGAAGGAAGGAAGGAAGGAAGGAAGGAAGGAAGGAATTCTGAGATGATTCCTTTAGAAATGGGCAAACAACATCTCATCTCCCAAGATACATGACAAAAGAAGAAAAAAGGTAAAGAGTGGATTAGGAATGAAGTCAGGGGCTGGAGAGATGGCTCAGCAGTTAAGAGGGCTATCTGCCCTGTTCGAGAGGACCTGGGTTTGAGTCCAAGAACCCATAAAGCAGCTGACAACCTCAGTAACTCCAACTCCAGGGGTTCAACACCCTCTTTTGGCCTGTGTATGGTGCACTGACAGCTGTAACATACATGCAGGCAGAAGTGCCAACACATAAAATAAATAGGTCTAAATACATACATACATACATACATACATAAGGAGGATGAAGTCACAGGCTGGGGGTGGGTTGGGGGTGGGAGGGATGGCTCAGTCAGTAAAGTGCCTGCCTCACAAGTACCAGGGCTGAGCTTGCACTCTCAGAACCCATGTAAAAACTGTTGGGAGTGGTGGCACGCACAGCATCCCAGCACAGCATCCCAGCACAGCATCCCAGCACCACGGAGGCAGAGGAGCTTGCTGGAGCTAGTCTACCCTAATTGCTGAGCTCCAGGCCAGGAAGAGACCATGTCTCAAAGGACACAGGCAGTGTTTCTGATGACACCTAAAGCTACCCCTTTTTTAATGGAGAACAAGCTGAAAGCCAAGCAGCCAGACTCTACTACAAACATCTTTTGATGTCCAATGCTTATCTCTGAGAAAATGTCCCCCGAGTTCCCCTTGAGTTTGAACCAAGACCCCAAGAGTACCTGGAAAGAATATTAACTGAGACGCTGTGATTTATATTGATTCAACACAAGCTGTCAACAGGCGATCATGGAAGAAAAGATCAGTGCTGCCTCTGTCCAGGTGGGACAGCAAGGTCACAGTGATATGGACACCACACACTGGTGAGTCACACAGACATCAGGACACTGCCAGTGCTGAATTAGGACCCTAATGGTTCCAGGAATCCTAACCAGAGGATGACCGAGCAGGGGTGAGGAGGGATCGGATGGCAGGGCCAACAGCAGTCAGGGAAGGTGGACGCCTAACCAAGGCCCTGAAGAAAGGAAACCTGGACCAATCTCAAGAAATGGCTCTTCACCGGTTAGGTTTTAATAGTTACTAGCTCAAAGTAATAAACATAAACTCAGAAAAGTCAGCAGCCCGTCCAGGGTAAACCCACTGCCTACCCAGAATACAGAAACGCCAGTAGCCTGTCCAGCAGGTGAAGCTTCCCACTGGACTCAATCAGGTGCTCTCCAACTTCAAAGGGCTCTGGTTCTACACCTAGGAAGGAAAGAACACATTTCCAGTAATGTACCCGGCTAGGAGCAGACTCCCTGACAAGGAGAAGTAAACTTCGGGGGACACTCTGGTAAACCCAAACTACAGCTCTGGAGAACCACTGGAATCGATTCTCCAATATCAATACCATGAGAGAGTCAGAGAGACACAGAGAGAGACAGAGAGAGCAGGGGAGAGAGAGAGACACAGAGAGAGAAGTCAGCAGGATAAAAAGCTTAAGAACATGTCTACCTTCTCACTGAATAGACAGGACAAACACACTATAGGATCTGGATCTTGGAGTTAAAAAGAAAAAGAAAAGCATAATCTAAGAGAATATTAGGAAGAATGGAGGGAAATCTGCATAGATGTGCCAGGTAATACTGATACAACAAACTGAGCATAAACCTGCTACCCTCACTGCAGCCAAAGACAAGAACAGCACAACTTGCTGAGGGGCACACCTCGATCAAGGGCACACCTTGCTGTGATTTTAGCAACAGACTATTAACAAAACGGTGGAGGGAGTGCACTACCCCACTCACCATCAAACAGATATGGGTGGTCCACACACTTCCGAAGCTGCGTTAGGATATTCTGGAGTTTGACTTTCTTTGCTGTCTCGTTCTCAAATGCATCTGAAATCATAAGGACATGGAAACATATCTGATCATGCATGCCTCAGTTCTGTGTAACCTCCACTGGACTGAACGTGTGTGATGCTTGCTTAGCCATCCCTTGCGTTTAAGAAGGAACACTAAGCCGTGAGATGAATTGGACACCTTGTCTATCCCTTTTCCAACCTTTACACTTCCCACTGGAACTGCTCCGGAGTCAGGGAAATCAAGAGATGCTCCACTTCTGCCTCTTCCCCTCCTCACTCCCAAACCTCCCGATGTGTTTGAGTCAACAGCATTTTGCAGCTCGTTAAGCATCCAACAAGCTGGAAAGACAGAGGGCGCTCACAAGTGCTTGCTTCAAGGCAGTAAGGGAAATGGGGCCAGAGGAAAGAACAAACTCTAACAACCAAGTCTGAGCTGCTCTTAGAGCCACAGCCACACTCACTGCAAGCCCAGCCCACCTGAGAATCCCTCTCAGTCTGAGATGCCACATTCTCTCAGCTTCTGACAGCCACAGCCAACCACATACCCAGGTCTTTCATCAGGATGGCCTTGTAGTACTTTTTCTGCAGTGCGGACATGCCATGGTACACCACCACCTCTGTCTTCTTGGGAAGCTCTGTGGCCACCTGAGCTTTTACACGCCTCAGGAGAAATGGCTGCAGGAGCCTGTGCAGCTCGCTTGCTGCAGAAGGAAAGATAAATGTGTAAGAGTGGAGAATCGAGGCGTTTCACAACTGAAAACACTCTGAGTTCTGAGTCGGGGCGGTCATTTTTCATACCGCAGATGCTCCTAGACTTACAATGCAGTTATGACCCAGTAAATCCATCCCAAGTTTGAAATACCCTAAGTTGAAAATGCCTTTAATATTCTGAATCTACCAAACATCGTGGTTTATCCTAGTCTACCTTAAAAATGCTTTAAAAAGTCTTCATTTAGGCAAAATAAAATTAATAAATACAGTGCTGAGAGCCAGCAAGCCAGCCAACAGGTAAAGGCGTCTGCTGTCAAGTGTGATGACCACAGCTTGATCCCAGAATCCACGTGGTAGGAAGAAAACACTAACTTCCACAAGTTGTCTTCTGATCTCCACATGTGTGCTACACTGTACACACACACACACACACACACACACACACACAGAGAGAGAGAGAGAGAGAGAGAGAGAGAGAGAGAGAGAGAATGAATAAATAAATAAATGTAAATGTAAAGATATAATTTTAAAAGCTGAGCATTTCATATAATTCCCTGTCAGCTCTACTCCAGCCGCTCTGGCGATGCACCACGAAGCCTCAGTCTCATGGCTGACTGGGAAGCTGATGCCTGCCCAGCCTGACTGGAGGAAATCTTAAGTCACTCCCCCAGGAAAAGACGGAATCTTTGATGGTTTTTACGGCTAAGCAGTATCCTGATGCATGTTTGTGCCCTGTGATCTATATCTAGTCATTTGTGGCGGGCACTTAGCTTAGTTCTAGCTTGCCTATTCTGAGGAGTAGCCTGTGTGTGGGCATAGTTTCGTTTCCTTTAGACATGACGTGGGCATGATGTGGATTGTTCTATGATGGTAGTTGCATTTTTAGCTCTCTTTGGCACCCCAGGACTGTATTGTTAACCCTGATTTCTATTTCCCCATGACCTTACTGGTATTTGTGATTTTTTTTTTTTTTTTTTTTTTTTTGGTGGGGGAGAGGGTAAATGGTACTTTATTGTGTTTTTTTTATTTTAATATTTATTTGAATTTTGTGTGTATTAACATTTTGCCTGTATGTATGTAAAGGTACCAGATGTTGTTTAGTACCTACAAAGGTCAGATGAGGGTGTCAGATCCCCTGGAATTGGAGTTACAGATGTTGTGAGCCTTCCTGTGGGTGCTGGGAAGCCAACCTAGGCCCTCTGGAAAAGCAGCCAGGGATGTTAAGCACTGGGCCCAATCTCCAGCCCTCACTGTGGCTTTGATTTACACTTCCCTAACAACTACTGACACTGAGCACTTAAATACATCTAACAATAATGTGTTATATAGCTCAAAGTAGTAAGAAGAAAGCATTTTTATATAAACCTTTACTGATTTTCTCCTTTGACAACTTCATGCACAGATACAATGTACTCTGGCAGGAGACAGCATTTGAAAGCATTCATCATAAAGAGATGATGATACGCCAGTTACCTGGGCTGATCGCTACCCAATGTATCCGTGAATCAGCACACTACACTATGCCGCATAAATCCGTACAAATGCTGGTGTCAACATCCAGTCACAATTTGCATACATTTTCCACTGAGTGTGCACTGTTTCACAACATAAAAACTCTATGCCTCACCACACGGGGAGGACTGACTGCACTACCTCTCCTCCAGCTCTTGGCCCCTTGAACTGTCATTAGCTCTTAACCCAGGAACTGGGAACACTTAAGAACTCTATTCTTACTAATGATCCTGGGTTTGGGAGGCTCTCCTAGTTGGAGGGTGTTTTGCATCTAATCCTATTGGTCAGCATTATAGCTTAGAAAGGTGGCAAGCAGCTGTGCCTGTTTTAATATCATAGTCAGGTATGGCTCCAAGGGCCAAGCCCCTTATTCAAGGCCACAGAGCTGACTGCCAGTGTCATCAGCATTCAAATCTGTTTCTTTTGTCATCAAATTCTTTGTACCCTCACTGGGTATCCTGAACTTCAAAAGCCATCCTAAATCAGAATCGCAGGACACATAGGATTGCTGGACACAGGATAAGCAACCAGCTAAACTGGAATCTCACAGAACAATAAGCAACACTGTAATACAGTATGCCCATGTAGTATTTGACAGGATGTCTAAAACTTATATGGCAACTCTAAGCATGGGAGTTACATAGGAGAAATCTCCAGCCTGTAGTCCGGGATTTCTGCTGGGAAAAGCCCCTCCAACTCATACTTAACCAATACACACAAAATCATTACAGCGTACAAGCATCCTAGGGTAATATCACGGGGACATTCAGATAATTCCATTGGACAGAGGGACAAAGGTACAAGAGAAAGCTGCCATCTGCATGAAGGATAAAGCATGACCCAATCCCAACACACACAAACACACGCTTCCACATTCCATCTCTCTTAAACTTGTGGGTTTGTTGCATGGTTAAAAAGAAACGCCAGCGAGTGCTACAGGACACTGAATGACGGTATGGCCTGTGGTGGGCACCCTCCAACCTCTTCCAAAAATGAACTAAACGAGCCCCGGAGAGCCAAGCATAAGTGACAAATGAAGACAGCGAGGCATGTAGCACTGGCCTTCTGTTTGTGGCTCCTTGCCTCCCGGGTCTTCTGGCTGTCTCTCTTCTTTTCTAACTGTTAGACATGCGGGCGGCTTCTACACTAAACCCTCTTGAGGACGATTAGGAAGAGAGAGACCTGCCTGATTCCGACTCTTTCTCGATGTCCTGGTAACGCTGAACGAAATCTTCCACCTGCTCTCTGCAGAAGAGATCAGGCTCCACGACACAGAGGAGGGAGTAGAGCTCCCGGAGGCTGTTCTGGATGGGTGTTCCGGTGAGCAGGAGACGGAAGACCACTGAGAACTCAAACACACAAAGCAGCGAGATTAAACCCCACACTGGAGGAAAGACCAGGATACCCAGCAAAGAGTAGCACGTATTCGTGGGAATGACCAAGGTATATGACAAGGGCAGGCTCGGGTCAGGCTGCGTGTTTTACTTGACAAAGGAAGTGACTCCAATTTCAACTAGAAGAGGAAGAAAATAGTCCTACAGAGAAGACAGCATTGTAAGGATGCAAGTTTACATTACTTCCTGCTCAAATGTTACAGAGTACGGGATACACTGGTATTACTCAGTCTTAGAGAGTTAAATTATGGACTGCACACTACATGGGGGAGCTTACTGAGATAAGTGAGACGTGTATATATGTGCACATGGAGATGGAGAAGCAAAAAGATAACACATCGGGCCCTTCACTATGGGAAAGAAGCAAGATCAATACTAAAACGATGCCTTTTGTAATCCTTAATAATATATCAAAACTTCTGGATGCTTCCAGACTCTATGCCACATGACATTCCCCAACAGTCAGGAACAAACGAGAAAGCCAAAAAAAAAAAAAAAAAATCCTTATCAGTAATTAAATACTAGTAATTAGTGATGAACTTAAAAGTCAAGAGAAACAGTAACAGCAGAGTAGTCCTCCCTTGGGACACCTCCCACTCCTGGGAGCTCTTTTTCACAATCCCTCAGTAGATCAGTTCGCTTTGCTCAAAAAGAGAAAGAAAAACCCCTGAGCTGACATAACAGGAGCTATCAAAATTAGTGAAACAAGATAGACAAGTCATGCACCATGTCTGATATCTTAAATGTCAAAATACAGTCGGCACTATACAGATATTCACACATACACACATGCACATACAAGATATACCGAAGTGTTAATGTAGGAGAGGGTAAGATGCCACGACCTTATCTTTCTAGATTTTGGCTCAGAGGTGGGTGGGGGGAGATCATAAGAGGACAAGCTGTTTTTGCAGTAAGAAAAGATGACGTGACATGACTGATTTAAACTTACTACAGAAGTCTTGGCAACCTCCTTTTGCTCTTTTTGAAATGCCCATTCACTATCTACCCATCTGCCCCCATTCTGCTTGTTGGACAGTATTTTTAAAGTACTTCAACTATCTGGACTGAGGTTTCTTTTTTATTTTTTAAAGATTTATTTATTTATTATATGTAAGTACACTGTAGCTGTCTTCAGACACTCCAGAAGAGGGCGACAGATCTTGTTAAGGATGGTTGTGAGCCACCATGTGGTTGCTGGGATTTGAACTCTGCACCTTTAGAAGAGCAGTTGGGTGCTCTTACCCGCTGAGCCATCTCACCAGCCCGAGGTTTCTTTTTTTAAGAACAGTAACCAGAAGTCAAAAGGTGTATTTCAGTAAAGAGTTAAGTTCAAAAACCGTAGGCTCACACAGGTCACACTAGTCACGATATTTAGCTTTTCCTAGGACATGAGTGAAAATTTTGATTTAAAGTAGAATCCTTTTTCTGCATCAAAACTTACAGCTGGGAAATAAAAATCAGAAACAATCTGGCTTTATAGTACTTTACAAGGTCTGTGTATAAAGTAGTATGTAAGTACATTCCTTATCAAATATTAAGTATTTCTTCACATAATGGCCACTCTGGTTGGTAAATGCACTGTAGGCATGACATATAAATTCTGGCACCGACTCTGTTTTCACATTTAGATCACTTCTGACTTTCGTAAACAAACTGACAACAGTATTAAGTAGACAGATAGGAAAACAGACAGCATCCCTTTCCCACCTTGCAGTCCAACAAATACATGGTTCTGTTTGTTTAGCTTTTTTTTTTTTTTTTTTTTTTTTTTAAGATGGGGTCTGACTATGGAACTCTGGCTATCCTAGAACTCCCTCTGTAGACCAGGCTGGCCCCAAACTAAGAGATCTGCCCACCCCTCCTCCCAAGTGCCATCATGTGCCACCTAAATAATCCTATTTTCTTTTCAACCATCCAATGGTCTGCAATCCAAATCTCACCTAAAAGGACCTAACACATCCCAGCCTGCTTTTCTCACTCCATCCTCTGAGCCTTAGCTTCCTGATGAATACCAAGTGCAGGCTCCGAAGACACAGCAAGACTGATCTCCCCATGTCAATTCCACAAGCCCCGGGTCCCTTACAGTCCTGTCTCCTCTCACCATATGCCAGCAAACTGGCACAGGAGTTTATGACGCATTCTCTTACAAGGATAGAGACATAGAATATGACAACAGCTATCACTCACTGGGCTCATGTCACAATGTGGCAGGCAGTATTAGGAGGCGTAATTACCTCCAAGAGGTAATTAGGCCATAGCAGCTCCTTTTGAATGGGATCAAAGCCCTTTTAAAAGAATCATTAAGCTAGCTTCCTCTTCTCTCTCTTGCCCTTCAGCCATATGGGAACGAAGTACAAAGTCCCCAACCCCTTGATCTGACTTCCCAGCCTGTTCTGACCCGGCCTGTGGTACTGTGTTGAAGCAGCACAAATGGACTAAGGTGGAAACCTCTTGGGAAAGAGACACTGGTAAGGGTCCCTAAAATGAAGGCAATGGTACCAGAGAGCAAGAGGATGCCCTACCAAGGGCAGCAATCCTCACAGAATGTATCTGCTTTTGAACATTCAAAGCTGCAACTTCTAGGCCAGGAACTGCAGGATGATGATCAAAGGTTTTCTTTCAAACGTCTCTCTGGACGGGATTTATGAATGAGCGTGAATGAGCAAGCCTTTCAACTAGGAGAAAGACAGTCCACCTTTCCCAGGTCAATCAGCCCCGTGTTTCCCGAATGGCATGAGAGGCCGAGAGATGAGAGCAATGCATCATCATACTTTATAACAAAGACTGCAGAGGACAAAGGTGATACTCAACGGGATGGAACTGGTCTTCATGTGGGCTACTAAATTCTTGGAACAGGTACAGTGGGAAAGACGAATGACATGCCCACTGCATCTGCTAAGTAAACAGATGGATAGTGAGGTCATTTCTGCAAAGAAGCCAAGATGATCAAAGAGAGGTGAAATGCTTCCAAAAGTACAATGCACTTTCCTCGACTGGGGTCATGTTTGATAACCGGATTTTAACAAACAGTGCCTTACAAAAGAGTCTGTCTGCCCTGCCCACCCCCAAATGATCACTCAGTCCCGCCGAAATCTGACTGAGAGAAAAAGTTTCAATTAAGTCTGCACTGTTCAGGTCTAACTATTCTTTACTAAGGCCTGACTTGGCAGCCCTCCTCCATCACCCTCCTGAGCCGTTACACCATTACAGGCACGCGCCAGGGTAACGTTAGGGGAGGGCTGAGGAAGCAGGGCCCCAGAGTATTGTCAGGGCAGTGACATCACCATGCATGATACCGCAATGGTGGGTAGACATCATTATATATTTCTCCCAACCAAGCAGCATCTACAATATCAAAAGTGAGTCTGAGAGCTACAGATTCTGAGTGATAATCTCAAAACTGTTCCAGCATTTGCAACAAATTCACCATCTGACCGGGGATGTTGGTAATGAGGGAAGATATGAATAGATGGGGTGGAGGGCATCTCTGCATCTGCTGCTCGACTTTGCTGTGAAACTAAAACCACTCTTTAAAAGATTATCCTAAATAGCAGCAGGCTACCCTGTGAATTTACCTCTGAAAGTGTCCTGTGCAGCAGGGAGCTCTGGTTTTTCAATCTGTGAGCTTCATCCACAGCAAGAACGCTCCAAGAGAAGCTGTGAGAGAGAATCCGCTTTCAGCTGTGTGCAACTCAGACCCATCTCACAGCTGCTACAGAACTGCACCTACTGTTAGAAAGACTACCACAAGCCTGGCCCTGGAAACACATCCGAGTCACCTCCCTACCGACCGGACGACAGCCGCTACACGAGGTGGTGCAGGCAAGGAGCTTCCCCACAAGACAGAAAAGATGGCGGGAAGGAAGGAGCCAAAGCCAGAGAGAGAGAAGAAACATTTATAACCAAGTTCCAGGTACTGAACTCGGAACTCTGTGTGTTTAGTACAAAAGAACACAATGAACAGACGGGACGGGGTCAATGGGGAGACGAAGGCTGAGAAAGGTTAGGCAAGTTGGTCTGCTCGCCAGAGCAGAACTCAGAGCCAAACCCATTAAAACATTAAAGAGACAGCTGTGCCACAGAAGACAAAAAAGCGGGATTTAAATCAATCCTGAACAGAACCAGGCACTGCAGAGATGGCCCTATCGTCTCCTCCTTCATTGACCCTGAGGTCTCCAGTGACTACTACAAGGTGTTATTTGCTGCATATATGTAGCTAGAACAATATATCAGTAAGTTCCAGACAAAAAGCACATACATATACAACATGCATGTGTATATTTCTATACTGCATGTGTCTTACTATGCAGCTCCAACAGGCCTCAAATTTGCAATCCTCCTGCCTTGGCCTCCCAAATGCTTAGATCACAGGCATAGATCACTACTACACTTTGGCTATAAAAGCACATTTTGACAAATACTTCTGGAAATCTGTTGCAGTCTTCCCCAAATATGGTAAATATATATTCATGAGTATGTTCTAGAATATTTAAAACTGCCAAAGTTGAAAATAAACATATATTAATAGGTGATAAAGCATGTGGCTATATGAAAAAAGCATATATGGTCACTGTAATACAAATGTTAGCTGGGTGTGGTGAGACACATCTATAACCTAACACTTTGGAGGTAGCTTGCACAAGGATACCCCAACTGTGAGGCTAGCCTTAGGTACACAGTAAGGCCAGCCAGGGCTCCATACAAAACAGTCTCCAAACAAAAACAAACAAACAAAAAAAAGGCATGAATATTGTACGCCCTTGAAAATTGCAAAAAGATAAGTCAAACATAATGTAAAATGCAAAACATATTAAGACTGTTAATTTTGCTTTGAAGCATCACAGAATATCACATTATATTTTACATTTTTAGATGTATTTATCTGGGGGCCATGGTGCATGTGGTCAAAGGACAATTTGCAGGAGTTGATTCTTTTCTTTCCCATGTGGGTTCTGGGACAGAGCTCAGATCCTCAGGTTTGGCCCGCATAGGACAAGTCTATACCAAAAACTGACAGACATGGAGATGGAAAGAAAATTCTGCAACAACAGATGGAGAAGGAGCGCAGGGGCCTGTGTCCTTCATCTCATTCATCTTGTGCAGATGGAGGAAGGACTAGGGGCCCAGGGAGAGCACAAGAGCCCAGGAGCCCAGGACCAGGGTGCACTCATGGTCCATAAAGTGTGAGCATTTCCACAGTTGCACAGTGGCCATGAGAGAAGGTGTGCCACTGCCCATAAGACAGTGTCACTACAAACAAGTGGCCCAGTTCCCTTTTCATGCATGCAAATATCCAAAAATGCTTATTAAATGAAACAAGGCTACGGGGTGGTGAAGGTGGACACATTAAGGAAGAGACAGTCAAATGACCATCAAAGGAAGCTCTCAAGAGGCTCCTGGAGAAAAGAGAGAGTACAGAGAATCCCAGCACCCAGTACAGTAAAGTCAATTCGCTTGATTCAAAGACTGTGTAAGTCTGTAATCCGAAAGTTTCCAAGCAGCTAATGCTGCTGCCATGAGCACCTCTTATGTCCCAGCTGCATCCCTGTAGTACAGGCATTATACAGTTCCCTGTGAACAACACAGCAACAGGAAAAGTAATCTTAGCTAACACTGAAAGGGTACATCTATGCTGCGGGAGTCGGTTATAAATGGCCCTCATTCATTATGTTCTTAAACCCTCCTATCAATGTGCTTAGAGCAAATGATCTGAGACAGAAAGACAGCACTTCTCCTGAGAACTGCGACACTTGGTGCAGCTACATATGTAAAAGGAGGGTTGACAGCTGAGTGCTGTCGTTGAAGCCCTGCTTCGACATTTATTAACATTAGCTGTAAAAACAGCTAATCTTGGTGGTCAACTTGATACATCCAAGAAGGGAGAACCTCAACTGAGCCACTGCCCCCATCAGATTTGCCTGTGGCCACATCTGTGATGCATTTCTTAATTGCTAGTTGATATAGGAAGGCCCAGCCCACTGTGGGTGGTGCCAACCCTAGGCCTGCTATATAAAAAAGCTGCCTGAGGAAGCCAGGAAGAACAGGCCATAAGCATAGTCCCTTCAGTACCTCTGCTTCAGCTCCTGCCTTCTATTTTCTCTACGATGAGCGGTAAGCTGTAAGGTGAAATAAGCCCTTCCCTCTCCAGGTGGCCTTTGGTTCTGTGCTTATCACAGCAACAGAAACCAAACTAGGACCTTAGCCTCTGGGGGTTACCTAAGCTTCATCGTTTTTATCTATAATGTAGAAGAACCTGCCTGAGAGAGGTTTTATGAGTTCTTAAATTTGTAGTGTGTGTGTGTGTGTGTGTGTGTGTGTGTGTGTGTATACACACGTGTGTGCTCACAAGCAAGGGGTGGTTTGAATGGGTATGGCTCCTATAGACTCTTATGTTTTTGGAAGCTGGCCATAGGGAGTAGCACTATTAGGAGGTGTGGCCTTTTTCGAGTAGGTGTGGCCTTGGAGAAAGTGAGGTCATACATACGCTCATGCTCCACTCTGTGGAATCCAGTCCCCTCCTGCTGCCTTTAGATCAAGATGTAGAACTCTTGGCTCCTCCAGCACCAAATCTCCCTGCACACTGCCCTGTTTCCTGTCATGTTGATAATGGACTGAACCTCTGAAACTATATGCCAGTCCCAGTTAAGTTAAATGTTTTCTTTTATAAGAGTTGTCATGGTCATGGTGTCTGTTCACAGCAATAGAAATACTAAGATGAGGGATGGGAGAGAAATGTATGTGTGAGAGAATAAGTATGGCCCCCATAGACTCGTGTGTGTGTGTGTGTGTGTGTGTGTGTGTGTATGTATGTGTGTGAGAGATAGAGAAAGATTATGTGCAAGCAAATGCACACCACAGTACACCTATGAAGGTCTAATACTCAACATTTATGGCCTAGTTTACTGTCCTTTAAGATTTCACACTTATTGCCTGTTTTTTAATTACATGTATATGCACATGAGTACAAGGGCCTGCAGAGGCCTAGAGCATCAGATTCTCTGCACCTAGAGTTAGAGTTACAGGCAGCTGTGAGCTAGTGGACAGCCAGTGGTGTGGGCTGTGGGTGCTCACTCAGGTCTGCTGAAAAGGCAGCAAGCGCGCTCACCACTGAGCCACCTCTCTAGTCCCTCCATACATTTCTCACTCCTAATTGGACTCTGTCTCTGTAGGTTTGCTCTCTGCCTAAGTTTCCTGGCACTGCTGAGCATTCTTGTAGCTCCTTTCCGGTGACAGACCATTAAAGGGGTCAGGGAGCTGGCTCAGCAGGTAAAAGTTCTTCATGTGCAAGCCTGTTGGCTAAGTTAGGTCTGTGCAACCCAAGTAAACAAGCTGGATGTGGTAGTGCATCTGTGTCCCAACACACCTACAGCAAAATGGGACACAGAGACGAGACTCAGACAGAAACTCAAGGGTCAGCAAGTCTGGAGTGTACTGCACAATGATAGAAAGAAGAGACCCTGCCACAAAACAGTGGAAGATACAGAATCAGCTCACACACACAGGCAAGCACACAGACCCAGACACACGTGGGGGGGAGGGGAGGGCAGGCGAGCAGGCAGAGGGACCACTGGAAAACAAAGAAGGGTGGGACGCTGAGGACACACGAGCAGCACACTTGCCTAGCATGGGAAATCCCTGGCCTCAATCTCTAGGACTCTCCTCTCCAAGCAAAACTCTTAAAATAGACAGGGAAAACAGCACAAAGCATACATTCATCTCATGGAAAAGATACTATGCTCACTTAAATAAAAGAAACCGTTAAACAGAAGCTATAAAATCTATAGTAGGTATCAAGACTTCAAAATAAGACAAACTCGGGAGAGGGCAGAATTCCACAGTGTGAAGGGAACACGTGACTTTCATGGCTCATGCAACAGGTCCTGGGGTGGCAGAATCTACTCACGATTTTAGAAATGAGGCATCTTTCAAGCAAATCTGAAAAAGTAAGGAAGACAAGTTAAAAAAAAAAAAAAAAAAGGTTGGAGCTGAGAAATTCCCGGGCTGACAAGCCACTCTCCTGTCTCAGGGACTCGCTCCAATTACAACAGTTCTGCTTTTCCTTCCCTCGTGAGACACAAAGCTCCGAGTGTCCTTTCTAAGTCCAAACAAAAGGGAGCCTGGCTAAGGGGAAGATCTCACTTACAAGGACCAAGTCTTCATCTAACAAGGACTAACGATGAGACTGTCGCTAAGTGTGCTGGCTAGCTTTGAGTCAACTGCACACAAGCCAGAGTCACTGGAAGGAGAGACCCTGAGTTGAGAAAGTGCCCCACCAGAGTGGCCTGTGGCCAAGTCTGTGAGGTGTTTTATTGATTGATGATTGATATGGGGTGCCTAGCTCACTGTGGGTGGGGCCACCCCTGGGCTGGTGGTCCTGGGTTCTGTGAGAAAGCAAGCTGAGCAAGCCACAAGAAGGAACCTAGTGAGCAGCACTGCCCCGTGGCCTCTGCATCAGCTCTGGCCTTGGCTTCCTGACCTGACTCCCCTCAATGATGGTGCTGCCTTTGGTACTGCTGTCATCAGAGCAAGGGAAACCATAACTAAGACACTGAGTGTCCCCCATTCCCGTGCTCCAGTTACCAAACACGAGCCCCTTTCCCTCGCCACTTCTGTTCATCCAACAAGAGGCAGCTCAAGTGCCGCCTCTGAAAGAAACCACTCCCCATGAAGCAGCAGGGATGGCAGAGAAGGAAACTAACCCACACAAAGCCCCATGATCCTTCACTTCTACAGTCGCAAAGTCCCTTTGTAAATGTGGTGAAGGGTCACTTCCTTCCCTCCAGACCCCTAAAGTATGCTCTGTGCAAACAGAATCACGGTGGTTTTAACCACATCTTTGGCCCGGGTTAGGAGGTCTTGTAGAGAAGTAGATGGCTACCTCATAGGTCGTCAGCAGCACGTGAAAACCTGACTCCTGTCTTAGGCTCTGCTGAAGACGGGCTCTCTCTTCCTTGTCACCTGTGTATGTCACACAGGAAAGACCTGGAGCAAATCTGGAGCAAAGAAAAGAGGCGGACAAGGCAAATGTCAGAGTGACCCAGGGAACAGTGTGGGTTACCAAGCAAGCCACACTCCATGAGACAGTACCACGTGCAGACCCTAGGAGGCCTGGTACTCAGAAAGTCCTGGGGCCTCCAAACCGTGGCTGAGCCTCAGGTAAGGCCCTGATGTAATGTTTAGGCATTAGAGTTAGGTCTAAAGGCATTGTGTTGGCTTTTAAAAGGAAACCTTTTTCACATTAACCATTCCCTACATCAATGTGACAAGGATAGCCTTTCTTCAGGGCAATAAAACTTCATTAAAAATGAATACCTTTAAGCTGCCAAACATAAGTGATAAGACCTGGACCCTCCTATCCTGGACCCCCAGTGTCTACCTACCTTGCTTCAATTTGGACCTTTCTAGAATAAACTTAGTAACTGTATAAGACACTATTATTTTATCATATTTCTTACACCAGCCAGATTATCTTAAGCAAGGCAAAGAATAAAAGTTCATCTAATTTACTCCGTACCTCTCCATCTCTTCTTTCCAGTTGCTCAAAACAGACAAGGGACAGAGAATCAGAAACGGCCCTTCATCGTTCAGTTTCCCCACCAAGTAAATGAGGAGAGCAATAGTCTAAAACAAAGGGAAAGATCAGTTCTGATCACATTTCTCACTGGAACACGTGCACAGCCCTGACTGTCAGCACTGTGAAATGCTATCACTATGGCATTTGCTTGTGTATCCTGACTACCCTGACTTTAATATTCTATAGATTAGGATCCCCCCCCCATGTGACTAACTCATGTGGTATGATGTGACTGGACTGTCTATCAACCCAAACCCACAAATGGCATTGTCAACCCAAGGCAGCTTTGCTCGCCGTCCTGGCTGAAGAGTCTACATCAGTACTCTGCCTGCCTAACCTCGTCCTAACAACCAGACTCTCCAGGTCTGTCGGCTGCTTCCTTTAACCCCACTAGTTAGCTACTGAGTTTAGAAACCACAGGGCACTACATTCACACGGAGCTATCCTGAGAGACCCAGAAAGCAGATACCACAGGAAACATCGCTAAGGAAGTCATATCAACTTGATGCTAAGACAGGTAAATTTTTTTATAGAGAAAAGTCCGGGACCAGGGCCACTGGCTGCTCTAATTAAGGCATGCCTTCTCCCAAACACGTTAAAAAACAAAACAAAACAAACAAACAAACAACAGATCAAACAAGGGCAGTGGTACAATTTTAAAAACTCAAACTAGAGAACACAGCTCAGAGCTGAGAATTCCTTAACGTGCTACTTTACATATTTTACATCCCCGTAAGGAGCACACTGCTGCAGTGAGCATGCAGCGACAGCCGTGAGCTGTGTGGAGGTGAGCTGGGCTCGTTGCACAGCAGATACCTGGCAGGTCTTCCCGAGCCCCATCTCATCTCCCAGGATGCAGCCATTCTGGCAGTGGAAGCACTGGACTAGCCAATTGACTCCTTCCAGTTGGTAAGAGCGTAGATGAATCCCTAGAAATAAAAAATAAATAAATAAAAAATAAAAACCATACAGAAGCGGTCTGAGGAGCAGACATTCCAGCAAGCTTCAGGTTCTATGGCGGCCTCCTCACTGCCCACGCTCCCAATCTGGCCAGTCACAGTACTCACCTCCCCGATACTTTCTATGCAGACTCCGTCACCAGCTGTCACTCATTCAAACTCCTAAAGCACCTATATCTTCGTCACCTAATCCACCTGACAGAAAGTTTACAGAGACTCACATCCCTACAACTGGATGTGGTAGCCCTGGAAACGAGCGTTACTGAAGCAGCTCATCAGCAAGCAGCCCACGGGCTGTGCATGCTAAGGAAGAGATGCCGACAGGACTACTTCACACCACGCTTCAACATGGAACAGTGCATTGTCATAAGGAGTAGTTCACAAAGCTTGGATGTGAAATGTCTTCCACTGGCTCATTTATGTCAACTCTTGGGCCCCAGCAAGAGACACAATTTGGGTGGGTGGTGGAAGCTTTAAGGGGTGGGGCTTAGCTGGAGGAAGTGGAGGAAGGCCCTAGAGAGCAGACCTTCGGGCTCCAGCCTGGCTTCACCTTTCACCCAAGCTCAACGGTGCCACAATACCTCGAGCTGCCTCCTCTATGCCGCCATCTCTGGGACCAGCTCCAACTACCAAGCATCCTGCCATGGACTTTTTCTCCACATCACACGTCTGAATAAATCCCTCCTTAAATCACTTTCGTCAGATATTTTGTCACTGGAAATTGGTACCAAGAAATGGAGTCACTGCTGTGATTAATCTGGCCATGTGGTGTATAGAACTGGTTTGCAAGAGGGGGGTTAGGAGCCTAGAGCTGCAGGCTAAAGACACCCCAATATCCTGCAAATTGGATGCTGCCTGGCATTTAGAAAACCAGAATGCCAACAGGAATTCAGGAGTATGGATGGGGGAATGGATGTTTCAGGGGGAGAAGATTCAACCTGGTGCATGCTGGTAAATTAACTGGCGATGGGAGGGGCTTACAGCACTGGAAATGTTCTCCATCTTGGCTGTGTAGACAATGTGAACTCCTAACTGACATCTTATTTTGCAAGTTGGTATCATTGGGAGAAAGCGGATAGAGCCTACAGAAAGCTCTCTATACTACTTCCTGTAACTGCCTATGAATCTGTGACTGCTATATTAGAAAAGTTTAATTTTCTTATTTAAAAAAAGATTTATTTTGAATTACGTGTGTATCTTGTGTGGCTGTGTCTGGTTATGTGCACGTGAGTGCAGATGCCCACAGAGGCCAGAAGATCACCAGTGGAGAACTTGGGCCCTCAGCAAAGGTGTACCTACTCTATCTGTAGTCGATCTTCCCAGCCCCTAAAAGTTTAATTTTCAAAAATGAATAAAATTATCAGTAGAGATAACAACACTAACATTTAAGAGTCAAATGCAGAGATAGAAATTACCCTAAGTAGTTTAGACAGAGAAAGAGTTTAATACAGAGAATTAGGTCACTGTGAAGTTGTTGGAAAGGCTGGCGGAGTGGCCTCAAGGCTAGCACCTGTGTTAGTGCCGCAGAACTGGGCCACCATGCCCGCCTCCATGAACAGGAATCCAGAAAAACAGAAAACAAACAAACCCAAAACAGAACAGAACAGGCCACTGTACAGTCAGCTCCAGACACTGGTACCTTTCCCCTCAATCCACGCCAACAGATGTTCCGCATCCTAGCCAAAGCCCACAGGTAAACGCCACGAGGCCAAGAGGAAAACTGGAAACACACATCCACCTCCACTCCAGACTGGCTGTGGCTCTCCTGCTCCAAATTACATACTTCCTTTCGTACAGCCAAGTCATAACAGAACCACGGGGATCTGGGAAATGCATTCTGTTTTCTAACCTCTAGGGTCCCCGTTAGCATCTCGCTCTCAGGCAAAGGACCAAAGTGACAGGGCAAACAAACACACAAACCAAAAAAGTCAGAAGGTGCTTTTTAATCCAAAGATGCATAATCAAGTTTCCACCATTACTAACAGTCATATAAACAGTCTGGTAAACCATAAAGAAAGCTATTTTTAACTTCTCAAATTAGAAATTACCAGTGTTGCTCAGTGTAAAGAAATATACATTTTGCACTCTGTATTCTAGATATACTGTGAAGAGGATTGAAGAATCCACAGCTATGGCTTGGAGAGTTGGCTCAGGGGTTAAGAACACTTGTTACTCTTGCAGGGGACTCGAGACTCCCAGTACCACGTGGAAGCTCACAACTATCTGTAACTCTAGTCCCAGAGAATCCGATACCCTCTTCTGACCGCCACAGGAGCCAGGAGCTCATGTAATACATACACCTGCATGCAGGCAAAATACTCACACATAAAATAATAAATCTAAAATATTAAATTCATAACTGTAATAAGTATTTGGCTGTGATAATATCTACATTTCATATCTATCCCATGCATTCAAACCTGCAACCTCTTGTCTGCTCATTTCTTTTATCAAGAATGTCCCTGCACATACAGGCTCCTCCTGGGCCATTACATGCCGCTGGATTTGATCTGCATACAGTTCTGGTCCTTCTGCATATTGTAAAGAATCAATCCCAAGGCCACTGGCAAGCATATAGGCAGACAAACATCAATCAAGATACGCTTAATACACTAAGGCCACAAGGCCAGATTTAAATCAGGTACAGATAGGGAGAATGGTAAAGGGGAGGGGGGCACTGTCCTGGGAAGGAGGGAGGGGAAAGACCGGCTCAACAAGAGGGAAAACATGTCTGCCCTGTACTGGGAGCCTCGCTAACTACTCAGAAGGAAAAAGGAAGGTCAAATAACAGTGTGGATGTCTAAAAAAGGTAAAATAACAGTGCGGGTATCTAAAAAAGCCACAGAGCATCACACTATTACCTATCTAAAGCCAAAACAAACCTACAATAATGAAAATCTGTGTATAAATATGCATATGTAGCTTTAACAAACTCTTCTCATCTGGCCTGACAATGCTCCCTCCCAGAGCCAAAGACCACCCAATAAAAACCCAAGTAGAAGACATGAGAAGCCCTCTTCTGAGTTGTTAGGATTGTAGACTAAAATCTTGTTTTCTGTAGGCATAAATTACTTCATGAGCACATACTGGGAAGAAAGGCCAGAAGGTTTTCAATGGATTGACATCTCTGAATCCTGCATTTATTCTAGTGAACAGAAAGGGCAACTGTACCGTGCTGTCAGGGCTGTCCAGGAGATCCCCAAAACAGACAGTCCATTGCTACTGACCTAGGTTGCATGGCCAGAGGTGGAAGCTGAAGTCCGTATTGTGGAAACACCATGGATTTGAGAAACAGGAATCAGAGACGCCTGAGCTGTAATGCCGCCTTCTACTAACACTTGTCCTTGTACCCACAGAGAAGTGCGGTCCTCATCCCTCATCAAGGAGACTCTCCTTTGACAGACATGGAGAGCAGGGGAGGAAACCACAGCCAATTAGGACGCAGAGTGTGGAACTCAGTCCCAATGGATGCATCCACACCTGAGGTTTAAAGGGTATTGTGGAAGAGGGGACAGAAAGCAAGTTCAAAGACTTTGCTGTGAAACTGTGTCTCCAAGTAACACTAGACGCTTTGTTGACACTGTCACCAACATGACTGCCCACACATGTGGATAGTACCAGTGAGCATGCCAAAATGAACAGAGAGGAGCCCTTGAGGCCTCAATCCTACACAAAGAAGTACAGGAGACTAAGAAAAGCTAAGAGCAAAAAAAAAAAGGGGGGGGGGGTCTTCTCGAGGGAAGAGCACACCAACTGGCTGTCCAATGTCAAACACTCAGCCCTGAAACATACACACAAGTGACATTAAACACACTGAACAAGTATATCTATGAGCATTTATAGGTATATGCATACGATAACGATTAAGTGGGGGAGGGGACATGGATTTGAAGGAGAGAAGGGGAGGGTTTACGAGAGTGTTTGGAAGAAGTAAAGAGGAGGTGTAACTATAATCTCAAAAATACAATTTTAAAGTTGAATATAAATGGAAAATGTTGATATGAACTGCTTGTCTTTCTCTTCAACCTCATCGTCACCTGTCCCTCCTCTAAGCTAACGGAACTTTTTTTTTTTTAAAAAAAAAGAAAGAGCCTCTCTATTACATAGCCCTGACTGTCATGGAACTAGCTATGTAGAGCAGACTGGCCTTGAACTCAGAGATCCACCTGCCACTGCCTCCCAAGCGCTGGGTTAAAGGGTGCGCCACCGCCTGGCAGAAATGCACATTTTGTTGCCTTTCCAAACCCTCACCTTTTGGTGGTACTTGGCACGTGTAAGTCAAGAGTTTCCTTATACTTTCAAAAGCACTTATCCGCTAGTAAAGAAACTGGGTCCTAGGGCCGCTATTTATTTTGCTTATCTGCTCCCCATACCCCACAGTATCCTCTCGACAGCAACAAATAACGACCACGGGGTGACAACTGGTGAGCGATTATGACTTTCCGTTAAACCAGCACTACATTCCCAGCAGACATACAAGGAAAGGAGTCTAGGGATGTTGAACAGAGAGATCGCCGCGGGATGCGGTGGCTCCAGGTCCACTGGGGTCTGCACGCCTACGGTCTCCACATCTGGAACCTACACACCTGGGGTCCCCTCACATGGGACTCGTAATGGCAAGTGGGCTTAACACGAAAGCACAAGAGGCACAGGACAAGACAAACTTCGCTGGGCAAGGCTTTCAGCGCAGCTTTGAGAGTTCATTAGGGAGCCGCAACAAGTGAGTGCGCATGCCCAGTCGACAGGGAAACGGAGACTGGGAGGAGCTAGAGCGGCCGGGAAGCTGCTGGTTGTCCCGCTGTCCCCGCGTAGGCCTGCGCTGCCGCGCGCCTTCCCGGCTCCCGCCCGCCCCCGGGCGTCCCCGGCCCGCTCACCAGTCAAGCCCCACTGCTGTAAGTCCTGTTCCTGCACCCGCGTCCGCACCGGCTCCGGCCCGTGCACGGGCGGCAGCGCCTGCAGGAAGCGCGGCAAGGCGCCCGCCATCCCGAGAGGCCCCGCGCCTCCGCTCCCGTGCGCGCGGGGTACAGCGCGCCGCCGCCGGAGGGCGCAGCTCGCGCGCCTTCCCACGCTTCCTTAGCACGCAGGCGCGGAAGACTCTGGTCTAAGTGTGCGTCTGCGACTAGCACCTAGAGGCCGCCTTTGCTAAAAGCTCTGACTCCTAACATGGGTTGCTTGGGTGGCTAGCAGCAGGCTCAAAACTTGGCAAGCCCCCCCCCCCCCTTAATCTCTTAGCTGTCTCCTTTAAACTTTGGATCAGATTCCTGAGCAGCCTTCCATGTTTTCAGTTAAGATGCACATGCCTAAAAACTGGTACAAGGTCACTAAGTCTCATATTTATCTAACCATTTTCTTCATTTATGTCTGAAAACACCAAAATAAGATTAGCTTTATCTCTTAAAATGTGTTAGTGACAAGATACATTCAAAGAAAAGACCCTGGTGGTACATTCCTGTAATCTCAGCACTGGGGAGGCTGAGGCAGGAGAATTTGTGAGTTCAGTCTAGCCCGGGCTGCAGAGCAGGAAGGTGTCAATAAATAATAAAGATCAAAGCTCAGTTAGCAGAATGCTTGCCTCGAATGTACCAAGCCCTCGGGTGGGGCACGAGGGTGAGGTGTCAGCAGGAGGACCGGAAGCTCACAGTCAGCCTCAGCTATACAAGTTTGAAACCAGCCTAGGGTGCATTAAACCTTGTCTTAAAAATAAAGTGCGAGAGAGCTTCCCCCCACCCCCTCAAGATTCCAAGAGTAGCCATTCAAACAGAACATCTATGTGTGGAGAAAAAAAAAAACATTTAATGGCCAACTAAGGGACTTTACCCATCCCGTTATGCATACAGACTTCTCCAGGAACACACAGAACCAGACCTGAGGTACTTATCAACCAGATCAAGAGGGGAGGTGTCAGAGACACCAAGGTCACCGCACCCCTCTTTGATCAAGTCACCATTAGTATTACATCAATTATGTCGGGGTTAAAGATTAACTCAAAACAAAAGAAAAAGAAAAAAAAACAGTTTTCAGTGAGTACTTGAAGTTTCTTGTTTATAATATGAACTGCTAGTGGGCTCTTACAAGAACATAGTGTGTTATCTGTCCCTTCCCAGTGGAACTGAACACGCCTGCCCCTGATTTCCAATAGAGCTGTATTGAATACATTCCTTTTTTCACTAGTAGTTTTTCCATTTGATTTTGCAGGGAAGGGGCAAATGGCTGGACCTGGTTTGTTGAGTGTCCCCCCAAATGAAAACCCTGGCAGCACTTCTGGCCATGCTCTTGAATCTCCAAGTCACCTGCAATGCTCACCAAGGCTTGGCTTTGAGTATCAGTTGTTCCTGATACTGCCATCGTGTGCCAGGTCTCCCCTGTACTGGGAAGACAGAATTCAGTTAACAACCCTGGCAGAGGATGCTAAAACTGTAGCCTGAGGCACTCCGGTTCTCCTGAAGTGCTCTCCACTCACATGTAACTGAATTCTTGTCTTTACTTAACTACAGAAAACAGTTTCAGGAACCGTCTGACCGTCTGTATGAAGCGAAGTTTGAGACTTTTTTTTTTTTTTTTTTTTTTTGAGAACACGGATGAGAGAAGAGTATCGATCTAAGGTTAAGATATTTTGGCTTTAAGCATGATTTAATTAGTCATTTGATGTAGCTCCCCTGAGATGGCTCAGAGAATAAAAATGCTGCGCATCCCTCTCCCTCTCCCTCTCCCTCTTCCCTCTCCCTCTCCCTCTCTCTCACACAGTGTCTTGCTTTCTTCCCCTCCATCTAATAATAAAATTAAATTCGAAAGAAAGTGATTGATGCTGACCAAAGCCATGGGTGTGGAGTAGTGGGGCTGGACTGACCCTGTAGGCCAGCTTGTCTGTGGCAAGGCTTCCTCAACTGCCTGAGAGGAATGTGTGACTTTCAAGGGCTTCTCTGGAGTGATTTTGCACCTAGTCTCTCTGTCTCACTTCCTTCTTTCCCCAGGTTCTAATCTGCTAAAGCAATGCTGTCAACCTCTCGCCACTTATTCAGAAGCATTCCTATTTTTTTCTTACTTAAAGTAATCCAGAGATAAGAATCTAGCTTTAGACGAAGCAGACTGCTGACACATTGAATCTGGCACTTAAAACACAGCTGAGAAGAAAATGAGTAGCTGGAAAATTCCAGGTCTGCACATGAGTAGCATGAAAGTTTTACTCTGGATCTTATATGAAATGAATCTATAGAGGACGAGATGGAAGCAGAGAGACGGTTCAGAGGCCATTACAAAAGCATGGGCAGGAAGTGGTTAATGGTCAGCGTGATGCAGGGTAGCTATGAGGAGTGGATATACTGAACAGGTCAAGCCAGTAGGAGTCACCTAGAGAGAAATGGAATGGAGGAGGCTTGCTTTTGGAAGTCAGCCTGCATACATGGTGGAAAATGTCACATGAAGGAAAGAAGACAGGATGAGGGATTCCCAGACTGTCAAGAATCCCCATGTGTCCTGGAAGTGCATGAAGACAGAGGGACTCCCCATTCACTATTGGTGGGAACACAAGCTAGCACAATCATGAAAACAACAAGTTTCTCATACATCTAGGACTAGAACAGTAATATGACCAAGCAGTTCCCCTACTGCGTATATATCTTTAAAAAGCAATAATCTGTTTCAGAGTGCTATCTATACCTCCATGCTTACTGCAGCTGGTTTTCTAACAACAGCCAAAATGCAGAATTAGTGGACATCATGCAGGAGGGACAGCAGTGGGCAAGTAGAGAGGCACAGCCCCGGGGACTTTATCTCTGGCTTGCTTCTAGCTGGTGTTTGCCATTGCTGTCTTTCTCATGTATCTAATGTGGTGTGAGTGGGTCTTGGAAGACCCTCACTGCCTATAGTCTGATGTGGTTGCCTCTTGGAGACAGCCCACTCTATTGGGCAACTTCCCTACAGATCAGTATGAAGATGAACTTTCATAAAATAATATTGTTTAGATGAATTAATGATTTTAGAGAATTCCTGATTTGATTTAAATAGTTTTAGGAAGTTAGAGTAGTTGATAGAAAGTTTAAGGAGATGCTTTCTGTGGCTTTTCCAGAAAGATAGATTAAAGTTAGAATTAAGAATAGACCGTGCCCCCTCCCTTGTAGAGAAGTAAGAGCTGCATAGGTGAGAGAGCACGGGGAGCGAGCATTCATGCATTGCAAGCACAGAATTGTACTAGGAAGGGAAACGCAGGCTTGCAACAGCTAATCAAAGAAAACTGTCATTCCCAGGTTGGTTCTGAGTTCCTGGAGCTTGTGATCTAGGGATGTGGCCACAGATTTTGGTGTGCACCGTGAAAGGATGGGGTTATGAACAAAGAATAAATAATTCTATAATGAGTATAAGAATAGAGGATATATTATTAGTCGTTTTAGCTGAACAAGTCTTCAAAACTAAGACATAAGATAGATGATGAGCTGTTTCTTATTAAATACAAATTGTCGTCAGCTAAACATAAGAAAAAACTTGCTACTGTAGTCTGGCTTGCTTAAACTTGGTTAATCAATGACAAAAGAGTTATTGCTTTGGGGTTATAGAACCTATAGAGAGAAAGATAGATGGGAGATGTTTAATTATGAGTTGCAAAAGAATACATTAGTAATCCTGTTGTAAATTCCTTTTGTGTAATGAGTTTAAGCTGTTCTTGAAGAATACGCTCTCATGGTGATTGTTTTTAGAGAGTGTACCTTACAGCTATGAGGTCATCTTTTTTCTTACATGGAGAATTTTTGTGTTAAATGGTGTAAAAAGTCTAAGAGAAAAAATAAATTTGTTGAAGCCTGCTTGTTGAAGCTTGCCCCATCCACCAAATGCAGGTTATATGTATGTATGTAAAATGGTTGGAGTGTGTGTGTGTGTATAATGAAGTTGTTAGACCTTTTAAAGCTTGCTTTATCCACTGAGTGTGTGTGTGTGTGTGTGTGTGTGTGTGTGTGTGTATTATGTAGTATGTGTGGCATATATACATACATATTGTAATACATGTGCCTACATATATAGCATACAAATATAGATATGTGTGCACATACACATATATGTACATATATGTATGTGGCCTTTTGAGTCTTGCTGTGTAGCCTAAGGTGGCTTTGAACTCATGATCTCACTTCTCAGCTTTCTTTTTTTGTTTTTGTTTTTGTTTTTGTTTTGTTTTGTTTTGTTTTTGAGACAGGGTTTCTATGTATAGTCCTGGCTGTCCTGGAACTCACTTTGTAGACCAGGCTGGGCTTGAACTCAGAAATCCGCCTGCCTCTGCCTCCCAAGTGCTGGGATTAAAGACGTGCGCCACCACTGCCCGGCTACTTCTCAGCTTTCTGAGTGCCAGGATTGAGGGCATGTGCCACCACACACATGATGGACTATCATTCAGTCATTAAAGAAATGAAATTCTGTCCTTTACAACGTGAATGAGCCCATAAGGCTCATGTTAAATAAAATAAATCCATCACAGAAAGACAAATACTGAACATTCTCAGTTAAATCAGACACCAAAAATCTTGGTATCATAGATACAGAGGGTAGAATAGTGGATAATAGTGTCTTAATTACTTTTCTGTTGCTGTGATAAAACACTAAGACCAAGGCAGCATACAGAAGGAAGGCTTTATTTGAGATTCTGGTTCCAGAGAAATAACAATCACATGTCACTCGGGGCTTAAACTGAGAGCACAAGTGAGCCATCAAACTAGAAATGTGAGTCTTTAAGTTCTCAAAGTCTTCTCCAATGACTTGCTTCCTGCAGCAAGGCCATGCCTCCTAAACCTCCCTGTATTAGTCAGGGTTCTCTAGAGTCACAGAACTTGCAGATAGTCTCTATATAGTAAAGGAATGTATTGATGACTTACAGTCTGCAGTCCAAATCCCAACAATGGTTCAGTAGTAGCTGTGAATGGAAGTCCAAGGATCTAGCAGTTGCCAAGTCCCACACCGCAAGAAGGCGAAAGAGCAAGAGACCGACTCCCTTCTTCCAATGTCCTTATATGGTCCCCAGCAGAAGGTGTAGCCCAGATTAAAGGTGTGTGCCACCACACCTTTAATCCCAGATGATCTTGGACTCGGAGATCTCCCTGTCTTAATCTTCTGGATTCAATCACCACTGCGTCTCAAGATCTCCATACCAAGATCCAGATCAGAAATTTCTATCTCCCAGTCTCCAGATTAGGTTCACTGGTGAGCCTTCCAATTCTGGATTGTAGTTCATTTCAAATATAGTCAAGTTGACAACCAGGAATAGCCACTACACTCCCCAAACAGTGCTGCCAGTTGGGAGCCTGTAGGGGATATCCCATTCCAGTGGGCAGGTAGGGAAGTAATGGAGTAAGGATGAAGGTGGGGCAGTTAGAGGAACGGGGTACAGATGCATAGGAAGAATAATCTTTAATGTTCTTTTGCACAGTAAGGTGCCAGTGCTTGCCAAAAATTAATTGAAGATTTAAAATGAACTAGTAGGAATAATTCTAAATGTTTCCAACAGAAAGAGTAGATGTTTGATGTGCCGGAAATGCAAGTTTCTACCATTAGACATTGTACACACTACTGAAATGTCTCAACATATTGGTTATGTGTGCATTATGGTTACTAAACAGTGCCTTCCCCAGAGTAGGTACCCAAATGTTTGAGCCAGGTGCCTGGAAGCAATTTCACATTTAAGACCTGAATTTGTTAAAACTTTGACACACAGGGAAGATATTCCTCGGCAAGTCACAGCACAGAAAGCTTAAGGAACGCAATGATGATTCTCACAAGTCACCCTTAACTGCTAGCTAAAGTCGAGTCCTAACCCAGGTTATACAATCATATTCGTTTTAATTCTTCCTGTTATTCCTCCACAGATGAAGACAAGCATCTGGCAACAGCAACTCAGTGAGATTAGCAGTCATTAAATTACCCCTTTGATAACCACAGCATTTTGTAGCTCCTACCAAAGCAAGCATGATTAAGCACAGGTCACCTGCAGGTTATGTTTGCTCTCTGTGTCCTTGCCCTGTGGGGTAGCAGTAGTTCACTGGCAGCATCTAGTGAGGCAGACACACGGCTGTAAAGGCTGCAACCACAGAGAAAAGTTTGTACAGACCTTTACTTTTGGACTGAAGATGATGTCAGTCCCCTACAGGGAATGAAAGAGACTTCAGTTTTCCTTCTCAAAAGAGGAAAAACTACATTCTACCTTTAACGTGATTATACATTTTTGGCATCAAATAATATATAATATATTTTGGGGGTGTTTGGTTATCTGGTTGTCTGGGGGTTTTGTTTGGTTTTTGTTTGTTTGTTTGCTTTTGTTGTTTTTATTTTGTTTTTTTTGTTTGACTCTATTTTGTTTTTTTGAGACAGGGTGTTTTTTGTTTGTTTGTTTGTTTTTGTTTTATTGTTTTATGGACAGGGTTTCTCTGTGTAGCCTTGGCTGTCCTGGAACTCACTCTGTAGACCAGGCTGGCCTCAACTCAGAAATCCACCTGCCTCTGCCTCTGCCTCCCAAGTGCTGGGTCTCTCTACATAGTTCTGATTGTCCTGGAACTCACTCTATAAACCAGGCTGGTCTCAAACTCACAGAGATCCTCTGCCTTCTGGGTGCTGGGATTAAAGGCATGCCCCACCACATCCAGCTGATAAATACTTTATTTTAATAGGCTGTCTTTTATTTATCCTATGATAGTTTCACACATGTAAACAATGCATCTTAATCATATCCCCTCTCATACACCCAGACATCCGCCTCTCTACTTCCTGCCCTTCCTCTTCTTCCTTTTGAAATCCACTGAGTCCAGTTAGTGTTTCCTGATGGGACGCAGTGATCCTGTTGGCTTCATCTTGTGCTGGTCTTGTGCAGTGAGCTCATGAGTGCAGGGCCCATATCATATCCAAAAGACAGCATTTCACAGCACCCTTGCCTATTAGGTAGTCAGAAGGCTGTTTCACAATGTGACTATTTAGCAGGGTGACAGTTTGCTAGATTACCCACTGGGGTCTTTTGACATCCCAAACCGCAGACTTTTGACCAAGTGTTAATCCCCTCCTGTAAAGCAGGCCTCAAATCCAATCCAAAAAAAAAAAAAAAAATCAGTTGGTTACCCTGGCAACCTTCATACCACTATTGCATCAGTGACCAAATCTTGTCTGTTGTAGAAAACAGCACATACTACATTAAAATGTCAGTCACTTCAGAGAATCTACCCTCTTTAGTAAGGACACTGCACTGCAATGTCATCAAGTAAATGTTTGAAGACATAGCCTAGATGTCTGTAGTTCTCTCTGAACTGAGACCTACCCTTGGGACTTTGATTTGCCTGGTTTCCTTTTTTCCCTTTATGCCTTTGACTGTCATTCCTTGCCATCAAACTAGTTCTTTACGTTTGCACGCTTTCTGTTCTTTGTTGAGCAATAAGTGGTCTGTGCGGTCCACTTTACTAGCCACTGAAAAGTCTGAGTTTGTTGACTTTGGAACTTAGCTTTTCAAGCGTATTTCCTTGTAAATAGCAGGTTATCTAAATAATAAGGTCCCACGAAGGCAAAATGGTCCCCAAATGTCCTTGGACACTTTTCTCTAACCAAGACTACAACCCTAAGGACTCTTCCAGCCTTCTTTTTCCTAATCAGCAGGAACCCCGAGATGTCCTATGCCTTCACTCCATAGAGCCTGAGTTGTAGGTTCAAAAATGGACACACCTGGTTCATATGTGCTTACGTTCCTAAGACACAACTAGAATGTCGAGCCCAGGGATACCCCCAATTCACTCCCAAACTGTCCAGAAATACTGTGTACAATAATCTTTATAATCAGGCAGTTTCAATAATTAGAAAAGGCTTCAAAAAGCCCATGTGACATAGTCATTTAAATGAGAAATAATGTTATCTATCATATCAGGTGAACATTTGTTTTACAAGAAACTAAAAGTGAATTTGAATGACCAAGGGTATTGTGAAGAACCCAAAGACTTTAGCTGAGAATCACAGTGTCTGAATTTCACCAGTGAAGACAATGAAATTGAAAGTTAAACCTTCAGCACTCGGGAGGCAGAGGCAGGCAGATTTCTGAGTTCAAGGCCAGCCTGGTCTACAAAGTGAGTTCCAGAACAGCTAGGGCTATACAGAGAAACCCTGTCTCGAAAAACCAAAAAAAAAAAGAAAGAAAGAAAAGAAAGTTAAACCTTATTGTTGAGGTTCAATGGGAATCTCATTAGCTGGGGGGGGGGGTGGTCCACAGAGATAGTAGTTCCCCTATTTTTATAGCCTATAGGTGTGAACACTGAAGAAGACACACACACACATGCACGCATGCACACGTACCAATGTGGTCATGGATAGCCAGATTTGGCACATTACTTATTTTCAAGTGTCCACGTTCTCCTCTGTAATATGGTTGAGTACCAAAGCCCTCACCTATGTGACTTTGATGACTTCAAGTGTTTTCCGGTGGGAAGAGCCTGTGGATTTTTTCTTTGTACTGTGAATGGATGGATATGTTGTATATAGGGAGCAGAGGAATGGAGTGAGTGAATGAAGTCTTGAGTCAGTATGTGCTGTTGACGTAGGCACAATCATGTCAAGACCCCTAGCCTCAGACCCGTGGGAAAATGGCAGAGCCTTCCTTGGGCTAGACTCAGGGAAATGGCAAAACCTTCCCTTATTGTCCATGTATGGATGTTAACCATGCCTGCAGAAAAAGCTCACAGAGATTCCTCCCTCTGGATATTTATGGCTTGACAACTGCTACCTCACAGAAACTGCTCCCACAAGATTAGCTCGATACACCTGTCTGCTCCATCCAACTGTGTATCACAAGTCCCGCCTCCTTGTGTGCAGCAGGCAGTAACCTTTCTATTTAACTCTATATAACAAACATGGTGAGCTTTCTCCATGAGAAAGCCCAGTCGACTGAAACCCAGCTGTTCTATGTCCATTTGTCTGTTGATTCCTCATTCCTTCATCATCCTCTGTCAGGTCTATCTCTGGAGCCATGCTGGATGCAGTAGTTTTACTGTAGCATGAGTTGACGTTTTAAATATGCTAACTTAGATGAAAAACTATCCAAAGCAATAAGGGCTGTGCTGACAGAACTTTCCTTTGCCAGTAGAAATTCACCTCACTAAAAAGGTATAAATGCATATACATATAACTCTGAAATTAGTATGGTTATCACACAATAATAGAGTCCTTTCCCATGTTGAGTATATAGGGAACAGTCTCAAAATTTTCACTGCTAATGCCAATCTGGGTACATGCCAGCTCATATATTCACTTCCAGTAGGTAATACCCTCCTCCTCATTTACAAGGCTGTTGGGTTTTGGTTTTGAT
Organism: Mus pahari; assembly: GCF_900095145.1. Lineage (NCBI taxonomy): Eukaryota > Metazoa > Chordata > Mammalia > Rodentia > Muridae > Mus > Mus pahari. The sequence goes on from NC_034593.1 coordinate 87,735,812, forward strand.
TGATTGATTTATGTGCACATGCCACAGTGCATGTGGAGGTAAGAGGACAGCTTACAGGAATCTGTTCTCACCATCTACCACATGTGTCCCAGCGATCAATTGATCTCAGGTTGTCAGGCTTGTCTGTGAGAGCCTCTACTGCACTGAGCCATCTCATTGGGCTCTATGTCTCATTTCAGAAGTGATTAAAATTAATGAAAAATGTTGACTTAGTGATAGAGTCCTTGTGGTCTGACAATTGCATCTAAACTCTAGCTCACTCGCAAGTTTCCATATGTAGTTTTGCTCACAGGTACATGCAGCTGTTTCTGCAGGGATCTTGCAAAGGAATCTATGGGCAGACGGAGCTTACACTTGGGATATAAGCTGGCAAGATGTTCTCCAGGAAAACACCCATTTCTCTCCACTTACGGTGCAGGAGCGTTCTGGTTCACTTCTCCAGCTCTGAATAAACTAACCTTTTGTTTTGCAGGCTTATGAGGGAAACATATCTCATGGTATAAAATTTCTTTGGCTACTTATCTAATTGAAAACCATTTGATAAACTGGTTGGCCAAACTTTTTTTGTTTTAAAAAAATGGTTATCCACATACTTTGTTTCTTGTTATGATCAAACATTTTAGATCTCATTCCTTTGGTGAATATGTTATCAATGTTTCCATGTAGAAAATTGCGATATTGCTTTGATTTATCCCTTATTAAGCGTTTCTTATGTGTAGAAGTTTGGATTTCTATGTATAAAAATGTTTTCATAGTTATTTCTATTTTTAATCTTTTTATAGTTTTTATCTTTTAGTAATAAAAGATTTTTATTACATCAGTATTTTCTTAGTTAATTTATCTAGGGCTTTTGCTTTAAACATTTGTATTTCAGGTTTGTTTTTATTTTTTATAAAATCAAAATCTAATTTATTTCCCTAGTAGGGAGCAGTCATCTTATATCCCAGAAACTTAAAGCACCTTTACTGCTGTCTCAACTCCCTTAGGTATGAGTATGTTGTCAATAGTTTTATATCTGCTTTACTTTCTCCACACCAATATCACACTGTTTCAAACATTATAATGGTGTGATTTCTTTTAAGACACTTTTTTTTTCAGTTTTTGCTTAAAAAATATTTTAATACATTTTTATCAAATCTTCAGTATAAATTTGATAATCATTAAGGTACGTTTTAAAAATCCCACTGGAATTTTAATAAGGCTAACTTGACATTACCAAGTAATGTTAGAAGAAAGGGAGACTTGATTATCTTCACAGTTTAAAGTTCCTGATTGGAAATGCAATAAGTATATCCTATTCTGTGACTTTCAGAGTTTCCATTTTCCTCATATAGTTTTTGACTATTTGTTTTTGGAATATCTACAGGAACTTTTTAGTTTTGCTTGCTATTGTCAACGAGCCTCATCTTTTCTTACACTTTCTGGTTGGTATAGATGAAAGTCCTAGAGTCACGTGTGGTGGTGTTTTCTGTGATGGCTGTGGATGGGGGATTGGCAGGAGTTTATTGAGTCTACAGCAAGTGGCAGGAAGACAGTGGTGCATCAGATTAGACACTTGCACCATTTAGTGGAAACCAGCCGAGGCTGCCGCGGAGACTAAAAGTTAGTCGGCAACAGAGGGTCCCAAGCAACACACTTTTTGGGAGAGTGACTTCTGCAGAGAACGTGTGTTTAACTGCTCTGTTGGTTCTGTAGGTCTTTATTTGTTTTTGGTTGGCTGGTTGGCTGGCTGGCTGGTTGGTTGGTTGGTTGGTTGGTTGGTTGGTTTTTGAGTGGATTTTGAAGAACGGGGTTTAATTTTGGACGAGTGAATCCAGGTAATAACTTTATGGACTTTGACAGATTGTCTCTTTCAATTGACTAAAGGTGGTTACCTGAAAGACAGCTATCGTTTGGTTGTTTGGGTAGGGGTTAGGACCATATAGATGGCCACAGATGAACTTTTGAAAAGTCAGTTAAGTAGAGACTTTTGAGGGTCACTCTCAAGTACTTAAGTATTCTTAGCACTCTCAAGTAGTTACAGACTCTTAGGTACTTGTTGGATCATGCGTAGGTGAGTTAGGACCACAATTCAGAGGCATTTATTTCCCCCTCTATCGACAATTCTCCCTATACTTTGTGTACTGATGTAAGTCCAGTCTTTGGAGACTCCATGGCCTTCCTGGCTAATAGGACATGTGACTTACCAGAGAGGCTCCGTAGTTCCCTGGGTCTTGATTGATCCCAGAGATCAAGGGTCAGTCTATCGGCTATCCTTTTTGAGTGACTCATCTCCATGGGGTAAGCCTGTAATCTTTAGCAGATTTTCCTATCAGTTTGTACTTTAACTTGTATGTAATATTTAAATAAAGCTTTGATTTAAAAAAATCTTTATTTGTTTGTTGTTGTTGCTCTTGGACTGTTTTCTCAAGTGGCCAAAAAGCCTAACACATTTAGCAAAAACACAAGAAATTATCTTTACTGGGTATACATTTTTATATCTTTAAGTCAGTTTTTGTAAACGTTACCATGAATAGATCAATATAACCTTAGGAACGTTAATATCCTTTAATCATTAACCATATTTTATCTTTAAGTTTCATCCTCTATAAACCTTGTATAACTTGGATTTCCTGTGAATTGGCTTTATACTTTGGGGGGAACTGTTTTTATTTCTAACTTTTAAGACAAAAATCCTATGTAAAATGTATATTTACTTAAAATATTTGCCCTTTTCATCGAAAGTATAATCTTCTATAATACTCTTCAATATCTCTCTTGCCTACTTACTGTTTTTATTTTTTTGTAAAGAGAGGTTGATTCTAAATTATATACATGGCACAATGTAGCAAATTTAGAATATCTGTACATCTATAAGATTCTCTGTCTGATTTAAAGAAGTAACTCATAAAAAGTGGGAGGGTGCTGGAAATCTAGCTCAGTGATTAAGAGCACTGACTATTCCCCCCGAGATAGTGAGTTCAATCCCCAGCACCCACATGGTGGCTCATAACCATCTATAGTGTGATCAGATAGCATGCAGGTGTACATGCAGACAGAGCACTCACATACATAAAATAAATAAAATGTTTTCTAAAAATGTAAGGGGCCGCTTGGGGGCGATGGTGAAGCTGGTGATGAAGAAGCAGAGGTGTACCCATAGACACCTGGTGCCCCGCATGTTCACCGCAAGAATTAGGAAGGTAAATGTCTTAAGTGTCTAAAACTGCAATTACGGGGTAACATTTAAAGATCTTTGGCATCTCATAAATGAGACTCTGCCAGTTATGTTCTGAGTGGTCTGAAGAATGATTTATGATAGTCATTTTGGTTTTGATATGATAAATGATAGATTGATATGTGATAGATGTTTTGGTTTTGAATGAGTTTCTCAAATACATAACTGATGTAGCTACTGTTCTATTGTTGGGAAGAGCATGACCAAGGCAACTTATATAAGAAAGCATTTAATTGGAACATGGCAGCAGGCAGGTAGGTATGGCACTAGAGCAGTAGCCGAGACCTTACATCTGATCCACAAGCATAAAGCAGAATGAGAGAGAGAGAGAGAGAGAGAGAGAGAGACAGAGACAGAGACAGAGACAGAGACAGAGAGAGACAGAGAGACAGAGAGACAGAGAGACAGACAGAGAGATAGAGAGACAGACAGAGAGACAGAGAGAGACAGAGAGAGAATGAGACTGGATCTAGAGCTGGGCTTTGTGAAACTTGAGGCCACCCCCAGTGACACACCTCCTTCAAACAGGTCACACCACTTAATCCCTCCCAAAACTGTTCTACCAACTACAGACCAAATATTCAAACACATGAGCCCATGGGGGGCATTCTAATTCCAAATTTCACAATAGCAGGCTGAAGGGAAAGAATGACGAGTAAGTGAGAGGTATAAAGATAGTAAATCATTGTCGAATCCCATGCTCAAAATTTCTAGCAGAAATCAACTGGGGAAGGCCCATTAAATCATTTAACTGGGGTTTTCAGTAGGGAAAGGCTCTTAAGTAGAGTGCAAATAATGGAAGACAGTTAACATCATCAAATTGGAGGCTTACAGACATCTAGCAGAAACTGACTGGGCATGCTCCATTAAGGCATTTAGCTGTCATTCCTGATAGAGTCGAAAACAGTGCAGAGTGTTCTTTATGGCACCAAGTAATTGAATAAATAGTAATAGGGATAAGAATACAGCATAAGAATGCATGAGCAATTTAAGGGCCAAATATAATACTTGTTATAATATATTATTTATAGTAATATATATTATTAAACTAAAAAGCTATCTTCCTCCAAAAACATGGTCCCCAACTCCCATTTGAGACTCAAACGTGTTTGTATCAAAGTGTCCTCCAAGGCCCCTTGTCTGGGAACAGGCTGCTCCCCTTAACTCTGTAACAAAACAATACCAGCTCCAAAATAAAAACACCATGCCTTTAAAACAACTTTAAATGGCTGGGGAGATGGTTTAGCGGTTAAACCCTTGGCAAAAAGTCAGAGGACCGGAAGCCATGTAGATGCCAGGATGGCATGGTGGCCTGCCTGTATTTCCAACCACGGAAGGCAGAGATGTTATGCCCAGAGAAAGCGATTAGCAACACTAGCCATACCAGCAAACTGGGGTTCCACTGAGAGACCCTGCCCCATTGGATAAGGTAGAAGAGTAACCAAGGGTGATTGTCAGCATTCGCCTCAGGCCTCTGCCGTTGGGGTTTGAATTGAGGATATAATGTATTTGTGATGGGTATGGATCCTCGGATGTTGATATTTCTCCGGGAATTTGGAATAGCAACAAACATAAGGAGGAACACAGGAATGCCTGCAGCGTCCATCAGGTTCTAGAGAATAGTCAGGGTAAAGGCTGTTCCTGTACCTCAGACTCTTCCTAAAGACAGATAACATTGTTGTGTTTATATAACCTTGGTTTCTCTGCTGAACTGTAACTTCCTAGCTCTGTTATTAAAGAACTACAATAATGAAAATGAGCCATGCCGTGCTAATTCCACTCAAGTGTTTGGCCGCCTTGGATTCCCTGCTTTTCCACGCCAGTTTCCCTAGCACTGATCAGGAGAGGTGAATCTCCCACTCCACATGCACACACACCCAAGTGCCAGCACATACACAGATACACACATACAGACACACACACACACACACACGAACTTACATGTAAATATTCACACCACACAACATGAAAAAATAAAAACCTAAAATATAAGCCATTTCCAATAAAAGTTCCTATTGTTCATCTCATAATATAAAAATACACTTAAAAAATAAAAATTTCAGCCATAGACTTCTCATCTTTTTCTAAAAAAAAAAAAAAATGATTTATTTATTTATTTTATATATGTGACTACACTGTAGCTGTCTTCAGACACATCAGAAGAGGGCATCAGATGTTACTACAGATGGTTTTAAGCCACCATATGGTTGCTAGGATTTGAACTCAGGACCTCTGGAAGAGCAGTCAGTGCTCTTAACCGCTAAGCCATCTCTCCATCCTGAGTATTCATCTTTTAAAAATAGGTTTAATCGAGGAGAGAAAGAGGAAGAAGAAAGGGACAGAGGAAGCTACCATGAGGGCAGATGGCCAGGAGAAAGAGCAGCCCATAGACCCCATCACTCTGCTGGCCGATGGCTGCTCTGCATTCTCTTGGTGCTTAGTTCCCTGGACAAGCTAACAGAATGAGTCCTTCAGCAACATCCTTGGGAGACTGATTACTCGGATCCCTTTGCTGACTGCCAAACAGAAGAGAGAAGGGCAAGAGCTTTGCCAGTAAATGGTTTCCTGACGGCTTTGTGTGACCCACTTTTAATAAGCTGCACATTTGCATTGCTGCCTCCACTTCTCTCTGCGACCCGAGCTCATTCTGGAGAAATGATGGATAGCTTGAAGAACTGCTCCCCTTGTGTAGCAACCAGGATCAGGAAGTGAAGGGGCCTGACATTAGTCTCCCAGAGCAGGAGTTGCAATGATAATCAATATGCTTCAACCTTGCTGGGGTTCTCTAACTATTCTTTCATGCAGGCTGCAGTCCTTTGAGATCGCTGGAACAGCTTGGTGAATTTAGGGAGTGGTGCTGTTCCTGTAACTAAGATGTGAACAATGGGCTCATGATCCTGTGGGAAAGAAGAACAAAGCGAAACAAAACAAAGCTGCCATGTCTCTTCTTCAAGCACGGACGGGAGGGTTCAGAGTGTACCAGGGTTTGCCTGAGTGAACATTTGCTCTGTTTGAATTTCTGGAAGTATCTTCATTTTGCCACTCTTGAATAGAATTCTTACCTGAGAGGGAAAAAAATAAGTTTAATCAATAACTTTAGATTATCTGCCTCAAAGAGAGCACTTTGAACTCTCTTTTTTCTAATTTTTATATTATTTAAATGCATTTTATACATCAAACATATTAATAATAATGAGTATTTTGATAATCAAATAATAGATAAAATATTTGTTCAACTTTTATATTCATATCCTTTCATACCCTAAAAATATCATTAATGAATATTTAATGCTACCCATAACTGAGGATATTATATCTAATGTTGAATACTAAATTGTTTCAAAACATACAGAATATTCTTTGGGAGTTAAGTATAGTAAAAGAGCATAAAATATTAAAAGTGAATCATTAAGAGATATATTCAAAAGCCCTTATATGATACCACTTGTCATAGTGAGAGAGTATTTAACACACATTATATATCTGTGTACATTATCTAACAGTCAGTTCGCTTAAAAAATATTATCAGTGTTTCTAGGAGAGAAGTTATTTTATCAGTAAGTATATTTTTAAAATTTCAAGATAGCAAAAAACTCTTTGAAGTTAAATATTAAGAAAATGCTACTTTCAGGCAGTGAGAAAAATTATCAATAATATTTCCATAATGTTTGTAGAACATGATTTTAATATTTTCACCTCTTGATATTCAACAAACAATAGTTATTTTAAGATATACTTCATTGTTATGTCTCCCTTTCCATTTCTGATTTTATTAATTTGGATTTTGTCTCTGTGCCCTCTGGTTAGTCTGGCTAAGGGTTTATCTATCTTGTTGATTTTCTCAAAGAACCAGCTCCTGGTTTTGTTGATTCTCTGTATAGTTCTTTTTGTTTCCACTTGGTTGATTTCAGCCCTGAGTTTGATTATTTCCTGCCTTCTACTCCTCTTGGGTGTATTTGCTTCTTTTTGTTCTAGAGTTTTCGGGTGTGCTGTCAAGCTGCTAGTGTAAGCTCTCTTCGGTTTCTTTTTGGAGGCACTTAGAGCTATGAGTTTTCTTCCTACCACTGCTTTCATTGTGTCCCGTAAGTTTTGATATGATGTGTCTTCATTTTCATTACATTCTAAAAGGCCTTTAATTTCTTTCCTTATTTCTTCCTTGACCAAGTTATCATTGAGTAGAGCGTTGTTCAGCTTCCAGGTGTATGTGTGCTTTCTGTTGTTCCTGTTGGTATTTAAGACCAGCCTTAGTCCGTGGTGATCTAAAAGGGGCATGGGATTATTTCAGTTTTCTTGTATCTGTTGAGGCCTGTTTTGTGATCAATTATATGGTCAGTTTTGGAGAAGGTACCATGAGGTGCAGAGAAAGGTATATTCTTTTGCTTTAGGATGAAATGTTCTACAAATATCTGTTAGATCCATTTGGTTCATAACTTCTGTTAGTTTCACTGTGTCTCTGTTTAGTTTCTGTCTCCATGATCTGTCCATTGCTGAGAGTGGGGTGTTGAAGTCTCCCACTGTTATTGTGTGGGGTGTGATGTGTGCTTTGAGCCTTAGTAAAGTTTCTTTCATGAATGTGGGTGCCCTTGCATCTGGAGCATAGATGTTCAGAATTTAGAGTTCATCTTGCTAGATTTTTCCTTTGACGAGTACGAAGTGTCCTTCCTTATCTTTTTTTGGTAACTTTTGGTTGAGAGTTGATTTTATTCGATATTAGAATGGCTACTCCAGCTTGGATCATTTCTTGGGACCATTTTCTTGAAAAATTGTTTTCCAACTGTTTACTCTGAGGTACTGTCTGCCTTTGTCACTGAGATGGGTTTCCTTTATGCAGCAACACGCTGGGGCCTGTTTATGTATCCAGTATGTTAGTTTATGTCTTTTGGGGGGAATTGAGTCCATTGATGTTAAGAGCTATTAAGGAAAAGTGATTGTTCCTTTTATTCTCGTTAGGGTTTGAATTATGTTTGTGTGGCTATCTCCTTTTGGGTTTGTTGAAAGATTACTTTCTTGCTTTTTCAGTGTCCATGACTTATCTTCCTGTGTCCTTTACTTACGAATTTTCCCTCCCCCGTCACTGTGGAACTAGGTACCTACAACATGGCAGACATGCAATAGGTATTGTACTGTGTATGTGACCCCTGAATTACTCAAAACTGTTACAAACCTTACTATTGTAGCAAATAAGTTTCCCAATGGTAAGTCAGGGTCATAGCACAATCGGTTTACATGTGGGGCAGCTGGCTTCCACTGCTATCCTTCAGTCAAGACTCGGACCAACTTACAAGAAGTGGCCTCCTCAGGGGTGCAGTTACCGAATGTAGGTAAGCAAAATGCAGACTTAGCAAAAAAGAATTAGGAACTAAGAAAGCATACTGGGAGCCAGGGAGATGACTCAGAAGTTGAAAACACCGGCTGCTCTTGCAGGAGACCTGGGTTCAGGTTGCCAGCAACCAAATGGCAACTCAGAACCATCTGTAATTCCAGCTTTAGGAGATCAGTCTCCTGGCCTCTGGAGGCATATGCTGTTAAGACACACATACAGCCAAAATACATATACTCCTAAGATAAAAATCAATCTCTTTTAAGATTACAATGATAATGCTCTTACTGTGACCGTTATAGATATTGTGGACACGGCTACTATGGTTAATCTTCATTGTCAGCTCGGTAGTCTTGTCACCTAGAGGATTGGTGGGCACAACTTCGGGAATATCTGTGAGAGCATTTCCAGAGAGAATTCAGTGTGAGGCAAGACCCAGACTGATTATGGACAGTTCAGTCCCATATGGGTTGGAGGCTCCATGCGCCTACGATGTGGTAGAGTGTCGTAGGTTCCCACTTTTCCTGTGTGCTATGTTTCCACTCATGTAGACAATGTACTCGGCAGGAGTCTTTCTGAGACAGCAAAACGATTCTCAAAGTTGATGAATAATTTTTTAAATTCATTTTGAAGTGGTGGAAGTAAACGAAGTGATAGCTTAGTTAAAAAGCAGTTCAACTAATATAGGAACAGGTTATCAGCTGGTAAAAGAACAACAGAGAAGTGAGGGAATGGGAGAAGGGCTTGTTGCAACATCCCTCAGGGCAAGAGCTGTGTGTGTGTGTGTGTGTGTGTGTGTGTGTGTGTGTGTGTGTGTGTGTGGTGAGCCCTTGCTGGTGCCAACAGGCTGGGGTTGCATGGCTGGCCTCCCTGCCTTGCTCTGAGTTTTACAACTTCAGGACGGAGGTGATCATAGTAATGCTTGCTTCCCGGGTTGGCTCAGAGGGTTACATAATTTATTTCCTTTATGTCATTTGAACCATATTCAGTAAACCCTCATGTTGCCCTTTGGTCTGAAAGGGAGATACTGAACCCTGAACCATCAAAGCCAAGGATCTGCGTTGGTCGCAACCAAACCATTGGTGGGCAAACAAACCGTGTTGAGCAAAGTCAGTACACGGAATCATGTTATGCAAGGCTAAGGAGGCTTCAGACACAATTCATGCTGTCTGCAAATGGGCATTTGCATACTGCTGCAGTACATGAATGCTATAGCCATTATACAGTTTTACCCGATTATACATTTGAAATTTTTAAGTTACATTTCACTGCCCCCCCATCCCCTCCCCACCTCCCACTTCCACCCCCACCCCACCCCGTCAGCTGAGCACACTGCAGTATCAAATTCCTACTGTAGTAGTGGGTTCAAACATCTGGTCTCTGAAGAGCAGAGAGGAGGAGCCAGGACAGAGCACCTGCTTGAAGGGACTCTGGAAAGTGACCTTTCTTCTTAAAGAGAGTCGGTTGCTTCTGAAAGGCTGAGTTTAGCCGGCCCTATCAATTTGAAACAAAAACAGGAAGTGAACAAACACTGAAAGAAAAGTGGGAAGGGATGGAGCCTGGAGGGTCGCTCTCCCTGTGCGGGTGCTGCTGAGAAACCATAGATTAAAATATATATAATATTATTGTTTCCTTGCCCAAGCATTTTGAGCTGTTTCCTTTGCGTTTACGGAAGAAGGGTGCACGCCCTTGGGTGGGCGGGATAGGAGGTGGGACGGTACAGCCCCTCCCCATTGGCCACTGCTGTGTTTATCTGAGGCTCTGCTGCTCTGCCCTAAGTTGTGGCCCCCTGCTTAGCTCCGAACTAGAGGAGCAGCGCCCTGAGCAGGTACCTCCCAGCGCCACGGTCCCCACACACCTCTTGTTACATTTGTTTGTGTGTCTGGGCCCAGATCTTTCCTGTGGCCACTCTGGAACTCTGTGTGTTCAGTCTCTCCTCATTCTTTCTTTAGGACAAGCGCTCTGGTGACCATGGCCAAGAAAAGGATTGCTGTAATTGGATCAGGAGCGAGCGGACTCACCTGCATCAAGTGCTGCCTGGAAGAGGGCTTGGAACCTGTCTGCTTTGAAAGGTCTGGTGACATCGGAGGACTCTGGAGGTTCCAGGTAAATCTCCTGAGCCCCTAAGACTTGAAGGACTTGCAACACCCTACCTACTATCGTATGGGCTGCGCAAGGCAGCGACCTGAATTCCACCTTGGCAGCGGGTCAGATTTAAGGCCAGCTTCCCTCTGTAGGCTGGCTGCAAAGTGAAATACAAATGCCACTTATTTCCCGTTTCTGTTGCCACGAAAACGGCACACAGACCAGGGATTCCGTTTGCTTGTGTGTTTCTGAACTTCGCTGCTATTCAAAAAACGGGAAACAATCCGCGAAGTGGCGGAATAGCAAACATTAGGAGTTCCCTGTATGTCCCCGGCTCCTGAAATATAGATTGAACCAAGTATCTGTTTGCAACTCCTTCAATCTTCTTTTCTACTGTAAGCAATTCCTGAAGTGGGGCTGGAGAGATGATGCGGCAGGTAGACCACTTGCTCTTTCAGAGGACCAGAGTTCAGTTTCCAGCACCCACAGAATGGCTCACCAGCACTGTGAGCCCAGCTCCAGGGGGCCCAACACCCGCTTCTGACCTCAGACACCAGGTGTGAGCAGAGCACATAAACATGCATACAGGCGAAACACTTACACATAGAAAATAAAAATAAATACGTCTTCTTTTAAAATCCTGGGGCTGGGGAGCTGGCTTTTCTAGAAAATAATAAGTACTTGCTGCAGGAGCAGGAAGCTCTGAGTTCCCTCCCTCCTTAGCACTCACAAGGACAAAGGGAGGGAGAGATGGAGAGATGG
>NC_034593.1:87747242-87892441 GCF_900095145.1 Mus pahari
GGAAGGGAAGGGAAGGGAAGGGAAGGGAAGGGAAGGGAAGGGAAGGGAAGGGAAGGGAAGGGAAGGGACAGAATGGAAAGGAAGAAGTCTAGTGAAGCAACATGGCTTTGTAATCCCAACTGTGGGGACAGTTGCAGAGCAGTCCTGAGACTTTCTGGCTACCCTGCAAACCAACCAGCCTTCTAGCTCCAAGTTCACTAAAATGTCCTATCTCAAATACATATGGTGGGGAGCAGTTTAAAGGGAACACCCAACATTGACCTTTAGCCTCTATGTGTACTGCAGACACGCATAGAAATCGGGGGGGGGGGAGTGCACAGGGAGAGAAGAGACGGGGCAGGGACAGGGAGACAGAGACAAGAAGAGAGGAAGAGAGACTATGTACACACACACACACACACACACACACAAATTTCCTTCTAACTTGAGGTGACCCTGACAATCCTAGTCTTTAAACAGAATATAAAAATAAGATTGCCCTGTTGGCTTTAAACTTTTCCTTCCCTGGAGAAGAGAAAGTCAGATTCCTCGGCCTTTGCTCGTCTCTAGCTCTCTCCTTCAGTACACTAGATTTCACTTGAACCCTACACATATACAACTGGGCAAGGTGCTAATAAGAGTTTAAAATACTAGCTGGGAATGGTGCTGGGTGCCTTTAATTCCAGCACTGAGGCAGCAGAGGCAGGCAGATCCCTGTGGAGATGAGTTTAAGGTCAGCCATTACTATGTAGAGACCGTGCCCCAAACAAGCAAAACACTGTCTGCTGCAGTAACTGTTGTACTTATTAAGTGACTGTCACCTTCGCTGACTTCCAAGCCAGCTAGGGCTGGGCTTGCTTCTTGAAAGCATTTTCCGAGTAGTGTTGAAATTTCATGAGTGGGTCTCATTTTCCATTAAATTTAGCAGTGCCAGCCGCATCCTTAGTTAGCAGAGGTGCAGCCCTGCCTGCACTGTGACTCTGGACAGAGGAGACATCCATTCTGTTAGCCATTACTCCTCATGCAGATGGGGTGTGGATCCTCTAAGGAGACCCCCATTCCTTTATCACAGCCTTGGACTGAAAAGCTTGTTAATTAGGTTCGTTCGTTTGTTTGTTTGTTTAGTAATCAATAGAAAAGGCTACTTTTAAAATCCAGTAAGATTTCAAAAGGATTCCAGTAAGGGTAGGGATTGAGAACACTATCTTAGCTTCAAAGCCTGTTTCTGTCACCTAGAAGGAGTGTGACTTTGGGGACACTTACTTCTCTGTCTGCTGTTTCTTCACGAAAGAGTTTATGTAGTGCCTACTTAATAAACTTATGGTGAGCTGGAAGTGGCCAGTCACTTTTGACAATGCTGGGTGAGCGGTGAGGCAGGCCAGATGTTACTCAATGGCATAGACTGGGACGTGCACACTTGGTACCTCTGCTAAGCATCAGAGCCAGGTTTAGTAATCCCCAAACAAACATGGAATCAACAGATGAAGAGCGGAGGCTGGGAGAGTATCCAACATCATGCCAGAAAATCAGGTTTATGATTTTTCTTGCTAACGTGTCTTGAAATGATTGATGTCTAAAGAGCTAATGACCTTTTATTTTCTGATTTTCCCCTTGGCAGAATTGTGCCAACCTTATGTAAATCAGTAAGCCATGTTTTGTCAAAATGCCCTGGCTTCTGTTAGAACAGCTACATCTGCGTGGCTCAACATTATAGACCAGAGCCACTCATGATGCCTGGCATATATGAGCTGGCATGTATGATGCCTGGTATGTATGAGCTGGTATGTATGGTGCCTGGCATGTTTGATGTCTGGCATGTATGATGTCTGGCACGTATGATGCCTGGTATGTTTGAGCTGGCATGTATGATGCCCAGCATGTATGATCCCTGGCATGTATGAGCTGGCATGTATGAGCTGGCATGTATGATACCTGACATATATGAGCTGGCATGTACGATGCCTGGCATGTATTAAATCAGTTTCTGAACCAGGTGTAATGGCCCACACCCCTTATCCCAGCACTTGAGAGGCAGAGGCAGATGGATTTCTGTGAATTTTTAACAAGCAAACAAACAGACTTTAAAATACTAGCTGGGCACAATGGCTCATGCCTTTGATCTTAGCACTCAGGAAGCAAAGACAGGCAGATGTCTGTGAGTCTTCAGTCAGCCTGGTATACACAGGGAGTACCAGGTAGAGATACATATATAACTGTGTCTCAAACATACATACATACATACATACATACATACATACATACATACACACACATGTCCCTAAGATACTGTCCTGCTGCCTGCTTAGGATGCTCCTGAAGCCACAAACTTTCATTCTCACGTTGTCTGTCACATAGCTATGGAAGCTGAAGTACTATTTCACATACTCAGTGATTTCCTGAGAATTCATCTACTGAAATTATTTTTGTCACCCCCTTGCTTATTATTTGGAGTCTTGCTGTCCTTCTCTGGATGTCATTAAGTTTATTGATCATTAAGTTAATTGATCAGTCAAATGTAGATATCTTATATAGAATTGATCCCAGCACTTGGGGTTCTACCCTGGGCACCCTGTATCCAGTTAAGAATGCTGGAGTTCCCTTTTTAATAATGAACCCTGAGATTCAGGTGTTTTCCTTCCTTGTCACCTGCCACTGCTGATATTTTCCTCCTCTTCCTTGTTTCTCCTGTCACATGAGCACCCTCTCAGATGCTGCCGTCCGATTCTCCTAACGCTGCTCCTCTGTCTCACCTTTGCTAGTATTGCCTCCTTCATGTTATGATTAACACTTTCTGATACTAATTTTTATGTTTGCTTCAGGCATGGTGGCTCACCTCTGCGACGCCGCTCTTGGGACCTTGCATCATTCCCCTACTGTTAGCATCTTACACTAGTGTGACACATTTATCCCAGTCTGTGAGACAGTACACAGCAGCCCAGGCTTTGTTTAGATTTACTTGGGTCTTCTGATGCCTTGGTTTTTTAATATCCCGGGATACCCCTAAGACTTGGCAGTTGTATCTCTCTAGGCTCCTCTTGGCTCGGATGGTTTCTTAGATTTTCTTGCTTTGTTCCTTTTATTCCCTGGGTTTTGTTATCCTTGGTAGGTTAGAGGAAGACTGGTTGGGTGTTTTATAGAGTAGCCTCCTTTGAATTCGTCTGGTGTTTTTCTCATAGCTAGCCTGAAGAAGATCCTGGGGGTGAAGTCATGCTTTCGCTGTATCATATCAAGGGTAACCCTTGTTATGATTAGTCCTGTTTGTGTTATAGCTTTCAGTGGAGTTGGTCAGGCTTGGCTGGTGTAAAGTTCATCTTCATTTCTGCCTTTAAAAGAAAGTTACTATGACCAGCCACACCTAAGGACTATTGGCTATTTCCAGAAGTCTCTAGAACCCCATTGCTGGGGTGCTGTGAGGGCAAGTCAGGAGGATCAGGATCTTCACACAGTACCTACTCCTCCAATCCATGAAGACAACAGCTTTCATTTATGTCTATCTTTGATTTCTTTATCTGTGTTTTATAGTTTAGTCATATTGTTCTAGACATCTTTTTTAAAAAGACTTATTTATTTATATATGTGAGTACATTGTCACAGTCTTCAGACACACCAGAAGAGGGCATCAGATCCCATTACAGATGGTTGTGAGCCACCATGTGGTTGCTGAGAATTGAACTCAGGACCTCTGGAAGGGCACTCAGTGCTCTTAACCGCTGAGCCATCTCTCTAGCACTTAGACAACTTTTAATACCTAAGCATATAAGACCAGGATGGACTTGGACATGGTGTAATTTTAAAATCAACATTTTCAATGGTTCATTTCTGACATACAGGTAGGTTACTGACTTGCTTATTTTTTGAGGGTCTTGCTCTGTAGTTGAGGATGGCCTTGAATTTATTATGTAGTTCATGCTGACGTTGAACATCAACGGTGTTCAGGTCAGCTTCTAAGCACTGAGCTTATAAACATCAAGCCTGGCTCTGTGTGCGTGTGCGTGTGCACGTGTATATTCAAGTGTGTACATGTACAGCTCATATGTATGCAACCGTAAGTGTTGCTCCTCAGGCGTGGTTCATTTTTTATGAGCCTCTACTTGCTAAAATGGGGCTCAGCTGTCTGCACCTCTGTGGTGTTGCAATTGCAAGCACATGGCACCACACCAGGCTTCTATTCTTAAGATTTATTTATTATGTATACATATGCCAAAAGAGGGCACCGGATATCTTTATAGATGCTTATGAGCCACCATGTGCATGCTGGGAATTGAACTCAGAACTTCTGGAAGAGCAGCCAGTGCTCTCAACCTCTGAGTCATCTCTCCAGCCTGTCCCACCAGGCATTTCTTGATGTAGAGTCTGGGAATTACACTTAAGTCCTCATGCTGAGCATCTCTCAGCCCTGGTGACTTGGGTTTGCTGGCTTTTGTGTGACCTGGCTGTATCCTGTATCTGCAGGGTTAGTGTTTTATTCCTTGGGACTTATTTTACATAAACATCCATGTAATTGGCCACAAAATTGGTTTTCATTTCCTTTCATGAGTTGTAGAGCACACAGCTAGGGCTTCTAGTACAGTGCTCTCTGAAAGTGGCCCAAAAGGACATCCTTGTGTTCCTCTTCAAAGCAAAGCACTCAGTCTCTTGCTGTTAAGCGTGCTATTATCTACTTGCGTGTTTTAAACTGTTTTTATTGACTTGAGGAAGTGTCTCTCTGTACTAGTCTGCTAAGAGTTTTCCTTTCTTGTAAATGTTTTATAAATATTTTAATAAAAATGAAAGAAAAAATTCTACCTTTATAAACTATTTCCCTATTCAAATTATATGTACAAATCATATATAATTAATACAGTGTACTCAAAGGAGATATATTAAACAAGGGAGAGGTTATACACTATGTAATTATATAAACCTGGGTATATATAATGTATACTAGATGATTAGGATGTACATTTAATTTCATGGTATGTATATTAATTTTTCATTTAAAGTTATAACAGGCCTGATACTTTTAATGTCCTTACATAGATGTAACATTGTAGGTGTGTGTGTGTGTGTTTCATTTAGGTACATTTTTAAATGCTCATTGGCTACTTATAGTTCGTGAAGTTGATTCTCAAGTTGCCATAAGTACTTCTTATTTGTCACAGGAAACCCCTGAGGAAGGAAGGGCCAGTATTTACCAGTCCGTGGTCATCAACACCTCCAAGGAAATGATGTGTTTCAGTGACTACCCCATCCCAGATCATTACCCTAACTTCATGCACAACTCCCAGGTCCTAGAGTATTTCAGGATGTATGCCAAAGAATTTGACCTTCTCAAATATATCCAATTCAAGGTAAGAGATTTTGTTTTCTTCCTGTTTGAAATTGTTCATGGGGTCAATGAATTATGAGGCTCCCTTTACCTGTGCCATCTGTCAAGACTAGCTTGAAATAGATGTGGGCGTGTATGACAGAGACCCTTGCCCCCTGGTACTTGGGAAATGTCCAAGGAACGCTCTCTATCAGATACTTCCTGCTGACGAAGCAGGAAGCCATCTGCTAGGGCGTTTATCATGCCTTCCCATCAGGCTGGCTTTAATAAAAACTGATGAGGGAGGCTGGTGGGAGTCAGACCTTTAAACTCTCCTTGTCCATTATCGCTCAGCTCCTTGATGCTTTACGATGCGCTATTTTATGTGCTCACAGCAACCCAGTGAGGTGGTTATTGGGCAGCCAGCGGGGAAGCAGAGATGTCAGCTCTGGCGAGAGGGAAGAGCACTGCATGAGGCGCAGTGCCTTGAATGGTGGTCCTTGCTCTAGCACAGCTTAACTTGTGCTCTTAGGCAAGTGCATTTCTCCCCTTCAGTTTCTACAAACCTCCTTGCTGACAAACCAAGATGATTAGCCCAGATTCTTTCTGGTTCCTTCTTTCTCTGAAGTTTTCTGGCATGTTTCTATAATTTGGAATCATGTCCATTAAAAAAAAACATATTTATGACATCCAACAAAAAAAGCCTGAATCTTCCTGACTGTTCTGCTACATCATGATCAACGTAACACTCAGTGGCAACTTTTGCAGCCCATGGATTGTCCTCTTGAGTAAGCTTGACTCTGGACTAAACAGTAAAAATGCAGAGCCAAAAAAAAAAAAAAAGAGAGAGAGAGAGAGAGAGGGGGGGAGAAAATTATATTATATACAGAATTAATAAAAACGAAGAGCCATGTGCTGAGGAGAGCTCCCCACTGCTTCTCAGAGGAGGGTACCTCCTGAGGACCGGAGGTACCAGGCTCCAGGGAGGTTGATTGTAGAGCAGATTACATCTGGGCTAAAGGATGAATAGGAGTCTGCCAAGTGAAGATGGAACAGAAGTGTGAGCCGAGCAGAGGCCCCGGCCCGTGTATGTGCTCAGGACAGAGAGAACACTGTGTGGGCCAAGATGTCAGAACTAGGTGGGATCTCTTTCAGTCCACTGAGACACAATGCCCGAGGCTTAGAAACACAGAACACATTCTTGGTGTACTTAAGCTGGGCAGAGGAACCTATATTTATTTATTTATATACAACGCTAAAAATTATGCCACCAATCATCTCATCTCACTCCCTCTTTAGAGTCCCTTGTAAAATGAGCATCTATAGAAGGCAGAGGAAGACTCCATCACACACAAGGGGGGCCACTGGGATGGTATTCTAGTCCCAGTGAAGGGAGACCTGTATCTTAGTCATATGTTTAAGGCCAGCCACTCCTGGTTTGCACTGGGAGAAGCAGACATGGAGGTGGGGATGTCAGGGATGGAGGAAGGATGGGCCGTTAATGCATATGTCTGTCACTAATGCTTGAGAGAAGCCCCAAGCATTTTTTAACTCAGGAACTACAGAACCTTAGGGCATTGACCAAGAGACCTAGCAATTTATATTTGCTCTAAGAGCAAAGGGCAGTGCATTAGATTGTCTCCTCGCTTTTGTAGCCTGCCTCATTGGACATCTGTGGAGTATGTGAATCAAATATTCATACAGAAGTCCTATAAGTGATGGTGCCTGTGACAGCTCTTCATGTAACATCCTGTAGGGAGTTGTCTCAGGGGAGACATACACTCTATAGGCTGTGGCTACAGATCCCTGTCACTTTTTAGACTACAGTGTGCAGCGTGAAGAAGCAACCTGACTTCTCTACTTCAGGCCAATGGCAGGTGGTCACTGAGCATGAAGGGAAAAAGCAGGTAGACATCTTTGATGGAGTCCTGGTGTGCACAGGTCATCACACGGATGCTCACCTGCCCCTGGAAAGCTTTCCTGGTGAGTAACCCATCCTGAAGGAAGATGCTGCAGCCATGGCTATGATATGACCTCTGAGGACTGGGAGGGCTGTGGTCTTAATGACTCTTACTGTGGGGGTTAAAAATAAAGTCTTACTCTAGTTAAATACATTCCCCCTGTATTTTGTAATTTGTACTACTGCCATTTTGAAAATGAAAAGAAATACAGTTTGGAAGGCTAGAGGAAGATTAGAGGTCAGTCTGTCGTCATGAGCCACAAATGTCATCTTTGTCAAGGAATGACTACATATACAATGTTAGCCCCATATCACTGTAACAGAGCTGAAAGTGTCCTGTTGTCTAGTAAGGGCTTAGCTACTGTGACACTGAAGCAGGAGACACTGTTNCTGTTGTCTAGTAAGGGCTTAGCTACTGTGACACTGAAGCAGGAGACACTGTTTATGGTGAGACTGGTGTACCAATCTACTGCACTGTCAAGTTATTTAAAATTATAACATGTATACCTGTTAAATACATAATACTGGGCAGTAAGTAACTTACTGGTTATACATTTACAGTACTATAATTTGCCTAACCCTATGTATTTGAAATTTGTGCTATATAATCATGACCATATTATACCAACAATAGCCTCACACACTCATGTCTACTGTGTCTTTTGACTGACCTGCGCCATCTAGGTAGGAATAGTATCTGTCCAGTAATGAAATCCATCTTTCACCTGCTTCTCAGTATGACCGTATTCCCGTCTAATAGCACCTGACTGTATTTAAATTCATGGTGATTGTGTTTTCCCGAGGACCAAAAAGAAGGTTGGAGTCCCTGATTTGCACTAATTGGAATTAGAGATTTTTTTTCTTCTACTGAAGGAGAAAACTATAGAAATATTGAATTTCTAAGAATGAAGCAAAAAGCTTAAAGCATTTCATTTCATATTTCTGGCCTGGACTTTTCCCTTTAAAAATACATTCTACATATGCCCAATGTGTGCGTAAACGGGTGGGGTTGAACAGACGAAGGAGAAAGGAGGGTTTCTGCGGCCTCAGGACTTGCATCTGCAAATTCAAGATGCAGATGACTTATGTCAGGGAAATCACAAAGGCAATGAGAGAAGAAAGAAGCAAGTGTTCAGAAAGGCAAGAAGAGTTGCTTAATGAAGGAGAATTTGAAAATATAAGTTTAAACTTTAAATTTCACAAAAGAGAACACAACACGCGCTTTGACAAATAATATCTTTCATTCAAACCAGCCTCCTCCCCCCACCCCCAGTAATTAATTTTTTTTCTTCTCTTCTAGGA
The DNA here is from genome assembly GCF_900095145.1 of Mus pahari. Taxonomy (NCBI): domain Eukaryota; kingdom Metazoa; phylum Chordata; class Mammalia; order Rodentia; family Muridae; genus Mus; species Mus pahari. The sequence continues at coordinate 87,755,771 of NC_034593.1, forward strand.
ATTGAAAAGTTCAAAGGAAAGTACTTTCACAGTCGAGACTATAAGAACCCAGTGGAATTCACGGGGAAACGGGTCATTGTAATCGGCATTGGGAATTCTGGAGGGGATCTGGCTGTAGAGATCAGCCACACAGCCAAGCAGGTTTGCATGGATGATTGGTTTACTTTGCTTCACTCTTACCAAGGAATTAGGCCCACCAACAAATATAGAGACCACCCATGCCCCACCCACACCAGCAGCAAACACATGGAGCTTGTTTGCTGCCCAAGTTTCAGCAAGCTTGGGTGTGGGTGCTAAACTTGGGTCTTCTGTGACAGCAGCAGGTGTTCTTAACCACTGAGCCATCTCTCCAGCCCAGCATAATTTTGTGAAGAGAAATTTTTTGTGTGTTTATGTAACTAAGTCCTATTAAGTGTAGAAATAATCCATTGGGATAATGTAGGAAATCATCTCCATATAAGTGTAGGATTAACTCACGGGGTAATGCAGGAAATCACCTCCATGATTAGGCATGGAAACAGTACTGAGAAGCAGTGTTATGGGGCAGTGTTGCTAAGCCAATATCATTTAACAAAACATTAAGGATTTTTCTTAAAGTAATTTGAAGCATATTTATAGAGAAACATCATCACATTTACTGAAAAAAACAGGTCTACATTTCCCTGTTGCCAATAAAGCAGTGACTGAATGATGATACAGGACTATATTGATTAAATTATTTCCTTACACAGTCCTTTAAAAATATGATTTATAACTATGTTGCTTATTGTAAAAAGGTAGAGATGGGAAACTGAANTTAAAGTGTAACGGCACTAAACATTTATTGAGCGTTTCCTGTCTATCACTGTTTACCAAAACACCATTTCTCACAGTAACCTCAGAATATATGTTGTTGCTGTCACAGTTGAGTAAATGGGAAACTCCTTAATTCCACCTCTGAGTACTGACCTTACTTGTCCTAAGGTGTGCAGCTTGTACACAGAACCATCTGGTCCCTAGGAACCGTGTGCTTTCATCTGTGACTTTGATGCACAAGCCCTTGGGTTACCATCGGGGAAAATGTGCATGTGGAGGAAAGGATCCTCCCTCTGCAGACAGGCAGCCCGCTGCTTGGGAGCCTACACCAAAGACCTTGATGCAGTATACATTTCCTACAGAACTGGGAACCACTGCAGAGCAGAAGTAATGATCTTGCTGGTAATTGAACATAGACTGTAGTCAGTTTTGAATGTGGACTTTTGGCCAGTGGGTTACACAGGAAGGCTGTCTCCTATAATTCCACTAGTAGCCTTCAGTCAGGGAAATAGTTCTTAGACATGGCAGGAAGGTCAGCTTTCCCACTCTATGACCTCAGGCTGTGTGGCCTCCTCTCTCTGTGCCTCTCATCCATAAGTGGGGATGGCAGTGCCTTCTTTAAGAGCACTGTCAATTAAATTAAAATGTGAAGGACTGGTCACATGGCTTACCTATAGGTCACAAATATCAGTAAGGAGTGATACCAACATGCTGGGAGACCGTGCACAGGCTATAGCTCTGCAGAAACACACTCAGAGGTCAAGAGTTATAAATAAGTGAGATAGATAGTTACGATATTTCTAACAGGGTTATTGGTGATGAGTGGTATAATATAAACTATACGAATGATAACAAGGGTTTGTAACACCGCAAGAAATGTCAGCAGTGAAAATGACTGAGGGTTTGGATGAAATGACATGCAGTTACTTTCAGCTTTACCATTTTACAGTTGTTGTTGTTTTTTTTTTTTAACTGCTTTACAGTTGTCTGTTCTGTGTGGGGTAGGAGTGGTACACATGGAGCGATGCATGTGTGGGGGTCAGAGGACATCCCACAGTAGCTGGTTCTTTCCTTCCACCATGTAGGTCTCAGGGATGGAACTTGGGTTGCTGGGCTTGGCCACAGGTGCTTTATGCACCAAGCCATGTCTCCAGCCCCACCTCTACACTTCCTAATGAGTTCCATAGTGGCAAGTGCTAGGAAAAGTTCAGGAGATGGAGAGAAATGGTCACCTGGAGAGGTCAGTGGTGTCCTTGTAGAGGGAGCAGATTTGATCTGAGGCCCTCAAATATATAGATGTAGGAGGGTCCATAACAGTAGTTCTCCACCTGTGGGTCTCGACCCCCTTTGGTGTTGAATGACCCTTTCACAGAGGTCATTCTAAGACCATCAAAAAACACAGAGTACACAAGGAGGGACTCAAGGCTCCAGCTGCATATGTAGCAGAGGATGGATGGCCTTGTGGGACACCAGTGAGAGGAGAGGTCCTTGGTCTTGTGAAGGCTCCATGCCCCAGTGTAGGGGAATGCCAGGACAGGGAAGTGGGAGTGGGTGGGTTAGTGAGCAGGTGGAGGGGGGATAGGATGGGGGAGTTCAGAGGGGAAATGAGGAAAGGGGATAAAATTTGAAATGTAAATTTAAAAATCTAATAAAGAAAAAAATCACAGAGATTTACATTATGGTTCACTACAGTAGCAAAGTCAGTTATAAAGTAGACATGAAAATAGTTTTATGGTTGGAGGACGGGGGTCACCATAACATGAGGAACTGTATTAAAGGGTTGCAGCATTAGGAAGGTTGAGAAGCACTGCTTTATAAGCAAAGGGCTTGTTTAGCCAGCAGGAGATCACAGCAAGACGTATCCATGGCCAGTGTATGCACCAGCTTAGCCAGCTTAGCCGTAGGAGTGTATAGGAAGTAAAGAGCAAGGTGTTTTGCTTACAGGGCTATATGGGTCTAGAACACTAGTGAGTTTGAACTTAACCTTCAGGAGAATGGGGCTGCTTCTGAAGGACTGTGAGCCAGACTGATCAAAGTAAGCCCTGTTTCCCATGTCCCAGGTATTCCTCAGTACCAGGAGAGGAGCTTGGATCTTGAACCGTGTAGGCAAGCATGGATATCCTATTGATATGATATTCTCTTCTCGAATTATGTACTATTTCTCAAAGATCTGTGGTCCATCACTAAAAAACAACTTTATGGAAAAACAGATGAACCAAAGGTTTGATCATGAAATGTTTGGCCTGAAACCTAAACACAGGTACGTTTCCAGGATGGGAGTGGGGCGGGCAGTGGTGAAGGTCCAAAGTCAAGGGCGATTGACGTGGGCTCACAGTAGCCCTGCTTTTACCCAGGCTTTCAGAACAGCCCATAGACTCAGAAATCCTTCTTCCGACTTGCTGCTCTGTGGGATTTCTGCTTACTCCTTTGACAGTGGCTATTCTTTTGTGATGTCAGTTCTTCACATGTGCCCCTCAACAAGGAAACAGTGGTGGAGGGTAGAGCACTCACTCACCAGCAAGGCGGGCATTCGTCATACTGAGCATAAGATAAGCAGGAAAAGAGCAAACAGTAACGCCTTGCCTTTGGAGGACTTTCTTTACGGGTAGAGCTAAGTGAGCCCTGTGCTCTCTTTCCAGCCTTTCAGCAGGTCTATTTTAATGCCCATTTCCTAAGGGGAGGAAAAAAAAGGAATCTTATGAAAATAAAGTAACTTGTCCAAGGTCAACACAAAAGAAATGACACGTATTCCAGAAAATTGGTGTTCCCTTAAAAATGCCAAATGAGAAGAAAAATAACAAATATGGTTTTTGAAGATTCATACAGAGACAGACCTGGTGGTGCAGGATTATAATCCTAGCTACTGGGGAGGCTGAGGCAAGATGACTCCTAGGTCAAAACCAGCCAGCCTGGGCAACTTAATGAGAAGAGGTGAAAAATACAAACTGGTTGGGAATATAACTTAGTAGCAGATGACTCCCCTAGAATGAGTGAGAGTCTGCATTCAGTCTCCATGACTATAGTGTGTGTGGTGGGGCGGGGGCGTGGCAACAGCAAAGCCTGGAATACAGTGGGAACATAGGATGGAATTATAATAAAAAGAATGGACTTGGAGCAGTGACACGGTTCAAGAGTAAAGGCATGGGCTGCCAAGCTTAAGGACCTGAGTTCAATTCCCCAGGACCCACACAGTGGAAAGAAAGAATTCACCCCTACAAATTGACCTCTGACCTCTATATGCTACTGTGGCACACAAAACCACAGAGAGAGAGAGAGAGAGAGAGAGAGAGAGAGAGAGAAACACATACATACACTTGCATACAATCAATCATTGTTAAAACTTTTATGAAAGCATTCTAAAGACTAATTTTAAATGCTTTATTTTTGTGCCCTTTTTATTTTATCTGTTTATTTGGGGGAGGGGCAGAGTCACCTGTAAGGTCCACATGTCTAGGCCACGTGTCTGCACAGCTTGTGGGAGGCAGTCTTCTCTCTCTACTGTGTGGTTCTGAGGGTCTAACTCAGGTCATCGGGTTTACCTCAAGAGATATTTACATGCTGAGACATTGCCCTGGTTTTTGTTTTATTATTGTTTAAGTGCTCAGATCTACAGAAAAGTTGCACAATTAACAGATACAAAGTCCACTCGTATACACCTCTTGCTTTCTTTTCTGTCCCCTCTTGAAATAACAATAGATACACAGTGTACACACATACCTAGGTGCATATTTTTAACAGCATGAGAGTTGTAGTCATTAAGGCATATAACCTAAAATATTTCAGCATGTATCACAGAAGAAAAAGAACATTCTTTAGAATATCTATAATACAGGTATCATGGTCAAAAAATTTAAAATTGATAAATACATTTAAAATATTGGCATATTAAAGTTTCAACAGTTTTCTCAACAATATTACTTGTAACTTTTTTATGCTTTCTAAAATGTATTGCTCATACTACTGTTGTCTGTCATATATTTATAATTTCTCTTAATCTGAAATGATAATTCCAATTATCTTTTTTAACATAGACCTTTTTTAAAAAACAATACTGATCATCTCTAAATTCTGACTTTCTTAATGGTTATTCCTTTATTATATTACATTCAATATACTCATGTTCGTGAGGCATGAAAGCTGTTATTTGGTCTTCTAAATAAGGTTTAGAATGAAGTCAGTGCAAAGCCATTCAAATATTTTAAGTGGCGCTGGAGAGAGATGATTGGGAGGTTAAGAGTACTTTCTCCTCTTACACAGGATATGGGTTCTATTCCCAGCACCCACATGAGAGGCTCTCAACCCCTTGTACCAGCAGTTCTGGAGGATCCAATGCCTCTGGCTCAACAAGAGCTAGGTATACATATGGTGCACACACATACACACATGTCCTCTCACATACAGTTAAATAATAAATAAATCAAACTTTAAGAAAAATATTAAGAAGCAAGTAGCATAATAGTATCTTTAAGAATGTCCATTCTGTGGGCTGGAGAGATGGGCCAGTGATTAATAGCACTGGCTCTTCTCCCAAAGGACCTGGGTTCAATTCCCAGCACCACATGGCAGCCCAAACTGTCTGTAACTCCAGTTCTAGGGTATCTGACCTCCCTCACACAGACATGTGTGCAGGCAGAACACCAATGTGCATAAAGTGAAAATAAATAATAAATTATTTAAAAGAATTTCCATTCTAAAAATGATGTGGAAAGCCAATGGGATGGCAGTGTACAGACAACTGAACAGCCCAGGTGAGAGAAGGGAAAATGCCCAGGGAAGGTCAGAGGCGGGTATGGGATTAATAGTTTTGTGGTTTGCACAATTGTGTAGATGATTGATTTAGAGGAAAGGGATGGGGAACCGTTTGAAATGGAGAATGAGAAAAACAATGTTGTAATGTAGAAAAGAATCTACATAGTGGACAGAATCTGCAGATTAACTGTCATAAAGCAAATTAAAAAAAAAAAAAAAAAAGACTCAAGAAGGGGCCGGAGAGATGGCCCAGTGGTTAAGGGCACTGACTGCTCTTCCAGAAATCCTGAGTTCAGTTCCCAGCAACCACATGGTGGCTCACAATCATCTGTAAGATGCCCTCTTCTGGTGTGTCTTAAGAGAGCAACAGTGTACTCATATACATAAAATAAATAATTCAAAAGAAGGAGAAAGGACTGGAGAAGCTGGAAGCAGGCATCTGGCACCTTACTCCCTGACATCCCCAAGCACACTGCTTACCCCGTCAGAAGTATACAAAGCTATTTTGACAGACATTCTAAGAGCTTAAGCTGTGTAACACTGGGAAGCCACTCAACTTATCCAGGCTTGGTTCCCCATCTATAATCTATGGATAATGACATCTGCCCAACTTCTGTCATGAAGACTGAGTCAAGTGATTTAATATACAGAAAAGCTATCTACATATAGACTATAGGTTGCTATACATACATGATTTGTTTATGGTTTGGAAAACGATGATTTAAGTCCATCTCTTGGGCCTTTGGAACCGGGAATGGCACTGACCACAATATTCATGGTCTGTTTCTGCCACTTCTTGAGAGTTGTCTGAAAACTGTTGGTCAGTATCCTGGCCGTGCCTTAGAACATTGCTATTAGAAACCACTTGTACACTCCCCAGATAAAAATTCTTTGCCTTTCATTCCTCCGATACCCTCCCCTTCCACGCTATCCATCCCTGACATCCTGATCTATGCCAAGCTAGTATAAGGTAGGCCTTCCTTCGGCCGCTCCCTTGGCCGGAGAGAAGGGTGAGCAGGGTGAGCAGGTGTATCTCTGACCGCCAGAGCCATGGCTTACATGCTGATTACCTTCTCCCCTCCTCCTTCACGCTCACCTCACCTCTCTGTCCACCTTACCCATCTACAGGGCTCTGAGTCAGCATCCAACGGTGAATGATGACCTGCCCAATCGTATCATTGCTGGCTTGGTGAAGGTGAAAGGAAATGTGAAGGAATTCACAGAGACAGCCGCCATATTTGAGGATGGCTCCAGGGAGGATGGCATTGATGTGGTCATCTTTGCCACAGGATACAGCTTTGCCTTTCCTTTTCTTGAGGACTCTGTCAAAGTAGTCAAAAACAAGGTGTCCTTGTACAAAAAGGTCTTTCCACCGAACCTGGAAAAACCAACGCTTGCGATCATCGGTTTAATTCAGCCCTTGGGAGCCATCATGCCCATTTCAGAGCTCCAAGGACGCTGGGCCACTCAAGTGTTCAAAGGTAAGTGATGATACACATGGACAGCTTGGTGAAATGCATGAGCTATACCTATACATGCTATACCTGTACACACTATACCTGTACATGCTATACCTATACACACTATATCTATGCATGCTATATCTATACACGCTATACCTATACATGCTATACCTATACATGCTATACCTATACACGCTATACCTATATATGCTATACCTATACATGCTATACCTATACATGCTATACCTATTCATGTGCTTTTAAATGTCTGATTTTAACAGTGCCAGGCACAAAGCTCATGCCAGAAAATTCATTTTCAATGAATCTAAAGTAGTACTTTATATCTGTATATACACATCAAAATCACTTCGGAAAATTTTCTTAACTAGGCATGCTTTAATCCCATTCCTTGAAATGCTCAGTTCAGAGGTGGTGTTAACTTAAGATCATTGGGGAAAATGTTCCCCAGGTGACTCCACTGTGCACTGCAGACTAGAATCTACTCATCTAGACTGTAAGCAGCTGGTACATACATGGAACATTAAATGATTCTTTCATTAGCGGTAAAGTCAGGTATAGACGAACATGACTTAATTTCAGCCATACACAGCGGTTCTTAGCCTGTGGGTCGACTCCCTTGGGGGTCAAATGACCCCTCCACAATAGTCTCATATCAGTTATTTACATTATGATTAATATCAGTAGTAAAATTACAGTTATAAAGTATCAACGAAAATAACTTTATGGTTGTGGGTCACTACAACATGAGGAACTGTATTAAAGAGTCACACCATTAGAAAGGCTGAGAACCACTGAACTAAGAGATGCTTAGAGAACCATCCAGATGTGGAATATTTGATTTCTTAAATCCTCACTTCCCCCTTCCCTCTGAGGCCCCTCTTCCCGCTTCAGCTTGTATGAAAAGGCTTCAGAGTTTATGATAATAGATTTGGTGTGAGTCAGCAGAGTGATGATCCTCGCTGAAGACCTCCTGAAATCCAGCATCAGTATGTAATCCTAATGTCCAAGGATAGTAGAACTGTTCTTTTCTAATCAGATTAAAACCCATACCTGAAGATAAATTTTGGGAGTAAAAAAGAAGCAAGAACATCATGAACAGGGAAAGAGATAAAAATGGCTTCAGCAGGGCTGGAGAGACGGCCCAAAGTTAAGAGCATTTCTTGCTCTTGCAGATAACTCCAGTTCATTTTCCAGCACCCACATGGTAGCTCACAAACATCTATAACTCCGGTTTCAGAGGAACCTGATGCCTGGCCTGCAGGGGCACCAAGCATGCATATGGTGCATGCACAGACAGACAGACAGACAGACAGACAGACAGACAGACAGACAGACACATAAAATAATAGGTCTTAAGGGATTTGAAAGCACACCATCTGAATGTGTATCAAGTTGTTTAGGCTACAGAAGTTAAAACCTGAGGAAGGGCGAAAGTTTGCCTTTTAAATATTCAAATGGATGGACCATGGAAGTAGATTTATTCAATATTGTTTTGAAGGGTCAAACCAGAACCATGGAGTGAAATTTTGACAGAGGCATAATATCAGTTTGAGAAGAAGAACCTGTCAGCCAGTACCATTTCAGGATAAAACAGATGGCTTCTGAAATCTTGAGGAGCGCAAGGAAACTGGAAATGAGTGTCTGGCTGATGGCTTAATAGGGTGAGAAGATGATGTAATGCGGTACAGAACAGAGAGAACCCACTAAGGTTCTTTATCTGGTTGTAATATTACAGTTTATTGCCATTATTGTTTAATTTAAAATAACCAAGGGTTTTTGTTGGAATTACAGCTTTCTCTCCCTACTGAAAACTTTTCATGGCCAATGGTTGATCAAATTTTCCAACTTTTATCATTTCTCAGTTTCTCCCAGTTCTATCCTGTGGGCCATATGCTATTTGAGAACACTAGACTGGCAAATTTTAAATACGATTTTAAAAATTATGCTTAAACATGGGAATGCTTAAATTAAAATAGAGGTGATGAATCAAGAAAGAACTATATCAGATTATTCTACCCATCTTTGTCTCAGCTATAGAATTTTAAAAAGTGAACTGGCTTTCGCTCAGCCAAGAAATAGGCCTCTTCTATAATGTGTAATGTTATTAGAAGCAAAACTTTTGGTTAAATCAGAAGTGACTCGGAAATCAACTCTTCACATGAGTTTTGTAAACAATATAAAGACCTGTGGTTGAAGCAAGAAGTATTCCAGTGTTTCCTGGATATCTGAACTATAAGGGACAATTCCCACAGCTCAGATGAAAGGACACATGGAAAACCCAGAAGGGTCTCCCTGGGTACTGAGTTTCTGGGTTGCATGTTTAGAGAGACTACCAGGAGAGTGTCGAGTGTGCTCAGAAGAGGGAAACCACCGAGATGGCAGAGGATGTGAAGCCTGTCATACAGGGACTTAGGATTGACCTAATAATGAAATGACGTAAAACAGTTGTTGTTTCTTGTTTCAAGTCCTGCCATGTGTTAAAACTCAACCCTTGCCCCAGAAGCAGAGTTAGGCCCAGTGTTTCAAATGGCATAGAAGTAGAACTGAGGGTTACTACAAAGAATGTTCCAGCAAGTAGAGCAGCCAAACAATTGTGACATGGTTTTGGAATAGATAAGGTCTCCATGACCACACATGTTTAAGGAGAAGTGAGAGAACTGCTTGATACTAGTATTACAGAGGGAGATATTGCACTAGGGAAGCTCTATTTCAATCTAGAATGAAATGTTTTGGAGTTTTATGGAGTGTGCCTAGTGCCTACTTTTCTGTGAAGAAGACAGGTTGCTCTGGAGTTATTTTGGCTTAAATACTATTTGTACTTTATCTACCATTGCATCAATTTCCTACTTTTGGAACTGTTTGCACATCAGAGCTAAAACTTACTTGTGAGGACTGAGTTTATGAGTTGCCCTCGGTTTTACCCTCAACTCTTATCAAATAACAGAACTCAGGCAGCAAGGCTGGCCTTCCATGGGACTTTAGCATAAAATATCACGATGACATGAGTCTTCTACCTCCTTCTTCTCCTGAAGTATAAAACTCCTTTATCATCAGGATACCAGTGCGTGGCTGTCTTCCACTCCCTTGAACTTTGATGTGCCTCATCTCTTACTGGCTTTCACAGTCTTTTATCATTTCCTCATATCTTTAATTCATTTCCCAATTGAAAGATCACATTAGGGGACCAGCTGGAAGTCGGAGAAAAGCAAATATCATCCAAGGAAATACAGAGATGTGGAGCCCAGTTTCAATGGATACATCTACAAAGCAGTATTCACATCTTAGGCTCAGAGAACATTCCAGAAGATGGATTGGAAAGATTGTAATAGCCAGATGATCAGGATGTTTTCTGTAAGACTGTGTTTCCTAGTAATGTCAGAAGCTCCACCCAGAAAGTCCCACCAACATGACCAGTCATGCCCAAACGTGAGCTGAAGAATAGTAATAACAATAGATACGCCTAAGTAGGCACAGGAAAGATCACAAGACATCAGTCCTATACAAAAACTGTAGGCGGTAAGCAATGCCGAGAGCAGGGGATAGACTTCCTCGGGAAGGGCATGCCAAGTGCTTAAGCAATGTCAAATGGGTGGCCCTGAAAACACGCACAAACAAGTAACATTATACAGACTGAACAGGTTATGTTAGGAACATATATGCATATGATATAATAATAAATGAAAAAAGAGGTCATACTTTTGAAAGAGCAAGAAGGAGTATATAAGAGGGCTTGAGGGGAGAAGGAAATGTAATTGTATTATAATCTCACAAATCAAAGAAATAATTAAAAAATATTTTGCAAGGCAGACTAAAGTAACCTATGCACATCAGTATACTTCAGAGAAAAAAGTGGATTTCCTTATCCGAAATGCTTAGGTCCAGAAGTATTCTAGATTTCAAATTTTGGACAATTTGCATCTGTGTAACAGGTTATCTCTGGGCTGAGACCCAAGTCTAAACATGAAAATAATTGCTTTTTCCTATATACCTTTATGCATAGCTGTTTAATGGGACTTTATACTGCTGTGCCTGCCTCTGTGTGTGACCTGAGACTTGAGATCATTGTGGAGCATTTTTTTTTTTTTACTAATAACATCTTTGTGTGTGTGTGTGTGTGTGTGTGTGTGTGTGTGTGTGTGTGTGTGTACAGTGCTCTGCCTGCATGTATACCTGCGTGCCAGAAGAGGGCATCAGAACCCATTACAGATGGTTGCTGGGAATTGAACTCAGGACCTCTGGAAGAGCAGCCAGTGCTCTTAACCTCTGAGCCATCGCTCCAGCCCCTTATGGCATCTTCTTAATGCTCAAAAGAAATTTTGATTTGGAAGCATTTCTAGTTTCTGCTTTCCAGATTTAGGGTATTCAGTGTTTACCATCACATTTTGGCAGTGACCAAATGCATTGTATAGTCTCTCCCGAGGCCCTGTAACTCTTTGAATTCTCCACAGTGTGGTGACTGCCATTAGGATTGATCCTCATTCTGAAGTAATTAAAGCTTCTATTGCAATTTTTTCTCTTTAGGGCTAAAGACATTGCCCTCACAAAGTGAAATGATGGCAGAAATAAATAAGGCTCGAGAGGAAATGGCAAAAAGGTAAGAAATGCTCCCGGAAAGACATACGGACACTACCTATTCCTTAATGAGGAACATATTGTGCTATACTTAGTTTTCGTGTGTGGGCTTAAGGATTTCTGTTACACTGCGGCACAGAGGGAATGATGGTGTCTGTGGTTTGCATGTGCACAAGGAAGGAGAGAGAGCTGGTGTGTCATGTTTAAAGGCTGTGTTTAGGGCCTAAAAGAAGTTGAGGAGGAAAACAAGCCATCCTGAGGGAGGGAACATTGGATGTATGCTGTCCGCTGGAAGAAGATTACACTGTAGGGGCAAGCAGGGAGCCTTCCTTTGACAGCTCTCTTACCAATGGCTTTATTTGACTGCTGAAGTTGTGTGGTGGAGTTGCTGGGTCCTGTGCTCTCATCCTTTGCCCACCCCCCACCCCCCATACCCCCCATAATAACTCCCTCGGGGACCCGCCACAGCTGCGTTGTCTCTATATTTCCATTTCCCCATCCAACCCAAAATATTTACCTGAAGGCTTATCCACGTCTGACTTTCTGGAGCAGAGTGTTTATGCATTAGAGTCTGGTGCATCTTAAGGTCCTTAAGGAAGGTGATAGATGTCCTAACTCTTCACAGTTCTTAGCACCATATCAAACCCCCAAATAGGCACGTACAAAGCACCGACTGGCTGATTAGTAGCCTTGCTGGTTGTGTGACTTGCTGATAACCTGGGACTTCTGTTTTCTTTGCTTTAGGTATGTGGACAGCCAGCGTCATACCATCCAGGGAGACTACATAGACACCATGGAAGAGATTGCAGATTTAGTGGGTGTCAGGCCCAATATCCTGCCTCTGGTCTTCACTGACCCCAAGCTGGCATTACGGTTACTACTGGGGCCCTGTACTCCAGTCCAGTATCGCCTACAGGGCCCTGGAAAGTGGGCTGGAGCCCGGAAAACTATTCTCACCACAGATGATCGTGTGCGGAAGCCTCTGATGACAAGAGTGGTGGAAAGGGACAGCTCTGGGGGGTCACTGGTGACAGTGCGTGTCCTCATGCTGGCTGTTGCTTTCTTTGCTGTCATCCTGACTTATTTTTAGATGTAGCAGCGCAGTGCTTGAGCTGCCACTGGAAAGTGCCATCTAGCCACACCTTCAGAACCTGAGGAGACTGAACACAGCTTCATACTGCACAGTCTCTCTCCTCTCTCCCTCACTTCTTCATTCTCTTCTCCCTTCCTCCCCCTCTCTCTCTTCCCTCAATCATTAATCCTTCTTGTTTTTCTTTCTGTGATATTGGGTTTTCACAAATTAATTCATCTCCTTCCCTCTCTTGAGCCTCTCGTCTCTCCCTCTAGTAATTCCCAGACCGTGAGCTCAGGCCCCCTTCATCATCTTTGTATGTCATTAACAGGGTTCTTTTAATGCTTGACTCTGTTGTGTTTCTAATACTGCACAGCTAGACCTCGTTGGATGATAACCCATCTTGAAAAGACTGCTTCCATTATCAAGCACATATTGGCAACACTTGACCTTATAAGCAGAGCCCACATATCTATTTCAGGAATTCCCACAGAGGGCAGTCCAGAAAGAAGAACCAGTTAGTGCTGAGGGCTCAGAGTCCAAAATCAAGGGTGCAGCCAGTGAGGAATTCCCGGCTTCATGATTAATACAGTGAGGGTACCGCATGGGCAAAACAGAAAATAGCTAAGTTCTGGCATGTGGCACATGTTGAATAAATGCTCGCTGATGTTTATGAAATAAGGTGGCATCTCTAAGTCAATCTAATAAATGACTGACTCTATAGAACTCTTAATGTGATCCATTCTCAATTTTAATAACATTAATTTTATAAATTAATTTTATAAATTAACTAATTATTAATTTTAGTAACTGAATTCACCTGTCTTTCAGGTGGGTGCTGGGGATTTAAACTCAGGTCTACTTGCCTTCACAGCAAGTGCTCTTATTCACCAACCATCTCCCTACCTCCTGCTTTTATTTTCTTAAAAAAGAAACTACTGAACATAGTGGCACATACCTGTAATTCCAGAACTCGGGAGTTCCCGACAAAGGACTACCACAAGTTCAAGACCAGCCTAGTTTCCAGAGTGAGTTCCGGTCCAGCCAGGTTTGCATAGCAAGAACTTTGCTCAAACAACAACAAAATATACAAACTCAGAAAAGAAATTGTTCTTCTAGGTTTGAAAGTCTTTTAAATAATTTGCCGTCTTCCAATAGGTTGATTAAAGAACCTGAGGCTTTTAGTTAGCTATTCTGGCTTGATCTTGAAGGGCTAGTGTTAGGATCCAGCTGAGGCAGTAAGCAAGTGCCAGCACTGGAGGCGGGGTCAGCAAGTCTGATTATCCCCTCCCCGTGCCCCGCCCAGCGTTGAGGTGGGGTTGGCAAGTTTGATTTCCCTCCCCCCCCCCCAGCTCCCTCCTTCCTTCAGAGTCTACATAATAAGAATCAGTGAGCTCTTCCACGTCTTAAGTTAGAACTAGTATTAGTATTAACTAGGGGCATTCTGCCTAGACCAGTTCTTCCTGTGTGCTACAGTGTAGTTCAGAAAGGCAGGAACAGAATTGAACTGCAGGATTTAAGAAGCATTGGCTGTCAGAAGCACTTGAACTCCCTGAGGATAATTTGACCCGCTGTAGGAATGGAATTAGAATAACACAAATACATGTAAGTAGATATGTGAGAATTCAAACTCCTAATTATACACGGATTTGAACAGCTGCCTAATATTTTACCCAGTGTACTCCCTGTGAACTTGAGCACTGAGCCCTGGTCCGGTTTCTGGGGCCCTTTTCCTTCTGCAATCCTTTAGCAACTGAATGTTTTTCATTATTAAAATGGGTCTGGGATTTTTTTTAATCTGAAGATTGCTTTCGTTCAAAAATAAATGGAAGCCCTGCATCTTACCTTTTCTTCTTTTACAATGTAAAGGTCTTCTCATTGAGCTTGTAAAGATATTGAAGCACTACACTGCCAAGAATGTAATCTCTACTTATTGGCACTAATACCACAGGCTTCTTTCAAAGCCTGTACTTTTAAGTAGCTTCAACTCTCTCGTTCCACTTAGAATATGCAAAACTACGAAACCAATTGATTTCTAAACCAAGCTGAAGGTAAGGCTAGAATAGGACCTTGAACTTAAAACAACTGAAGATACAAAGAGTAGTAACTGATGGACATGTGCTGATTCAACAAAATCACGAACTTTGCTCTTCTGGCCATATTAAAAGATTACGTCACTTACCCAACTATGATAAATCTGATGATCCAAAAGATGTATTCTTGCAATGCCAAAGAATAAAGAAATGGCCCAAATGGACTGAATAGCCCATGTCAAAGGGGTATAGAAATCATTTCAAAGTGGCCCCAGTGGCCAAATTAGAAATAAATGTCGAGCAATAAATAACCTAGTATTGGATTATAACCTGAAACACAAAGATACCTGGGTTCATGGGTAAATGATTGGAAACATTATCAGAATGGAATAAGTAAAGCTCCCACACAGAATTCTAAATATTTTATGTTCTTGCCCCTCAAGGAAATGAAACAAAGCTCTCTCAGATGTACTGCATAGATTAACTTCCTTTAGAAATCTAGTGTGGGAGGGGTGAGGGATAACTGCAGAAAAGTCAGGCACTACCTCAGTCAGGTGCCCACATCAATACAAGCACTGGCAATCATTGGTAGTTGTATGCATGAGATGAACTCTGTGGTGTTTCTCCTTCAGATGATAGCCCAGGCTGGACACAAGAAAAGTACCCTGCAGGCAGCCTCAGGATGATCTAGGAATACCTTACTATCTTAGAACTATTGAAGTCATCAAAAGCCAGTCTGAGAGAGAGGGCTTCCTAGAATACAGGAGCCCGGAGGGAGGAAGTATCCAAGGTGAGAATCCAAGAAGAGAAAAAGAGATACTAAGTAAAGATTGAAGGACTAGTAACAATTGTGTACTGTGGCTAAAGAATGATGTATCCATATTGGTGTTAAACTGACAAATGCACCAGCATGACATGTTCTCAGCAGGAAAACTGGACGTGGAGCAAGCAGAACCTCTGTGCCGTCTTTGCAACTTAAATCTAAAACTGTTGCACAAGATTTTTGTTTGTTTGAGTTGTTAAATTCAGAGTTTGACCAGAATTCCAGTGTACTAAAAACTTCTCAGACGAATGTTGGATAGACGAAGATGGCTGGATGCTTAGGAATACTTGCTGCTCTTGCAGAGGACCTGGGTTTGGTGCCCAGAATCTACATGGTGCAATCTACATGGTGCATCCCAACTTGCTGTAACTCCACTTCTAGGGTAACATGCATGCATGCAACAACACTCTTAACAGATAAAATAAAAATAAAAAAATATTTTTTAAAAAAAGAATATAAGCTGTTACCATTTGTTTAAATGACTGTTCCTTCATTTGTGCTCAGATTACATTGCTCTAAATAAACCATAATATAACTTACGACAATTTTGTTTCCTGTGATAGATAAGCATAAATTTCAATTGGGGGCTTTGGTGGTATAAGGTTAAGACTTCTTGAAATCTCTTAGATAAGTTGCTCCTCGAGGCTGAGCACCAGTAATCCCCAGCAGGATTAGTCCATCTTGCCTAACAGCAGGATGGAAACAAACCCACTCCAGACTTTTGACCTGGAACTCCCAAGGCACCATGTTCTCTGGTGTAGTGTTTTTAATCAATTCCCACTTTCCAGCTGAATAATGCCCACAAGTCTTCAAGATTCAGCTCCTCTGCTATCTCCTCCCCCCACCCCACCCCCACCCCCAGGAACAGCTTCCTGACCCAGACATGACCTCTGTGCTCTCCTCTCATCTGGTAGATTCTGGTAGATTCGATTCCTCAGTCACTTTTTTCCCCAAGGTTTTTTGTTTGTTTGTTTGTTTGTTTTTTGTTTTTTTGTTTCTCTCTGTGTAGCCCTGACTGTCCTGGAACTCACTCTGAAGACTCAGAGATCCACTTGCCTCTGCCTCTTGGAGTGCTGGGATTAAAGAACTGGACCAACCAGTGCCCAGCCCTCACTCACATTCGATGGATGTTCTTATCACATGACACAAAGACAGATTCCTTTTCCTCATCCCTCTCTGAGTTAGTAACTAAGACAGATGCCTTGTAATTAATCTGTATTCCCAGTGCCCATTGTAGCGCCCGGAGCATGGTGGGGCCTCAGTACATTGATGATAATTAATTGAATGAACATACTTAACAAGAGAGGTAAAAAGCATGAATATGTTTTTAAAGGATTAAATTGAATAGTGAACATCACTCTCCTAAAAGGAGATTAAAGAGTGCTTAGTAACAGCGTTTAGAACCAACTTTGTGGCCAACTGTTTTTGCAGAAAACTTTCCAGACTAGACCACTGATGTGAATCTGGGCAGGTCTAATGCACTGTATGGTTTGAAACAGGTGTTGATATACAAAATATTTCTTCAATCAAGCAGGTTTTAAAAAGTCAATATCTTAAAACAGAAAACAGGATTTATGTGTCTCACTATGCACAGACACCTGCTGCTGAGTCCTCTTGCTTCTCCAACTCTCCAGCCCTTCTGAAGTACCTACTACCTCTCCTGGCTGTAGTTATTTATAGACCCATTTATTCCCCTTCACTCAGTGAAGACTTTAGCACCTAGCTCAATGCTGTGTCTATAGACACAGTCATTCCTGAAGGTGATGCTAATACCTATGTAATTAGTACTCCATCAATCCAATGGTTTAAGTAGGATTAGGTTCAGCTATATTTAATAGAAAAGTGGTGGACAACAGTGGTTTAACAAGACTGACATTTCTTTCCCCCTCATATAGAAAGTCTAGAATATATCATTTATGAGATGATTCAATAGCTGCATGGTTCCTTGTCCATTCTTTTCTTATTGTGGGGAGATGGGTGAGATAGGGTCTCACTATGTAGCTCTGGCTGTCCTGAAACTGGTTCTATAGAGCAGGCTGGCCTTGAGCTCACAGAGATCTGCCTGCCTCTGCCTCCTGAGTTCTGGGATTAAAGATGTGCCACCATGCCTGGCTCAGTTCCCTTTTTTATTCCACTGCTTTTAACTACCTCGTGGTCTGAAGTGGCCATACCTCGTGGTCTGCTGGAGCTCTGGCCATTCTATGGACATCCTATACACAAAGAAAGAGGAATGGAGAAATTTCACTTACCATTTCACCCTATCTACCTATTAGGGAGGCTAAGAAATGCATCTCTGTAGAGACAGACAACATCCTAAAGATAGAGTCAATGCTTTAGTAAGGAGGAAGGAAATCAATGCTAAGGTAGGCCTCCAACTCTCTTTGCTATCTTACTGTTCCTTTTGAGTATTTACTTTAATTTTTTTAAAATTTTAATCTATGTTTGAGTGTTTTGCCTGCATGTTTGTATGTGCACCTGAAGGTGTTGTATCCCCTGGAACAGATAGTGGTGAGCCACCTTGTAGGTGCTGGGACCAAATCCGGGTCCTCTAAAAGAACAGCAAGTGCTCTTAACCACTGAACCATCTCACCAGGCTCCCCTATGACTTCTTACTCTAATCGCTTTATGGTCGACCTCATCTCACCGATCTACACCCTTGTCTAAGATTTTGCCAGTGCTAATGACTGCAAGACCACTGAAACCTCAATGGCAAACATGCTACTCTCACAGGACACCTCTCACTGCCTCAGCTCGCTCAGTCTCTCCTGTGCCCAGAGTTCTTTGACCCCACTGGGTCCTCCATCAGCCGATTTTATCTTCACTTCCAGCCGACTGGTTTCAAATCGCTAGTCCAACAGTATATTCCCAGCCTACCCTGTGCTCTCATTCATTAGTTGTTTGCATTAATCCACACAGCTGACCACAGTAAGAGAAACCGCTTTGATGAGTTGGGCATCACATAGAAGTAAGTCTTCTGCAGTACCTGCCATCACGTGTCTCGTCAATTCTCTGTCCCACTCTTTATTTCATACCTCCTGGGACAACTAAAAAGGTTGCTTGGTAGAGGCGTACGCGGAATATGAAAACCATTCGAATGTGGATCCACTATGCACCGCTGTCAAGTCGTTTGAGGTGATCGTGTTAAAATGCAGATTCTAATTCTGTACCTAGGGCACGGGAAGGTCTCGGTTTCGGCTTTTCTAATAAGCGCGTGCCCCATGGATAGACAAACGGCTTAGGAAGACAAGACGCCTCACTATCAACCCCTGGGCGGACAGTTTCCAGCCCCAATCCCGACCCGGACCCCACCCTCGGCCCCGCCCCAAGCCGGAGCTGCGCACGCACCCACCACAGAGGCGGCTACAGCTCTGGTGGCTAGAGAGGCAGGCGACCCAGGCTGAGGAGGGGGCGGGGCTGGAGCCCAGGGGGCGGAGCAAGAAGCTCGGTGGGCGGGGTCAGAGGCAGAGGCGGTACCGCGTCGCGGGCCTTGTAGCCATTTTAGGAGGAAACCCGGTTCGCTGGCTTGGGGCGCGGCTTCAATTTCAATAACTTTATTGGTCTCCTTGTACGCCGAACAGCCGGCGTGCGTGTAGCCACGCGAGCCCAGAGCGCATCGCCCGAGGTGAGCGGCTTGGGGGTGTGCGGGACCGGGGCTGTGGGGCAGCGAGGGCTCCCGGAGCGGGTTCTCCGAGCCGAGGCGTCCGTGAAGCGGGTAAGGGAGGGAACCCCGGGCGCGGTCCCCTGCGGCGGGGATTCCCTTCCCGGGCGCAGGGGCGGGGCCGGGGCGCCCCTGACGCAGCCGCGGGGGTGTTCCCCGCCTGGTGTCATTCCCCGCGGCAGGTTGCCCCCGACTCGAGCTGCAGCCATGGGAAACACCACCAGCGAGCGGGTGTCCGGGGAGCGCCACGGAGCCAAAGCTGCTCGAGCTGAAGGCGGCGGCCATGGCCCGGGAAAGGAGCACAAGATCATGGTGGGGAGCACCGACGACCCCAGCGTCTTCAGCCTGCCCGACTCCAAGGTGAGGTAGCGGGGCTGCCGGCAGCTCTGCCCTTCTTGGTTCTTCCTCCTCCTTCTCAGGGGTTATGGACTTCTTAACTAGAAGGCTATTCCACGGACAGAGATGTTGGGTGCTAATTCCTCCTAGATACTACCCCAAATTAGGATAGAGGCGCGGAGTTGTTTTCCTGCTGCTCTGAGTAATCTGTGGGCCAACCTTTTAAGACGAGTACCAAAAACCCATCCCCGGCCCGCCCCATCCTTGGATCTACGTGCAGGTTGTGAGCGCGGGTGGAAACTTAAGAGGGTGCGCTGTCTGAGCTATTGGAAAGGGCTCAGTTTCTCACATTGGCCTCAAGATAGCTAGATGACTTCTCCCTGAAAATGTCTCTTTGCAGGTCTTGTTCTTGCACTCTCTTAAGTGTTCTGCACCACCTCTTCGATCCTCGTCCACCTTTGTGCGGCTCTGAGCCGCCATCACTTGATTACTTGAATACTTTCCCCTAGTCTTGGGGATCCATATAGGACATCATTTGGTTAATGGCTCAGATTTTTTTTTTTTTTTTTTGAAACGTGCTGTTTTAAAAACGTAGCTGTGAGTTTTGCACGGGAGAGCAAGTCACTTTCCTTCACTCCTCAGAAGTACTTCAAAACGTTGCCCCAGGCTCAAAACCACCCTCTACTGCCCTGAAGCCTTTGCTCTCAATTCCATAGACTTTGAGCCAGAGGCCACTTTTTGGTCACTCAAAAGAAGAGCCAGATGGAACTGACAGCAGTGTGATTGCTACCCTAATGTTCCTAATCACTTAGAAATGTCAGCATTAAATACATGTAATTTCTCCTGGTAGGCGTTCTGGAGTGAAAAAGAAAACCCAGCCCTTAGTGGTGGGGTGGGGTGGGGTGGTGGAATGTGTTTGACATTTATCACTTCCAGTGAACTGAGGCTTAGGATAATAGAGTTTTATTTGCCACTTTGATGGTACATGGTTTGGATTATATACCTTATTTTCTTAGATCCTGATTGAGGATGCTATTAGAAAAGTGCGTCATTGAACTGGCCGTTTCTTGGGGTCCCCTCTTCCCTGTTTCCTCTCCTCTAGGATTCTACCTCATTTGGGCCCTGGACTCAGCCTAGATTTCCTTCTCTAGAGCTTATCTAGGATGACAGACAGGCCGTGTATTTTTGCTCATTCCTACATTGATGACTCAGGATTTGGGTACAGTCAAACTGTGACTGCAGTAATTGGTGTCCTGAATAAGAGCCAGGCTGCTCTGTGTGAATTTAGGCCTGTTCTGGATCATTCTTTCCCTCATATCTTGCCGTTTGTGAAATGAGAAAAGTAGTTCAAACAATTACCCATTTCTTACCCAGATAGAAAACTTTATAGCTCATACCCCCCCCCCCACACACACACTCTGAATTTCCTTAAATATTTGCAGGCTGTACTTTGAATTGCCGCTCTGCTGCTGTTACTGATAATTTCGCTGATGGTTTAACTCGAGCAGTTTTTCTGCTAGTCAGCTGCAGTCATTCCTACCACAGAAATGTCATGTCATAAGTGGAAGGGCTTTGCTCCAAAGCCAGGCATATTAATAGTTTAGAGCTTTCAAATCCTAAACTAAAAAGCCTTAAGTCATAAAAGTAATTGATAGGAAGAGTGGGGTTGGAGGCATCTTTGCTTCAAAGGTCAGGCTTATCAATAGACTTAGTCAGTGCTTCTCAGTCCTATTTGTATGACAGGATCCTCCAAGAATGCTTTAAAAACCTTACGAGAAATCTGACACACTAATAAAATGAACTGTGTAATGAGCTGTGTGTATGTCACCCTGTTTAAACGGTGCTGAAAGGTCATGAAAGACTTCCTCTGTGATCCAAGCCCCTCCCCTACCAGCCACTCTGACACAGCTTTCAAACAGGTCAACAAATAGTATTTCTAACATTTTAGGACCTTCCTCAAAGGTGACTGTTTAAAGCTGATGTGATAGTGGCTCCCACCTGTGATTTCAGCTGTTTCAGAGGCAGAGGCAGGAGGATCCCTGCCAGGCTGGACTGGAGTGAGAATTTGACCCCTAGAGAAAAATAAGATATGCTTTTCCTTGTTTATTGTAATGTGATAAGAGTGTTTTTATCTGAAGGCTTTTAAAAACTATGTTCCCAAATCCTATGAGGACTCAGTCTCTGAGGGTGGTTTTGAGCCATATGTAAACACTCCTAATGCAACTGTCAGCCCCAGGGCACTGCTTTGAGGTTCCAGAGGCCACTGTTTGTCTTAATCCAGTCCCCTGAATAATGTAAAAGTCCCTTTTTCTTTCCCATTTGCTTTGGTTTGTATTTGTACTGTAGTCTTAAAGACTATCGAGAAACAGATAGAAGGTAAACTTTTTTCACTTTGGAAAGAACAGGGGAAATCCCAAATAAATAAGCTAGACTTTTCTTACTCTAACCTTCATTATTTCATTTGTAATGCCTGACTTGGTACCATGCAATCTTATTTACCAGTCAGTGAAGCCATCCCAAAGGAGGGATTAGCAATCTTTTTCTGTAAAAGGCCAAATTATAGATAATTGAGAGTCCGTGGGTCATACACCCTGCTGTCACTTCCCAGGTCTGCATGGTAGCAGTGAGCTGTGGGTGATAAACACGTGGGTGGCTGTTTCCCAAACGAAAGCTTAGTAAAAGCAGTCTGGCTCGTGGCTGCAGTTGGCCCATGCCTGTCCTGAGGATGGCCTTGGAAAGAAACTAAGGGATCTGTTTTTCTCAGAATCCTATAAACCCCATTTAGTAATGGATCTGCTTTTGCTCAAGGAAGCTGCTTTTGATCTTGTACTCCTAGAGTTCCAGGATGTCCTGCATCCTCCTGAGGTGATTTTATGGCCTGGCCTAGGTAAGCAAGGACGGTTTCATAACCATTTCAGCGGTACCAGATCAGGGACGTGGTTTCTGAATGCTTGTTGATTGATGGATGATGGTGCTGGAGATGAAACTCAGGGCCTTGTGCTCGGGAGGAAAGTGCTTGTCTCCAGCCCTTAAAATGTTAATGCCCTGTTGTATAACCAAGTAGCTGAAACAGCATTGCTAGTTAGGAATTTTGGTATCTCTAATTGTAATAGAAAGAGAACAGTTTGCCTCAGAAAAACATATAGCTGGCTTAATTTTCCTTTAAAGAACCATACTTTCTTACAGTTTCTTATGAGGTGTTCAGGAGCATATCCTAATTGCTACATGCAAGCGAAGCCGGTCATGGGAAGGAAGGATTTAGAGGTGTTTGGTTTTTTTGAAGGGTGATGCAAAGGTTCTACAAGGAGAATGATGTGTGCCGTAGCTCTTTTCTATAGTTTGTTCATACCCTGATTCAGTTGCTGAATTTGGGCTGTCTGACTTTAGTTGACGCCTAATTTAATGCCCCTTAAAAGCCTTTGGGACCTCTTAAAAACCCTTGGGTCATAATTTATTCTAGGGATGACCTACTCCTTCTTACAGCTCCCCGGGGACAAAGAGTTTGTGCCCTGGCAGCAGGATTTGGATGATTCTGTGAAGCCCGCCCAGCAGGCCCGGCCCACCGTTATCCGCTGGTCTGAAGGAGGCAAGGAGGTCTTCATCTCTGGGTCCTTCAACAATTGGAGCACCAAGATCCCTCTGATTAAGAGGTGAGGACAGGCATCTCTGTTGAGAATACAGTGTGCAGGAACAGACACCTGATTGCCTTCCTTAAGGAAGAGAGTGGGCCTCCGGAGCTTCTGACAGCATTGTGTGTCCACGCTTCGGGACTCTGCTTCTTGAGCCATTGTTTGTCTGCAAGAAGTCTGGAAATAACTAATCCTATTGCTTTGATTTCTGTATTAAAGCAAAATACATTGTGACATTGTAGGTATAATGTCAGTTTATTGCTGGCACAGCAGTAGTGAATGATTTAAGTGGTTGTCAGAGTGACCCTTTATGTAATAGGTCCAAAAAAGGCTCACCAAACTGTGGGAAGAGTACCCTAAATATATCCCAACTCAAACCTATCTTTTATGTTATTCATACTTGTGAAGACTCTGCTTTGTGTGTACCGTGTGTTTGTGTGTATGTGTATACATGTACATGTGCACCCATATGTGTGCACATGAAGGCCACAACAAGACCCAGTATCTTGCTCTGGCTTTCAGCCTTGTTGCTGAGCCACAATTTCTCCATTTCAACTAGCTTTACTGGCCAGCCGTTTCTCTGTCCAGGTCTGCTTGTCTCTGCTCCCCAGTGCTGGAGTTGCAGGCGTGTGTAGCTGTGCCCAGCTTTTTCTGTGGATACTGGGGGTTCACACTCAGGTCCTGAAGCTCACAACAAGCACTCTTACTGGTTGAGCCAATCTCCCTAACTCTAAGAAATCTGAACATTTTGTCAGTCACCCCCCCCACACACACACACATACACCTCACACACACACACACACACACACACACACACATGTTCAAGAACAGCGTTAGTGGGAGAAGTTGACAAGCACATGTGTTGATTGGTACAGAGAATGGATTTGTTCTGTGTGGGGGTGGGGTGAGCACAAGGGCCGTAGCTTAGGAATGGACGAGGTCATTGCGGTGGTCCCATTGTTCCCTCTTACTTTTCCACACTCTGTCTTCTGTACGGAGTTTGGCCTGTCTGACCTTCTGTTTTCTTCTCTAGTCATAATGACTTTGTTGCCATCCTGGATCTTCCAGAGGGAGAGCACCAGTACAAGTTCTTTGTGGATGGACAGTGGGTTCATGATCCATCAGAGGTAAGGCTTGGATTTGCAACGGAGCCTCAGTGGCCTCCTTGTGACTTACTACCTTCCAGTTCATGGGCACTAGGCTCCCTACTAGAGACTTGTCCTAATAGTAGAGGGGCAGTTGGGTGACAATGTGGATTGAAAAGGAAATCCAGTTTCATTTTATTTATTTGTTTGTTTATATTTCTTCACTGTTTCAGCCTGTGGTTACCAGTCAGCTTGGCACAATTAATAATTTAATCCATGTCAAGAAATCTGATTTTGAAGTATTTGACGCTTTAAAGTTAGACTCTATGGAAAGCTCTGAGACATCATGTCGAGGTAATATTGACCTGTTGTTTCCTCTTGCTGTGTCTTTCTTACAGTGCATATTCCTTCCCCAAACTGGTTTCTTGCTTTATTTTGCATTTTTCTGTTTTCTTGGGAATCTTATAATCATACACGCACACGCACGCATGCACACATGCATGCAAATGCTCACACACAAATCCCATGGTATAATGTCTGCCTTTCTTACTCTGATACACTGTTCTCCATTTTACCTTTATGTAACCCACCAGTAGTCTGTGGTTTCGAATGCTATTTCCAGTAAGATTTCACACTTTCCGTGAGCATCTGGTGATATTACCTGTCGAGGCTGGGTACGTTTAGTTTGTCTTATTAACCTGAATCAGCTAGTTTGAGAGCTCAACTGGCAATTATGATTTTATGAGAGCCTAGGAGTATAATTGTCACTGAGGGAGTGTGAGAAAAAAAAAAAAAAAAAACCCAAACCAATAGTTGTTCTACGTAGAACTGAATCTACAGGGAAAGTCCTGTACATTTTTGTCTCATGTATACTCCTGTCCCCAAGGCCTTGCTCGGTTCTTGTTCACTCAGGTAACTGAGACACACTATGCAAAATCTCCAGTCACTCTCCTGTTACTGAATGATGGGAGATGTGCCTGCCGAGAGAACTGCGCACCTTATCCACTGAGCAGATCTCTTGTTTGCAAAGCCTGCCTTGGCTACGAGCCATCGTACACCAGCTCCCAGCAGGAAACTCGAGGGCTCGGACCCTCGGTGAACCTCAGTCATAATAACTGATACAGAGCCCATGACAGAGTCTCTAGGACAAGGGACAAGTGGTCCATGGCACAGTAACTGCCTACTTAGAGTTAGTATATAAACTCAGAACTAACGTTAACGTGAGCATTCTTACTGGCTGGAGGCGCAGTGATCTTTAAAGGTTTCAGTTCTGAGGTCACTAGATCTCTGATTACCTTTTGGTCTGCAAGTAACCAGTGAGCATGTGACAGTACACTTTGGGTGCACGTGGTTTCCTAACCCATTGATGTAAGGCATAGAGCGTTTATTAGGAATGTGCAGATAGTAGGTGTGGCCATGTGTGTGACTTTTCAGTGTCCATCTTGTATATATTGTATATTATATATTGTATATTGTATATATTGTATATATTGTACAAAGGATGGTGCGTGAAATTGCCCTGTGTTATTCCCGGTGGTGTTTTGTGGATAGTGAGCAGAACACCTGAAAGTGTTTTGAAAAGTTGCCTGTTGTGTCTGTTTTTGAGTTTTGTTTAATAACAGAGCATTGCTTTGCCTTATATATTGAAGCAAATCTGAGTTATTAAAATAATCTATTACTACAATGTTTTCTCTGGAGCTATAAAATGTAAAATTTTAAAACCATAAAAACATAGTTCATTTAATTTTGTATATTTAACCTGAATGCTTTTCATTTTTTAAGTATAATCCAGATACTACAAATTTATCTTTTTTTTTTTTTTTTTTAGTATATTGAGTTTTAGAACCATTGTCACCTCAAAAGAAGGACTATCTCCATCCCTTTCTCCTTTGTCCCGTGTCTGTCAAAGCTTCTGCTGTACGGCTTTGCCTTTTCCGGACAGTTGGTATAAGTGTAACCCTACATTGTGTAGCTTCTTTCGCTTTAGCAGGCTTCCTTCCAGGGCTCAGCCTTTACTTTGCTTCTGTTAGTGACTGAGCAGAAGTCCACGGTATGACAGTTCCTTTCTGCTTCTCCATCCGTTGTTGACAGACATTGGGTTTTGTTCCCTCTTTGGAGCTCTCATATATATTGCTTATGAACAGTCATGGTGATGTTCTTGTGTGGGCTTATATTTTATCTGAGTTGTTACACCTAGTAATGTAACTACTGGGTTACAAAATTTGTTTAACTGTTTGAAGGCAACTGTATTGTTTTTCAAAGTGTTTATACTATTGTGCATTTCTGCCCACAAAAAATTTGAGTTTCTCCACGTTTCTGCCAGTCCTTGCTGTTTCAGAGACAGACAGCCGTCCCAGTGAGTATGAAGCGTGGTCCTTACTGTGCTGGATAGCTTGACCACACTGCACGCCTTGACTGCAGCTGCATTTGTTCTGTCTGCTGTCATCGTTATCCACCTAGAGTGTGTAACATTGCTGTCTGTCGCTCTGGCAGGGAAACAAAAAAAGAACTCTAATCTTTTCACACAGAGTCCACACATCATCTTAACCACTCTCATTTTTATTTCCTCAAAAGTAAATGAGGAAGATATTTATCTATAGACAAGTAAACTGACCAAAAACAGGGATCTGTCCAAGGTCACGTGGCTGGCAAATGGTGGTGGTTTCCTGGAGCCTGGGCCCTGGCCTCCCGTCTCTTCCTTACCTCACACTGCTTGTTGAGAAGCTTCCTGGTCCGTGCTCAGGTTGACTCAGACGTTTCCTTTCCAACCGGACGGCTCCAGCCGCAGCAGGCCACAAGGTCTTATGTTCCAGGGCTTGTATTACATTAAAATTAATGACTGTGCAGTGATAGCGTCCCCACGCATCCTCACTAACGCTTCAACTTCCCTTCACGTTTGCATAAATATTTTTCAGACCTGTCCAGCTCACCCCCTGGGCCTTATGGTCAAGAAATGTATGTGTTTCGATCTGAGGAAAGATTCAAATCCCCACCCATCCTGCCCCCTCACCTACTCCAAGTTATTCTTAACAAGGACACGAATATTTCAGTGAGTATCCTGAGCCGGTTGCTGGAGCATGTGGGGATCTCTAGGACCATTGAGGACAAAATTAGTAACCTTGGGCTGGAATTATGGCACAGTTGTGTCATGATTACGGCAGTAAGCCTTGTGCACATCGGCAGCACGGTGGAATCCTTTTTCCCAGATTGAACTGTAACTTCTTTAGGTACCAATAGCAGAATTTATAGATGTCTGTTTCTAGTTAACTCAAAACCAAACTGCTAGAGTTGGTATGTATTCTGACTTCTATTACAACACAAGCTAAGGGTACTCTCATTGGGGGAAATACAGAAATTTACAACTTTATATTAGATATTCTTAACCACGATTTCACTTAGTTGATAGTTGATAGTTCCTTGGTAGATTATTTTTTTCCCTTAATCAAACCATCTATATTTCTAAGCAAGGTTTTTGTTTAATTCTCTTAGAGAAAAGTAGCAGATGTTGGGGCTTAGCATTTCTGTGCTAGCCTGAGGATTTTTCGATCTTATGATCTGGGAATGCATAGCTTGTAGGAGACAAAGTATTCCTATTTAGAGTTCCCAACAGTCCAGAGAGCTCTGGGGAAGAGTAAGCTGTTTATTTTGTCTGCAATTAATCACATTTGGCGGGGGTGTCTTTCCTCCTAGTGTGACCCAGCCTTACTTCCCGAGCCCAATCATGTTATGCTGAACCATCTCTATGCACTGTCCATTAAGGTAAGTGGTGGCCCTGGTCTTCCACTGCCTCCAAAGTGGAAGGGTGAGGGTCCCTTCAGCTCTTCAGTGGTAACTCACTTGCCGCTGCTTTTAAAGCTACACTTGGCACTGACGGTCAGATGATAGATGGGCCGTCTCTTCCTAACTTGCAGGCCATTGGATTTAAACCGCAGTCTCTGGTCTGTGCAGGGGCTGAGCTGTCAGTCATGGGGTCTTTCTGCTTCTAAGTTCCCTTGGGTGGCTGGACCCTTTGTCTCATCTGTTTACTTAAGCTTGAGTTCATAGTGGTTGGATTCCATCTCCAGAAAATCAGGTTTAGCTTCCTTCAACAAATGCTTGAATGAGACATAAAACTTTACCTTTTAAAATGGGGAGTCAAGCTCCTTGCCCTGGCCTAGTTGTATATACCCAGGTGCTCCCATCTCTTATACAGTAGGAAGGGAGTCGTGTGACTGGAGGTTCCCAGGCTTTCCTTAGTTTCTCCAGTGCTTTAATGTCTTTGTGGCTTGGCTGTTGACATAAAAGTGTAGTTCTGTGACTGTCTAGGCTGAGCCTCATGAGAACTACTCAGAGAGGTTGTGAGCCTTCAGATTGAGTGCTCTCACCCCCAGAGATGGTGCGTATGCACATCCAGGGTACTCCCAGTAGTTTCCCTATGAGCTGCTCGTATTGCTTAGATGTGCAGCTAGAGCAGAGAGATCCAGCCTTACTTCTGATAGAGCTGACTTTAATAGAGTGTGTAGTTATATATAAAGTCTTAATTCACTGAGTTTCATCTTTATGGTAACATTGAGAGGTAAGTGTTATTTGTAACCCCTGTTTTATAGATAGAGACCAAGACTCAGCAAAGTCAGATTACCAGTGAGTATAAGACAGGCCTGAGGGTCTGCCCTCTCAGCCCTTGCCCAACACGGGCCTTCTCACAGTGCCTTTCTCTCACCTGCTCCCCTATCTACCGCTCTCCTGAGCAGGGTTTCATCTGCCTGGCTTCCCCCTTGTTAGGCCACGCGTTAGCTGTCAGCACAGTCTAACCAGAGTCCTCGTCTGGGACACGTTCATCAGGGACAGTACAGGGTGAAAGATGGCAGCTGCACTCGTCTCTGCATGGAACTTTTGGTGTTTTGTCTCCTGTGACCACTCTGTGACTTTCAGTTGGTGTCCCTTGTCATTCGTCTCTTCTGTGGCACACCCATGCTCTCACATACATTTGACAGTTGGTGCCTTTGCTCCGTTGTATGGCTTGTAGTACAAGTGACAGTCCTGTTGGGTCAGCTTGACTTTGGGTTCTCTCAGTCGTTCCGCCATTTGGAATTGACCCAGCACATTGGATGTCTAAGAAAGCCTTTTCCTTTAAGGGTGGATAGGGAATTCCACAGTTCTCTCCAGGTCAGAGAGGACGTTTGCCGTTCATCCTTGGCATTAAGTGGCACCTGGACCTGCTTTGGGACTTACGAATGGGTGTTGAGAAGGACCATTCTCCTTTCTTACTACAGCTAACATTCCGTTCTGGGAATGGTTGCCAGCATATTTGTGTTTGTTGCTAGGCTTGAGTCAATTAGTATAGTTTGGAATGAGAAGCGGAGTAAAGCAGTAAGTCAGTATTTCTTCATGACCTTGTATGTGCCAGACACTTTCTGATTTCCCTTGTAAGCGTCAGAGCCATCAGATAATAGCTAATGTAGCTATTATCCTTTGTATGAAAAAGTTAAAGATAGGGACGGAGGCATGGAGAGACCATTGTATAAATTATTCAAGTGTACCGACCAACACCACAACAGGAACTAGATGCGAACTGAGTTAGATTTGACAGCAAAACCAGCCTCTTTTATTTCAAGTTGTCTCTCTAAAAGTAAATATGTTGGTTAGTGTTGTCAACTTGAAAAAAAAATTAGGACAGCCAGAGATAGGAGTCTGAGCATACTTATGGGGGATTATACTAAATATGTTAACTGGCATACGAAGACCCATCTTAAATGTGAGCAGGCCGTTCCCTGGCCAGGGTATCCTGGACTGGATGAAGTGGGGGAAAGCATGCTGAACACAAATGAGCACTTGTGGGATGTGCTCACCGGCTTCAGTGTCCTGATGCCTTGGCTTCCCTGGCATAATGGACTGTCTTCCAGAACTGTGGGCCAAAAATGAACCTCCTCTCCCTTACATAGGGTTTGGTGGCGTGTTTTGCCACAACCGTGAGTGACTGTGAAAGACTGAGAGCCAGGAAGAGCCAGCAGCCACCCAGATGAAACGAATCACTGTCTGTGCGTCTCTCCTCTGCAGGACAGCGTGATGGTCCTTAGCGCCACCCACCGCTACAAGAAGAAGTATGTCACCACGCTGCTGTATAAGCCCATCTGAGGAAGACATCACGCCTTGCCCCCAGGATTCTGGAGAAGCATCTCCCTCGCCTTTGAACTGAGCTGGCCTCTGAGGCTGGCAGGCTGATTTGTTTTGAGGCTGATGTGTGTGTCAGAGCCTCTGATAGGATGCTCTGCTTTGCATTTGATTGCAGATGAGAGCTTTATGAGTTCATGGAGTTTATTTTAAGAAACACAAAACCATATATATGCATATGAGAGAAAGGTTACTGGAAGCCTCCTGGCCCGGCTGTACACATTCTCTCTGCCTGTGGGTGATCGCCAGGGCCTGACTGGGAAGCTGTGGCCACAGGAACGGGCATACCAGAAGCTTCTTTTTCTAAAGTGAGAGAATAGCAAACTCTTAGGATCTTTGTTGGGCAGAGGTTCTGGACCACTGGTGTCCAAAGGTGACACGTATGCCAGGCTGCTGCCCTCCTTAGAGCTGCCTCAATGCAGGGTGGCTTTCCTTGCATGGACTGATTCTGTATTCCCACACTATGTGACACAATCTCCTGTGTGTTTATGTGACACTAGATGCCCCACAAGAACCCTCCTCATTTTACGTACCCAATTTAATAACTTCCCTCAGATCTCATACACGACCCGGTAATGCAAAACTCACTGGGCAAGGGACCCTTCTGGAAAGTTTGTGGGATTAGACTCTTCTGAGAGGCTGGAGGTGCCAGGGGCTCCTTTTTAGTTCAGCGAAGGCCCAACCCAGTGTGTTACAATTTATTTTAACATCCAGAGAAAAAGAAATGCAGATCTTTTTGTTTCAGTTTGGTCCTGTATATTGGCTGTGTGAGCCTGTTTCCGGTTTTTCCTTATCAGAGCATTCAGTTTGTAGATAGGCTTGGAATTAGGGAAACCTTCCGTATCTTTCATCCCTGAAAGATTTTTTTATGTGCCTACATTTTTTTTTATATTAAAAAAAATGTTTATCCATCCATTTTAACAGGCTTTTAAAGGACCTTGGGCTTTTGACAAATGGTTCTTAAGATTTTCTTCTCTAGTCTAGGCAATTTTCAGTCTTGGGTTAATATGGCCAGCCATGTGTACCTCGCTACCCAAACACAGCTCTAGACACAAGTTCATGCAGGCTCACTGGATGCTCATGCAGGCTCACTGGGTGCTCATGCGAGGTTTCCCTACCGTTAAAGATGTGTGAGGCAAGGAACTACCCCCGGTATTCATAACTGTGCACAGTATTGCTCTTTGCACCAAATATTAACAAAGTATTTTTTTCTTTCGCCTCTTCCTTTTAAGTGTGTTTGATGATGGAATGGGGTCACTGATAACCACTGACGGAGAAGTATTCCAACCTACTCAGGATTCAAAGGAAATATTTTTCCAAGTATCTTGATACTTCCATTTTACAGATAAATGTAAGTCAGACATTAGGCACTGTTTATGGTTGAGAAACTTCCTGTCTCCTGAGATGAGCCAGCCACACTGAAAGGGACCTGCTGGTCAGTTCACCTACCTCCTGGCTCTCCCACACATGGGTAGCACAGCATGCCCTCTGCACACCTCTGAGAACAAGCGTGAATAGGAAGATGGGGAGGGTTCTGTTCTGCAGGAAGTACAGATTGCTAATGCCTTGGTAGATGAGTCCTGGGAGATGCTGCTGTAGCCATCCCGAGCCACCTCCCTCAGCTGAGACTCTGTGGAGAATCCTCATGGTCCAGTCAGCTTTCTGAGTAGTGTGCCATTTTGAAAACCAAGGTCTCATCTTGGTTTTTAATCAACTCTAAGACTCTTCAGTTACACGGGAAGGTTTTATTTATTTATTTATTTATTTTTTCTGTTTTTCCTCAGTGCTGATTTAGAAGTGGGCCACCCAGGAGGATTCAAAAGCCTTGATTGTTTCACAGTAAGATAGTTGTATCTACACTTCCTGTTAACCATGTGAGCTGGGATCGTCTGTGTTTGCATTAAGTTTTTACCCCACAAAGTTGTAGCTATGGAAGGGTGGGGAAAGCTGTCTTCAGTCTCTCAGGCTAATGCTTCTCCGACGGGTAAGGCTGTGGTGGTGGTGATAGAGGGGTTGGTGTTGGTGATCTTCTCATCTGGAAATGAAAGAGACAGAAGAGCTGGCTGATAACTCTCCAGCACTGTCCCTGTCCTGGCCCCTGACCCTGGGGAATTCTGCCCCTGTCACCAGGAAACACTTGTGAAGAGACAGAGGGGGTAAGACAGGTTCGCCAGGGTCTCAAGGCAAATGTGACCTAGACAGTCTGAAGAGCTTTCGAGCCATGGTTATTAGCTTCCTGTCAACCAAGACCCGAGTAGGATTCACACCTCTGAAGGGCTCAGCTAGCTTCTTCAAGAACCCTGGCCTCTTGGGCCTGAACCATTTCTGAGAGGAGCCTTGGCCCACCCGTCCCTGTTGGTTTTGGTTTCTTGTAGATCTAATGGATCTTTCGTAAACCTTTTGAAAAGTGTCACTATTGCATGCATGCTGCTAAAGTGATGTGAAGTGAAAGTGGGAACAGGGCTTTTAAATGTTTGACCTCAAAACAATATGCAATAGTCCCTGTGGGTGTGGGTGTGCGTGCACATGTGTGTATGTGATATTCACTCTGTTCTCAGACATACTTTGTTCTCATATTCTTGTGATCTGGGGCTTAAGAGCAGATACATATTTTGTTGGTGTGTTATGACTAATCCTCAAAGCCAAGTTCTTGCTGTCTTCTGTCAGCCGCAGACTCCAGTTACTCATGAATATGAGACCAGGAAGAAAAGGGTCTTTCAGGACTCTGGATCTAGGCATTTGTCTGTCCTTAAGTGACAATCACAACCAGAGATTGAAAGATTTCTGCAGTGAACAAAAGTGTTTGGAGTAAAAAAGCCAATTTTTTCAATTATAAGAAAGGGAGAAAAAAAATCACAAGTCTCTTGTACGATCCACTGCCTCTAGGACTTTAAACTGGATCTGTCTCAGCTTGTACTTCTCACTGGTACTTTGAAGTAGCAAGCTTCATTCAAAATAGAAATGTTTAGTACTTCCAACATTAGGTGGGGTTGATTTGAAGTAAGTGTGGCACAGAACTTTTGCAGTTAAGTTTGATGTGAAATACTAAATATTAGGGCTTTGTAGGTGTCAGATTACAGTCAAGGGACACCTACAGTAAGTGATGTCGCAGGTGTTGGCCATTTTGGGCTCCCCTCTGTAGCTGAGCATTGCCCTCAGCTTTTTAGGACAGCCGGACATCAGTGTCAATTTGTTCTAAATTCTGTGCCAGGTGGCCCATATGAGAAATATTTGGATTTGGCGGGTGATGGTTGTTTACACTGTAGCACTTTGAGTTCATCATAAAGCAGGGGTAACTTTATTTGAAGGCAGTCAAGTAAGTGTGAGTCTTAAATGGTGCTGTTGGTGACCTTCGATGCTGACTGACATGCAGAGCTGCTTCAGTGTTTCACAAACCGGATACAAGTCAAGACTTTAAAGCTGCTCTCCATGTGTGACTCACCACCGGACTCTGCCTGAAAACTGTATAATGTAACACAAAAGTGTGGGTTGGTTTTTCCATAACACTGTTTAATAAAAGCATTATACAGCAATAATATTTGAGTTACTTACTGATTCAGTTGTCAGAACCTGAAGAATGTGAATTGTCATGACAAAGTAGAAACCATCCTCCTTTTTCTGTCCCAGGTCATGCTAACATTAATTACGGGACTATGACAGTACTTGTTCCCAGCGTTTTCTACAAACTGTACGTTTAGCCCTTGTCCTGTGCTGGATTAGCTAAGATCTGAGGCCAATGATTGCTACCCCTGGCTGCTCATCCTATCCCCGATGGAGAACCTAAGCCTATCAATGGCTATCTGCTGCCTCCAACTGAGTTAAGTTAAAATCTTAGGCGTGGACCCCACATGTATGAACTTTTAAAATTCCCAGGTGATTCTACTAGACATAGGTCTGGGGAACACTATGCTGACTCCTCTCCACTTGACTGCTAAATTTTATATTGTATTCTAATAGCAGACCTCTGATGTGGTTGTCGTAGGGTTTTACTGCTATGAACAGATACCATGACCAGGACAACTCTTATATGGACAACATTTAATTGGGGCTGGCTTACAGGTTCAGAGGTTCAGTCCATTATCATCAAGGCGGGAGTATGGCAGCATCTAGACAGGCACAGCTCAGGCAGAGCTGAGAGTTCTACATCTTCTGAAGACTGCTAGTGGAAGACTCTTCCAGACAGCAAAGTTGAGGATATTTAAGTCCATCTCCACTGTGACACACCTACTCCAAGGCTATACCTCTTGATAGTGCCACTCCCTGGACAGAGCATGTACAAACCATCACATAGGGTTTTCATTGTATTTTGGAGGGGGGCATGTCTATGTAGAGACTACTATGTTTGCTTTCTGTCCCGTCATACATATAGGGATGTAGGCACATATTTTTTGCAACCTACTTTAATAAGGGTTCAACTCTAGCCCACCACCCACCAGAGATAGTGGGAAAGAAAGGTTATTAGGATATGGGGGAAGTGGACTTTTTTAGAAATAGTTCTTTGGGGGCAATTCCAATCTTTGTTGTTCTAAGTTTAGTCCATTAGCAAACACCAAACACGAATCAGCAGCTGCAGTCCAGTCCACTCAGCAGATTACACACATGAATCAGCAACAGCAGTTCAATCCAGAAGAAACTATGAGCCCCTCCACTTGGCTGAGTCACTTAGCTGAGTCTGTGGAAGCCACAGGAGTCTCATGAGAAGTTCAATTTTTTTTTGGTTTTTGTTTTTAAGATTTATATATATATGAGTACAGTGTCGCTGTCCTCAGACACAACAGAAAAAAAGGCATCAGAACCTATTACAGATAGTTGTGAGCCACCATATAGTTGCTGGGAATTGAACTCAGAATCTCTGGAAGAGCAGTCAGTGCTCTTAACTGCTGAGCCATCTCTCCAGCCTCATCCCACCACCCCCCGACCCCCCTTTTTTGAGAAGTTCTTTGGTGAGTTTCTCTCTACGAAGTACCCACAAGTGAGGCTCAGTAATACAATGTAGGGTGAAACGACACACGCATGTCGTCAGCAAAGACCAGCGAGGTGGGGAAAAGCAAACCAAGCTCCCACTGTCTGTGGGGTCATACCTATATTCTTCCATGCCTCCTTTCATGTGCTATAGCAAAACATCCTTTCACCAGTGTCTGCTTCAGCAAAACATTCTCTTCCCTTTCTGCCCCAGCAAAACATCATTATAACCTGAGTCTCCAGAAATTTCCACTCTATGGAGGGAGGGGGTATCTCTGGACTGTCCTCAAACTGGGCTCCCCCTACATTGGTCGCTTGAGTCAACTAAGGTGAGCTTTCTTAGAGAGATGATGACATGCGGGTAAAGAGCAGAATTAGGGAGGAGCAGCACATGGCCGCTACAGTAATGAGTGTAGAAACCTACACTGAGAGTGAACTCAGGTAACCACACACCAGTCCAGAGATGGCCTACAGACTAGACAGAGAGGAGTCTTGCTTGTGAAAGAAAGTTCCAAATGTTGTTTGTCCTGGTCACAGAAATGTCTACAGGTGGTGCCAGAATTCTGTGAGGGCAAACCTTCATTGCCATGTGCTTTCAACAGTGCCTCTAGCCTTTGTGGCTTTCTTTTGTCATATGCCTTCCAGTCCCACCCTACCTTTTGCTTCTGTGGCAGTTCACAGTGACTTGAGTGGCTCAAAGGTATCATTAGTTCTTTTCTTCCAGAGGTGTCCTTAGTGCTATTTTGGGCCAGGGAGATTGTTCTGCAGGTAAATGTGCTTGCCACCAAGCTTGGTAACCTGAATTTGGTCCTCAGACTACACAGTGGAAGAGGAGAGTCAACACCTGCCAGGTGTTTTCTGATCTCAACGTATTATTTTGATCTCAGCATTTCTTCCATGTTTTCCAGCATCATTTTCTAGGTTCTGTATTTCAGATCTTTGGGGTATTTTGGATCATGTTTTATTCATTTCATGTTATCATAAGTAGACTTATTAATTTTAGATAATAAAATTATATACAAAAATTTTATAGTAAAAAAGGTATAAAGAATTGATTTCTTTTTTGTTTGATGATTTTTCTATCTTGTCATTTTGTTGATTTATTTGTGCATGTATGTAATCCTTAAGGTTTTCTGTATTTTAGATTGCATCATCTATGAACAGGCAATTTCACTTCTTGTCCAATTTCACTTTCATTCACTCCCTCTTTCCCTTTCCCAACTCCCCGTCCTCTCCTTTAATGTGTATCTATATCTATATCTATATCTATATCTATATCTATATCTATATCTATATCTATATACATTTTATTCGAGGCTGAAAGACAGTTAAGGAATATCCTACTGTTGTACATAGAGTGAATATGGTAGATATAGTGGTAATCAAGGAATGTAATCAAGGAAATCAATAAAATAACTTTTGGGAAGTATTTTCTAAATTCATGATTTCATTGCTTCAGCTTGGCTCCAGTAGGTTTGGTGAGAAACACCCAAGGAGTGCCAGTAAAAATTAGTTCTTAGTGTAGGAGGTTGGTGTGCTGCTTTTTATATTCAAATGCTAAATTTTATACTCCAAGAACTGGTGGCTCTCAGTATACCAGCTTTTGTTGTATAAACTTTGCCCACCAAGTTAACCATGGTTGGCTAATAAAGATGCCTATAGCTGGGCATGCCAGAGCAGGGAGCACATGGCCCTGTGGAGATGCTCAGTCCATGGCCGTCAGGAGGCAGGGAGCTGAGGGAAGAGAAAGAGAGAAAGAGACCCGCACAAGGCACATCATTCAAACTTGCCCCTCACTGACCCTTTTCTCCCACCAGGCTTCATTTCCTAATACTCCCTTGATGAGATTCGTGCCCTCGAGATCCCTAGGGTCCTGGGTCTACCCCTCAAAAGTGCTGAAACCTAGGCCTCACAAAAGCCTTAGGAGAAGCGAGGGGTACTGAAGACTTAAAATCTAAACCTTAGCACCTATCAAAACTGAGTGATATAACACAGGCTAAGTGGAAAATCCATGGGCTTGGTGTCTACTGCCACATAGACTCCAAAATTCTGTCCTCTATTCAAGAATTAGTGTGTGTGGTTGCCCATGCCTTTAATCCCATCACTCAGGAGGATCTCTGTGAGTTCAAGGCCAGCCTGGTCTACAAAGCAAGTTCCCAGACAGCCAGGGCTGTTACAGAGAGATCCTGTCTTGAAAAACAAGGGTTATTAGTGCCGATGTTGGCTGTGCACAGGTCTGGGTGGGAGAGTCTGTGCATTGGATATTTGCAGATCTAACTGCAGCATTTTTGAAGGTCAATGACACAGTCATGCATTTTCCCGTGATCTCTAGGACTATATTTGGGAAACCACCTATATTGTGAATATTAAAATGTAGATGTTTTCTCAACTACCACTTGGCACCAGGAAGGAAGCTCATGTCTCTCTCCTACATCGATCTCAGCTGTAGTTTGCTGACCTTTTCATTCTAAAGTGGCAAGTGTCACCCAGTTTTTTTCCCTATCTTAAAGGCATCACAGGCCCCACTGGTCCCGCTCTGTACACGTGCTGAGGTAGCCACGAGGGGGCGCTGAGAGGAACCGCCACCAGTTTAAAAGGCACTCTGCTCAAGCACAACTCTGGGCGATTTAGCGGAAGTGTCACCGGGTCCTCAGCTCTGAATCTGTACCGTAGTCATCTATGGCTAGTGCTACCCTAGCCCCAAGGGATGCCCGGATCGTTTTACCCTGTCTTCTGCACAGACCCTACTGCGTTCTGACCAGAGATGCAATGATGCTCCTCTAGTGGGTGCCCCGCCTTCCTTTCTTTCTATGGTTGTAACTTTCTATGGTTGTGGCCTGTGCTACGTGGGGGTTGGGGAGCATGAAAGAGGGGGACAAGGACAAGAAGCAGAACAGAGGTGGGGGCTGGAAGAGAAATGAGGGGATCCGGATAGAAGTCATTTGAGCTTTCTGGACAATACGAGGGGGAAAAAACTACAAAGCAAAATAAAACCCTTTCGGGGGTGGGCCGGAGAGCGCTTGCGCAAGGGACTGTAAGTCAGAACTAAAGACCAGCAATACAGGAACAAATGGCCGTGCACTTCCCTTATTCCAAAGCGTTAAATTCTCTGAGACCCACTTACCCCGTTAGTAGGTGGCCCACACGCCAAGATCTGAACAGACCGAACCTGAGTGCGTGCGATCCTTCCGGTTGTGAATCAGGTTGCTCATCCTGACTGTGGAAAAAGTGCTTGAGGAAGAAATCGTGGGGTGTGTGGAGGCGGAGAATGGATTTGGTCACCTATTGTGAGTCAGAGCATCTCCGTGTATATGGTTCCATGGTGTAATGGTGAGCACTCTGGACTCTGAATCCAGCGATCCGAGTTCAAATCTCGGTGGGACCTTTCTCTTTACTTCACACAGAATCCATTTTCTTTCTGTTCATAGCCCTGGCTTAGCACAAGAAGGAAAGGGGAGCAGGCCCTGGCTTCACTCTAAGTCATTTGCACGCCGCCGCGTTTGCGTCCTATCTCTCAGTTCTGAGACACCAAGCCACATCGTAGCAGCCTGAACACACTGCAATATCCTGTCCTCTGCGACCAGCCTGACCCGGGGCTCGCTGCCACATCGCGACTCCACGACCTTAACTAAGGTCGGCCACGTTTTCAGGTGAGCTGGGGCCGAAAGGGCTCCAACACCGGCAAGGCAGCGTACCGCGTCCTGGCTGCCGGCACACGCGCGGCTCCCTCTCCTGTTCCTGCACACGATGAAGGGAATTTAAGCGAGCCAGCCCTTTGCTAGGTCTTGAGTTTGAGCGCTATCAGTGCGTTTTAGTTCATTGAACTTCTGAGATTCTATTGAAACCAGCAGAGGCCGCTGTTGTCTCCTTGAGACCAAAAGAGCTGAGTTTAGACCGCAGGTGGCTCCTCCCCGCGCCACCAGTCTGAAATCAGCCGCTGCAGCTTCCTTCTGCCAGAGCTCTGCCCCAGGAAAATTCCACTGGAGAAGGCCGTGGGAATGTTAGAGGAAGGTTTAAATAGCCTTCACGTGCAGGCGCCTGGAGAAATTGAAATAATCGTTTTCCTGTGGTTGGAATTTTGGTTAGTTACGAAGTACTGAAAAGTATAACTGCTGTTTTAGAGAGTTCAGTCTGGGATCTGAAAGAAATGGGAGGTCCCATCAGAGGTGGTTGAGAGAGGTGGGGGAGAAAAAAAAAAGTCCCAATACTTCGGCCAAGAGGGCGGAAGACTGGCCGAGTCCCCTTCCCCTGGAAATCTGGAGACTGGGAATGGAAAGGTCTCCATACCACAGGTAAAAACTTAAGCCCCTCAGAGCCGGGTCGGTGTTTCTCAGGAAAGTAAATTTCTCTGGTTACTTAACATCTTCAAACCATTGGGACCTCGGCTTTCCTCTCTGGGTGGTGGCTTCAGCACCAATCGTGACCATTTAATTTCATTCTCACCGAGTCCTCTAGCTACAGGTGAAGTCTCATATCATCCATCGTGACTCAGAGGATAGTGACTGGACTCTGCTCTGGTCCCAAATTGTAGGGTAAACACCCCATCCCCCTATGGAACCTGACCTGGGGCAGGCCAGCTCCTCCTGAGTCAAAAAGGAGAGAGCTGTCCGGAAGCTTCCAGAGGCCCTCACTTGCCCCATCTCTGCACAAGATACCTTAGGACACTGGTAGAAAAAAAAATGTAGCCAATAGTTAGGGAAGGTTTTGCACGATCCTCTGTTACAGGGTTTGGGGAACGGCCTGCCCCAGAACAGATATTTCGAGGGTGTTCTAGTTTGCTTTTCTGTTGCTGGGATAAAATATTCTGACCAATAGTAACTGGGGCAGGAAAGGGCTTATTTTGTTTCATAGATCATCGAGGGAAGTCAAGACATCCCTTGACTTAAGGCAGGAACTTGACGTAGAAACTGTGGAGAAAAGCTTGCTGGCTTGATCTCCTGTTCTGGTTCATCTTCCTTATTCAGCCCAAGCATACATACCTAAGGTATGAACTGTCAGCCACAGTGAGCTGGACCCGCCTACATCAATTAACAATCAAGAAAATGATCCACAGACATGCCCACGGACAATCCCATCTAGGCATCTTCCCAAATGGGGCTCTGCCTTCCTTGACACACTGTCAAGTTGACCACCAAGATTAGCCATCACAGGAGGACACTTGAAATAAACGTGCTGGAGTCTGGGACAAGAGAGGCCTTTTCACTCCCATGGTCTGCATTCCACAAGTATAAACAACACAGTCACCTCACCAGTATAATGTACACTGTAACACACGCCTGCTATGCTCTGCAAAGATGTACTGGCCAGCAACTTTCTCCATGGCGCTCTCCTGACTGAGAACGGCATTTCACAGTAAAAGATAGCAGCCTTGGTTTCCAAAAGGAAAAGGCCACACTGAAATTTGAACACGGATCGCTGGACCCAGAGTCTAACATCTGCACCTTTACGCCATGGAATCACAGCCCTGAGTAGCTTCTGGTTGGCTGTAGGTATGCAAATCCACTACCCCACATCACCTCCGCCCTCAAGAATTTCCTCCCCAAGCACTTATCCTTGTCAGACTGGATCCAAGCATGAGCTGTTAGACGCCTGGCTCACATTCTCGCTGTTAACAGTCCTTTTAGGCTCCTTCCCACAGTTACCTGGCAACAGCCAGGGTCGCCTGACTCAGTATAAAAAGGGGCTGCTTGGCCCTTCCTCTTCACTCTCTTACCCTCTTATTCTCTTCCTTCTCAGTCCCTCCTCTCCCTCCTCTCTCTCCACTGTCTCTACTCCCTCAACTCTCCTCCCCAGGCCTAAATAAACTCACCGCAGGGGGAAGGGGTGTCTCAGCATAGGCCCGCAGAGACACCCCCTTCCATCTCACCATAACCTCGTGCTCTACCAAACACGTTCCTGGTTCTTTCTTTTTATAAAACACAACACTCACTGCCTGTTCTTGTTTGTCCCTCCCAGAATGAGAACAAATACTTTTTTGGGACCGGGCACAAAGAAGGGAGTTTTAGGTTAGTCACAAGGCCCCAACTCTTCACGTTGCTGGAGCTTTCTGTTCTGATGTAAAATTCCAGCCCCAAGCATGCCTTGCTTCTTTGCAGTTGTCCACTTCCTACCCTCAAATAGCTGCTGAGGATTTTTCAGAGCAGGATTTGGACTTTACTGGATTCCAATCTCCCCTATCCCCATCCCCACCCTGCCCCGCCCACTAGTCCTTCTCGGGCCTTTTATCTCTGCTCCCACGTGGTTTCCTTTCTGCCTTCCCCTAGTAACATTCCCCACTGCTTCAGGTCCAGCCTCTGTCCTCCTTGACATACTTTCTTTTTGTGAGAGACCCTGTGGTGAGGTGGGGTGATATTCAACATAGAAAGGACTATGGGAGAAGATGGGGAAGAATGTGTGTTCTCTTGGTCCTACCTTTTGGGTGAACCCCAAACAGGCAATGTTCTGCCAAGGAAAGCGAAATCAACTCTTTCTTCCTTTCTTCCTTTCTTTCTTTCTTCCTTCATTCCTTCCTCTCTCTCTCTCTCTCTCTCTCTCTCTCTCTCTCTCTCTCTCTCTTTCTTTCTTTCTTTCAGATTTATTTAATGTATATGAGTACACTGTAGGCCTCTTCAGACACACCAGAAGAGGGCATCAGATCCCATTACAGATGGTTGTGAGCCACCATGTGGTTACTAGGAATTGAAGTCAAGACCTCTGGAAGAGCAGTCAGTGCTCCCACCTCTCCAGCCCTGAAATCAACTCTTAAAATTTTAAGAATTTCACAACCACAGAGATCCCTCTTCTTGCCTGCGGAGTCCCTGAGGAAAGGGTATGGGCGCCTACTGGTGGACAGTTGGGGACAGCGCACAAAATGTGGCTTTACTTGGGCAGGTTCTCAGGAAAGCCCGCCTAGGGGCGTGTTCAAAGAAAAGCCCTGCCGCAGGCAGTGGTGGCGCTCACCTTTAATCCCAGCACTTGGGAGGCAGAGGCAGGCAGATTTCTGAGTTCGAGGCCAGCCTGGTCTACAGAGTGAGTTCCAGAACAGCCAGGGCTACACAGAGAAACCCTGTCTCAAAAACAAAA
Source organism: Mus pahari (assembly GCF_900095145.1). Taxonomy (NCBI): domain Eukaryota; kingdom Metazoa; phylum Chordata; class Mammalia; order Rodentia; family Muridae; genus Mus; species Mus pahari. The sequence continues at coordinate 87,798,181 of NC_034593.1, forward strand.
ACAAAAAAGCAAAGCAAAGCCCTGGTCACCCTTGTTAGAGATGAAGGTAGAAGGCGGTGTAGGCACTCAGCTATGTTCTCTTTTCCCACCTCCTGGTGCCGGCCCCCTCCACACTGCTGACCCACGGGGGTGCAACGCTGTGTGTGTGTGTGTGTGTGTGTGTGTGTGTGTGTGTGTGTGTGTGTGTATGCCTCTGCATGCTGAAACTCCATGATGGGGTGAACCCAGAGTTACTCACAGAGAATGAGAACTGCCAACACCCCCCCACCAAATTAAAAAAACAAAACAAAAACTAGGCCACAGCTCCTATACATCACACTATGTCCTTGGCATGCCATCTTCAGAGTGGTGGTAGGGAGCAGGTCATTGGAGTGACCTGCAGTGAGTGTGCTTTCTACACACTCGCTGCCGTCCCTGTCATCCCCCACCCCACCCCATCCTCTTATCCTATTTTCCTTTAGCTCTCTTCTCCCTCCAGAACCACTCTTCCTTCCACCTGCTGTTTGAGTGGCAGAAAAAGTGACAAATCAGAGAAAGATATTGACAAAATAGGATACACCCAACTCTCACAAGAAGAGAGGAAAGGGAAGCTACTTAAAGGGGAGAGAGACAGTGGTACAGAAGAGAGTCAGCACAGGAGGAAGAGAGTGCAGTGCAGGATACACTAGAGTTCCTGGACAGCAGTGCAGTAGAGTTGAGAGGGAGAGGAGAGCAGGGAGAGATGGAGGAGGAGGCAGTGCTACCAGGAGACCTGGCACTCCACCAGGAAAGGGACCTTTGTCCTGGTCTCCTGCTGTCCACTGCATCTGGAGCCTTCAGGGACCAGTCCTGACTGAGAAGGAGGAGAGGAGAAATACCCTGGGCGGAGGCTAGGGTGCTCCTACTCTTGCCTTCCTTCCTGATGTGACTTAGCATCTGGGCAGCAGGCAGTGGCCTCACGGGAAGGAGAGTCATGTGGGATGCTTATTAGAATGAATAGAGTCTGGGCTAAGAATAGCAGATTTCCAGATTTCCACATGCTGACCTTGCCGTGGGCAAGGAATGGAATCATCCCTCCCTTTTTATTTGGCATCTCTAAAATGGTTAATGCATGCATTGCATAGAAGCTGTAGCATCCCGACAGGGTCTGCCCATGAGTGCACTGTAAGAGAGAAAAGGGTTACTCACCGCAGCTGGCTTAGATGATGGTGGGTTCTAGGGAATTCTAAATGACCAGGGACCAGTGAGCCCAAGTGAAAGACTGGGGAAGGGTTTATACAGGGTGGACCATGAGGTCAGAGCAGCTAAGGTTTCAGAATTCAGGGTCAAGGCAGACAGCTGACTGCAGGGCTCCAACAGTGCAAGCACTGGTGGTGTGGTCTTTCCACGCTGGTGACTTGCAGGAGTCTAAGGTTGATAAAGCAATCAACCACTTGACCCCCAATAAGCTAAAATGGAGAGGGGTGGCATTCCTTCTTCCTCCTCCTCCTTCTCCTCCTTCCTTCTTTTTCCTCCTCCTCTTCCTCCTCCTCCTCTTCCTCCTTCTATCTTTGGCCTGAGGCCACAGAAAAGTAAACAGATTTTTTTTTTTTAAGAAAACACAAAAACTCCCCAAATACCACACTCAGTATACAGACTTTTCTATCTTGGCTATATACTTCATATGTTGATGCTATTGTCAACATTTACCAATCCTGGAAAGGTTTTATATTGAAATTGAATATGTTGGCAATATATCTACTCTGACATGTATATACACGATTAACTATTGTGATAACAGTGAGCTATTAGTATGTCTGACATTTTATTCCCTTTATTCACTTATTTATGTATACATATGGTCACATGTGTGGAGGTCAAAGATAACTTGAAGTACTCAGTTTTCTTCTTCCACCACGTGGGTCCTAGAGATGGAACCCAGGTTGTCATGGCTTGTTGGCAAGCACTTCTACCCACTGAGCCATCTTCCAGCCCAGTATGTCTATCCTTTCAGTTGCATTGTGCATATTTGTTGAGAACACTTTGACCTAATGTCTGCATATTTTGAGTGGAAAACATTAACTGTAGTCCTGGTGCTGTCCACTGGGTCTCTAGAACTCAATTCTGTGAAACTGAAGCTTTGCATCCTCTGATGAAAACCCCCTCATCTCTTCCAATACCTCACCATGGTGACCAATACTCGGCTCCCCTTGGAGTCCTTGGATTGAGAGTACTGAGGTCAGTGAAGCGCTGGACGCAGTAGCAGTTACAGAGACAATTAGGTTGGGGGCTCGGACATCATGAGTGGATGGTTCCTCACTGGATTCATAATTTCGTGGCTTTTGTGGGGAAGCAGCAAAGGGTTGGAGGTAGAGCCTAGTTGGAGAGAGTGGGTCACCCATGTGGGCACTAAATCCCTTGCGCTTGCACTGTGGGTGGTTGTGAGCCATCATGTGAGTTCTGGGAACTGAACCTGGGTCCTCTGTAAGAAAAGCAAGTGTTCTTAACGCTGAGCCCTGAGCCATCTCTTCAGCCTCTGATGTTTGTTCCGTTGGTTTTTTGTTTGTTTGTTTGGTTGGTTGGTTGGTTTTTTCAAGACAGGGTTTCTCTGTGTAGCCCTGGCTGTCCTGGAACCACTCTGTAGACCAGGCTGGCCTTGAACTCAGAAATCTGCCTGCCTCTGCCTCCCAAGTGCTGGGATTAAAGGCGTGCGCCACCACTACATTTGGTTGGTTTTTTAAATTTATTTTTATGATTTTAAATGATGTGGGTGGCATGTGCACATGAGCCTGCAGGAACCAGCATCATTGGGTCGCCCTGGAGCTGAAGTTATAGGACCAGTGTCGTTGGGTCTCCCCGGAGCTGGCATTATAGGCAGTTGTGGACCACCTGATATGGATGCTGGGAACCAAATGTGTGTTCTCAAGAGCAGTATGTGCTCTTAACCACTGAGCATCTCGTCAGCGCTGCCTCTGGGTTTCTTAATGATTGCTTCTCCTCCTCCCCATCCTCCTCCTGCAGCCCCTCCCCCTCCTCCACTTTCTCCTCCTCTTCCTCTGCTTCCTCCTCTTCTTCCTTCACCTTCTTTTTATTAGGCAAAGAATTTTATTCTTTTCCAAACTTTATTCCCAGGCTTCTTCAGCTTAATTTGCCCCACAGAATAAATTGTGTATACACAAAAACTGAAAAGAATAGATGTGTCCAAGGAGTCTGGGCTTAGAATATTAAAGACCTAGATCTTATCAGATCTGTAAAAGAATTTTAAAAGTAGTCATGATTTAAAATAGCATCTCCTATAGCTTCTGAACGTGAATCCTTCAGAAGTTGCCTCAGTTCAGTTTGTCTCATTCTTAGAAGTGTCATCAAAACTCTCCACAAGATCTGGAACAACAACTACTATGACTACGACTACTACAACTTCTTCTCTTTCTTTCTTTCTTTCTTTCTTTCTTTCTTTCTTTCTTTCTTTCTTTCTTCCTTCCTTCCTTCCTTCCTTCCTTCCTTCTTTCCTTCCTTTCCTCCTCCTCCTCTTCCTCCTCCTCCTCCTTCTTCTTCTTTTCTTCTCCTCCTCTTCCTCTTCTTACTTCTTCCTCCTCTTCCTCCTCCTCCCTCCTTCTCCCTCCTCCTCCCTCCTCCTCCTCTTCCTCCTCCTCTCTAGTAGCAAATCGTGCTTTTCAATCAGTAGATTGTTTGGGCAACTTCAGTCAGTCTCCTTAAACTAGTCAAACTCTCTGCACCAAGCTAGTTTAGGATGCAGAAAAGCATTTCTGTCAGCTGCTCTGCCTCAGCGGAGCCTGTAATTGTGAAGACTGAACTTCAGGGTTGTTGAAATGGACCACCGTTCCTTGGTTTGTAAACACGTTCCCCTCCTCACTATCAGAGATGTGTTCACACCTAACTTCCTTAAGAAGAACCCCAGTTTTTATTGCGGACTGTGGCTGTTCTATGGCCTACCTTCTTTCTGTGGGTGGTGCCTTTCCCACCGACACACACTTGTGCCTGCAGTTAGGTGAGTTTTTCCTGGTTCATGATTGTGTATTTCATCTTGTTGAAGTGGAATTCATGGGGGGGATAAGGATTCATACTCAGGGTCTCTGGTAGAGCCTCTGAGATAAGGTGCACACTGGCGGACACAAGATGGCAGCATGCCTTTCATATTCCATATCCTTTTTCTGGGAACTGGTACAGAAATGAGAAGCAAAGGAAAACAATTTCTTTATACACAGTTTGCTTTAATAGCCATCAGAAAGACTGCTTAGCGTCTTCTCACCCATCGGTCTCCACATCATGTTGGCCTTCAACACATAGCCATAGCAACATATATAAATCTATATTATACATTTATACACACACCCACATCTGATGAGCACTGTGGAGACACAGAGTCTTCAGTACAGAACAGGCCTTGCCCATGCTATTAAAAGAGGCACTGGTGTGCTGTACGCTAGACATTCAATAGGCATGATGTGGCCACCAGTAGTGCCCAATTCCCCTAAGGGAAGTTAGGATTACAGGGGACAGCAGAGTTAAGGAAGTCGGTTCAACTTGAGATCGTGTAAGAAACAGAAGGTGCTTGGCTAAGCGCAGGGCACCTATAAGTTGCCACGTTCCGTTTAGACTCAAAGACCTCTGGTGTGGTGGTAGAGACCAACGTACTACCAGGCTTGGCCCATAGGGCTGGCCTGGCTCAGGAGCGGATCTGTGAGAGTTTGGTGGGCGTCAACAATGTCCAGCAGGGCAGTGCCACTCGATGGTGTGTGCTTTTACAATTGTCTGAGGAGCGTTGGCATTGGGACCATACATCCTGTTCGTGGGCGGTGAGGTCCTAGTTCCCCTGAGTTGGCTATCTTGAGGACAGATGCTGAGGTGAGAACTGTAACAAGGTGGGCACCGTGCCGCTGAGGCTGTCTAAAAGCAGTGCCAGGAGGCCTTCTACACAGTCTACGTGAGTTTTGCTTAGTGTTGGGCCCAGTAGGCCTTGGCTAATCGTATTCATTGCTTGCCAGGACACCACTTTCCTTCCTGCCTGTCCCATGTGGACACGTCTCAGTCCTTCTGTGGCCCTCCAGCAGGGGAGGAGTGGACCAGGTACTCCTCAGCAGATAGGCAGCTGCACAAGAGGCGGGCAGGCCCACCCTTCCTGCTCCTTTAAGGACCTCTGGCTCCGCCCCTTACGTGGCTCCTGGAAGGCAAGGGTCACAAGGCTGGAGTGCACGTCAGAGCCCTGAAGGATTTCATCTGCAGACAACAAGAAAACCAACCTGGTCAGTGTGGGTGTTCAGGCCCCGCTGGAGGCTGGAGTGAGGGGCACAGGTTGCAGGAAGCCAGGAGCCTGAAGAGGAGGATAGCAAGCACAGCCAGTCGGGTGGGAGTGCTGGCCTGCAGAAGCTCCTGAAGCCCACATGAGACCGAAGCCTCTCCCACTCCAGGGCTCTTGGTGCTTATACCTCTGTACACTGAGTGGCCAGACCCTGCCCGGCTCCCTGCAGGAGCCAGGTCGTGTTCCAAACCAAGTAGTCCGAAGCAAACAAGCAAACAGAAACCAAGAGGGTCTTTTATATCTCCCAAGAAAGAAGTGCTGAGCAAGAGAGAAGCCCATGCAGGAGGAGAGACCTTCAGCAGGAAGTCCTCCGTCCCAGTTATCTGAGACGGGGTGGAGCCAGCAGGGCCACCGGAGGTGAGCTGAGCTGAGATCTACCATGACAGAATCACAGAGATGAAAGGGGCCAGCCAAAGCCACACAGGCAGTTAGTGACAGGCCCAGTGCTGAGAGCCTTCCCAGGGGCCTAAGGAAACAGAGAGGAAAGCGTCCCCAGGCTAGGCCAGTGTCGCAAAGACTGCTGGGTTACCTTTGCTGGGACAGGAATATGGCTGCACAGAGGCAATCTCGTAAGTGCTGTGCTACAGAGGCTCGGGAAAGAAAGGAGTCGTCAGAGAATGATGGGAAATTAGACCAAGACAAAAGAATGTACATCATAGCCCAGCCCCCTTCCCGCGTGGGCCTCAGCACCACGTGGGCCTCAGCACTGCTGGCAGAGGCCATTAGGAAGTGCCGGAGGGGAGGCTACCCTCAGAGGATAGCTCCTGATTCTTACGCCACATCATCTGCACCAAGTCTTTTCTCACACTGCTGCCCAGGGAAGAGGCCACACTTAGCAATTGTGATAATCCTAGAGAACCAGCCAGGGACTGGCCATCTTCCCCCTCAAGAGGCAGTGTTCATTTTCAGGTTTTCGTCTGCATCAGTGAGCCGAGATAAGGATCATTGGGATCCTTACAGACAAGGATGCTTCCCACCTCACAGTGCAGCCGGGGCAGTCTGTAAGGCTCTACTCTGCCCCTGAGGAAACGTGAGTGCACAGTGGGTCTCACAGTCAGACCCCAAGTGCCTCTGCCCTCCTGAGGAGGCAACTGCACTCCATTTCCTGGCCTACCCATCCCCACATACAGGAAAGAAAACTAGAGAGAAAGGGAGAGAGGACACAAGATGAGGGCAAGCAGAGAGGTCAGGAGAGGGAGGCGGGGCTTGCTGAGGGACCACACCCTACACTGGACTAGAAACCTCTTAGGATGTCAACTAGCCAGGGGCATCACAGACAGGATGGGAGTGGTGGGCTGAGGGCAGGCTCTGTGGCTCAGAGCTACAGTGTTGTCCTTACCTCTAAATTAGTCCGTGCTTTCTTCAAGACATCATGGGTCCTGGTCACTGGAAACATAAAACAGCCCCACAGATGTGCAAATTACCAGCTGAGTCTGGCTTGCTTTGGCACTTGCACTCCCTAAATCACTTTCTCGGCTACTGGGTGTAGCCTGTTGCTAGCCACTCCCCCTCCATCCCCACCCTTACTTCTCAGTCCCTCCTCTCTCAGCAGAGTCCCTCTGGTCACTATTCATCTGCTACAAGACTGAGTGTCAGGAAGAGCCTACACACACACACACACACACACACACACACACACACACACGTGTCCTCCAGGGACACCTACGATGGCTCACGATGAACTGCTCCATGCTCTTCTTCCTCTGGTTGGCCCTCTTCAGACGTGCAGCAGTGCTCTGAAGGGTCCGTTCCTGTTGGGATACTTGGGCTCGCAGGTCCAAGAGTTCTTTCTCCATCAGTTGTCCCTGAGGAAGAGGGACAGATTCAGACAGCAGCCACCAGGCTGAACACACCCTGGACTTGGCAGCGGAGTGCTGCCATCGTCCCAACCTTTAGTATTGAATCCATGTCATTAAAACTCCCCTAATAGGCTGGAGAGGTGGCTCAGGGGTCAAGAGCACTGACTGCTCTTCCAGAGGACCTGAGTTCAAATCCCAGCAACCACATGGTGGCTCACAACCATCTGTAATGGGATCCCTGTTCTGGTATGTCTGAAGACAGCTATAGTGTCCTCATATAAATAAAATAAAGAAATCCTAAAAACAAAACAAAACAAAAAAAAAAACCAAGACTCCCCTAATGCCAGCAGGAGACAGCTGAGGACCAGGTCACCAGACAGAAATGGGGAGGGAAACTGAAGCCTGCTGGGGAGAACCTTGTTCTAGGCCAACACCAAATCCCAACCGCAAGCCAGAGCTCTGTTTAGTCTGGTAGAAAATCCTCAATTCCTTGTCATGAGTGACTTAGGAGTTCAGGGATGTTATATCTGAAGAGATGGGACTGGCCTGAGGACAGTGGGAGTCTGCAAATATCTGCCACCACGGAGATGTGAAAGCACCTTGGATTAGCACAGTTGGGTCCATAAAGACATCAGTAACAGTCACCTGCAGCTGGAGCCTAGGGCAGATTCTGAAATACCTCTGCCCACCAATCTGCTGGCCACAGCCCACCTGAGAGACAAGCAGACCCCAGGAGGTGGCTGGCTTTTCCAGGCCTGACCCAGAGACACAAACTAAAGACTGTTGAGATCCCAGAGCATGGCTGAAAGAGGCCATTTGCTCATGATGGTATTCGTTCTATGGCCTTCAGTCAGTGCACCTTAGGGATGACGTGTGCCAAATGGTTAACGGGGTCTCTTGACCAGCTCAGTCGAACTTCAGGGTACAAGACCTGGCAATGTCTGGAAGTCCATCTACTGTCTACTTCCCATATTCTTTCCTTCTCTCTGATGTCTTGTCAAGCGTTGAAGGGTGGGAAATGAATGTGTTAGAACTGCAGTGACCGAGCCACCATGGCTCTGAGGCTACAGGATGCTCCATGAAGATTCTGCTCATCCCTCCTTGCCATATAACCCCAGACCATCAGGAAAGCCAAAGGAGTCAGGAGCAGGGCAGGGCCATACTGGCATGGAAAAGTCGGTTTTTAACCAGCCAAACACACAGCCTCTTACCTCTTTGCTTACCAGTACAGGACCATGAGAATTTGGCAAGGCTGCTCTCCAGAACATGCTGAGGAGGGATGCTGACTCTTCTAGGGTGTGGTTCAGAGCCCTGGCACTGCTCCGAAGCTCATGGGCACTTAGATTACCTGGTGCCTGGGGAAAGAAGACAGGTAGTTGTGAATATCATTGGAACTGGGACATCTTGTTACTCCAAGCATGGGGCTCAAGTTTCCTGCATCTCCAAACACAGGAGACAGGCCTGCTGGAAACCCTGGCTTTTCTGTACAGATGCCCTACAAGCTTTCAACACTCATCCCTGTGTTATACCCTCTAAGAAATTGTACCTTCCATGTCTGTAATACAACCACAGAGGACAGACTGCTCCTCACACTGTGTTTATGGTACCTTATTATACATATCAACAGGGAACTCTATCTGTTCTTTAGTCCTTGTAGATGAGGCTATCCTATGTAAGCACCCATGAGTGTCCAGCTTCTCAAACAACTTTGTCATTGGTGCCTACTCCCTCTCAACTACTAAGCGCCCTGGAGAGCTTTGATGGCTGCCTCCCCTCCTCTGCTCAGTCTGAACAGGGAAACAGGTTATCGGGTTTGCTCCCTTCCACATATGAAAGTTCATATGGATACCTGTCCGCATGATTGACTTTAATCTACCTAGCTGTGGCTGTCTGCGGCTTTATTCCTATCATGAAGTGCAGGGTTTTCTGGAGTTCTTGTTCAAAATATCAAGTCAGCCTGTTCTGTAGCAGAGTGAAAACGGGAGACAGTGAAGGGCCTGGGTGGGATAAACATAAGCCACTTCCTCACCTGGGAGGAGATGGGAAGCCTAGAAGGAAGGACTTCGCAAAGAAGCTGCAGCCAGAGTACGAGGGTAACTAAGAGGTTCAGGCGTAATTACCTCTGTGTCCTGAGCTTCTCGCCCAGGGATGCTGCGTGCTGGCCTCGTGAGAGACATTATCTTCTGGACCAGCAGCATGCCTTCCCTAATCTGCTGTTGTAGAGCATCGTAGTCATCAACATGGCCGATGACATGTCTTCCGTGTTTGTTGGCAAATGGGCCATCAGTAGCATCGACCTCCAGCTTGGGAGCGTTCTTCATTGCTGCAGAATCATCTGAACCTAGCTCTGACAAAGAAGCAAAAGTAGGATCCATTGTTACATATAATAACGACCTCAGTTTGAATTCCAAAGGGATAATGAAAGAGGCAAGAAGCAAGTCAGCCTTCAAAACTATAGGATGGCAGAGTCCACAGAGCATTCTGTGTTCTGTATAATCATTCTTATGTCACCTTGATAGACACATCTTTACTGGGCTGTGGTAGTGTCATCAGACAGAATTTAGTAACCTGGGAGGCGTGGCTGGGCATGGCTGTGGTGGATCATTTTGATGGCATTAACTTATGAGGGAAGACACATCTTAACTGCGGTCAGGACTGCTCTCTAGACAGGCTATCCTGAGCCTGACAGAGTTGGGCAGGGGCTCTAAGTGCTAGCATACTCGCATTCCTGGCTCTCTGATTCTGATGTCAGAAGCACCCTTAAGTTCCTGTGGCACACTTGCTCTGGTGGAGTGTAACCTACGGTGGTGAGCCAGAAGCACGCACCACTCTCACCTGCTTTGCTTTCTCAGGAAACTTGGTCACAGCAAAAAGAAAAGATATTGTGATATCTTTCAACAGGTGAAATATTCAGAGTAAATACTATTAATGCGTAAGTTTCTAGGTAATGAATGATGAACACAGGAGCCATACTCAAGGACAGGGTGATGACAGAGCAACCAAGGCAGAGGACTGTGCATAGCACGAGACTGAAGAAGATCTCTAGGCACAGGTACGGCAAGTCTAGAGAGCCAACCGAAGGTTGTTTGCGTCAATAATTTCCCATCACCACCTGAGTCCTTTCATTGCTGTATTTACCTTTGTTTGTCCTGGTGATGATGGCAGGGTCTGAGCCAGGAAGGGAGCAAGGAGAGCTGGGGAGGACCATGGCTGGGGAATTCAAGCCAACGTCCCGCACTGGAGGGGAAGCAGCAGAACCTAGGGAACAAAGCAGCCACTGTGCCAGGTCTGCCAAAATGCTGCACACTGAGCCGCACAGCCCACGCCTAGCCCAAGATCAACCTCAGGGAACCAGCACTCATAGGCCACAGCACAGGGAGGTGGCAGAGCACCTAGTGTGCGCTCTTCTATTGATGTGACTGTTTCATGAGAATGTCATTTCTAGTTGAAAAAAATCGGTAGGTATTTTATAAGACTGATTTTGGATATAATTTTGCATGTAGGGTCTAGTACCACCATGACTTGAAGTGAAATACAAATGTGCTTAGATGTACATAATATAGATGTTAACATGTTGACAAAGGGCCGGGAGAAAGGCTCAGTAGAAGAACACTTGACACGGAGCTGAGAAAACAAAGAGTTTACCATGGAATGAATGGGTTCGCAAAGGGTGCAGTTCAGCAGTTTGGCCATCACCCTGGGTGTTAGTAACTACAGCAAAGCTCAGGCACCTGGTCCTGATCCTGATTCCTAGACCCAGTAACCCTTGCTTGCCTGTTAACTGTCTTGAGATTCGATTTTCTCATGAGAAATACAGAAGAGGGGAAAATGCCCTATTTCAAAGAAATTGTATATATGAGGAAACTAGTAAATTCTAAAGCATTACATAAATATGAAGAATCAATCCTTATTGTTTCAAACCTTTGACAATTATTTTATTTAATACTATAGAAAACCATACGGGCTATATTTTTTTATAAGCCCCATTTTCAAGTGGAATAAACTAAGAGGTAAACACTTGAGCATTTAAGACAAAGTAAGCTTCAGATGTAATTACCTCTGTGCCCTGAGCTTCAAGTTCAGGATGCTGCATGCTGGCTTATAAGATGCAAACTCAGAGTCTGGAGACAGGCCTGATCTTAACTGCCAGGCTGTCACTCAGGAGGCCCCAGAACATCCCCAGATTCTGCCTGACCCTCACTGATGGGTTCAGCAAGACTATCCCGTCCCACAGACATCCCAGAGCAAGGGCTCTAGCTCTCCTCTTCTTCTCTACCTTGGTGCAGGTTTGCAGGCTCTGCCTTTTCTGGGAAGCTCTGGCCAACAGGGATGGGGCTGAGACTGGCTTTGCCAGCACCATGATCCATCTGCTGTTCCAGTTGCAGCCGAAGACGGTTGTTCACCTGAATGCTCTGCTCCAACTGTCCTCTCAGAGCTCGAATCTCTGCCACCAGGCAGCTTAGCTCACCCGGGACTTGGTGACAGGAATCTAGGCTGAAAGCTGAAAGCAGAAGGGAGGGAACCTAATGGCACGAGCGTGCATTTCCATGTAATAGTCAGATATCACTCTTCTGCCAAGGGTCCCACTGGAGTCTCAGGGGCTTGGTCACACGTCTGTGAGCTACAGCTCTTCCCTAGGGAATACTATACCTTTGGTGCCTGTGGTCCTCTGTCCAGGGCTGAGGCCTTATTTGCTGTCCCCTTCCGAATTAGCATGGCTATTGCTGTCCTTTATCTCCCCAGTAGCACCTTGTCTCTTAATCTAGAAACATCTCTACATTTATCCAAAATTCTTCCCAGACTGGAGGTCTCCTAAGTCCTGACTCTAGTATGTTCCACAAACTCAGCATCTTAAAACTCTGCTTGCCCATGGAGCCATCTTCCTGGAAAGTAAACTCTGGTCTTGAATTTTAGGCTTTCTATGTGGCAGCAGCCTCCCTTCCCACTGCCCTCACTTCTCACTTCTCCTTTCTTTTGGTTTTGAGTCGGTTTCTCCTCTTGGGAAAGGGAGGCAGGGTAGATGCTGATGGTATGGGCTGTCGTGGTCTGTCCTTCAGCACAGGTAAGGGTCCTTTCAGATGGTGACAGCCCTAGGGTATTTCTTTATATAAACCATGCTATAATTTTGCTCCTGATTAAGTTGCTTTTTTTTTTTTATTTATTAAGTGGGTGAAGTGATCTTTCGGTCTGTCCTTAAGGGTACCCAGGCTTGATCTGCTCATGTCAACAGCGCCTCACCCTTGGACTTTGGCGAGAATGGGGGCCCTCATACCTTTCAAGGCCTTCTTGGGATTTTCACAGAGGGACTCGTAGATCTGGAGCTCTGACTGCAGGGACAGGGAGAGCTGCTGTTTCTCTTCGCACTGTTGTTGCAAGAGGGCCAGCTTGTGCTGCAGCCTGCCAAGGAGAGGCAAGGGTTTACTGAGCCATGTGGGAGAAACCTTTGCCTCAGTTGGCCTGGTAGGTCGACCTGGCCATCACATTCATTTAATAGAGTCTAGGGCAGGTAAAGTAAGTTAGCCTGAAGTTGGAGCATTAGCTCTGTGTGCAGGCAGCAGTGTGCACACTACAGGCCCCTCTCTGCCCTACAGTGCTCTCCGCGCTGACAGAAAGATACAGGGCTTCCACTGGGATAACAACTTGAAGTTTATGGAGAGAGTGATGTCATGCATCTAAAGGGAAGGGTGGGACTGTTCTCCTGCCAGTCTCTGACAGATGGAAACCTCTGTAATAGGATTTCATCTCTCTACTTCATAGCATAAAAAAGCTATTCTTAGCCGGGCGTGGTGGTGCATGCCTTTAATCCCAGCACTCGGGAGGCAGAGTAAGGTGGATTTCTGAGTTCAAGGCCAGCCTGGTCTACAAAGTGAGTTCCAGGACAGTCAGGACTATACAGAGAAACCCTATCTTGAAAAAACAAAAAAACAAAACAAAACAAAAAAGCTATTCTTTTTTTTTTTCTTTTTTTCAGTCTCAAATAGAGTCTTCCTTTTGCTCCAAGTAACCAGTGAGGCAGGAATAGGAAAGGAGGAACTGAGGTTCCCAAAGGAGGAAACTACTGATTTGTCAATATCCATTCTGCACTGAGAAGCAGGGCCACTGCGGATTAAGGCCCCGCCTACCTGGAGTTGTTTTCCTGGAGGGACAGCCTCTCCTCTTGGAACTGCACGATCTCATCCTGCTTCTCCTGCAAGTCTTCCAGGAGCTGCTGCCGCTCAGCCTTCTGCTGCTCCAGCTCCTTCTCCAGCTCCTGAAGCTGAGATCTGGAGGAGAGCAAAGCCTCCCGCAGGTGATCCATTTCCTGGGAGTGTCCTGATGAGTGAGCAGGACACGGGGGTATTTAATGTCATGGCCTAAAGCCCATGAGAAAGACAAACCCAAACACACACGAGGCTGAGGGAGGGAAGGTCCCTGTGGCCGGGCAGTCTGGCTTAGTGGACCCTACGCGCTAGGGATTGGGGGGCAGTGTGTTTCTGGTGTCTGACCCTCCACTGAAGAACACCTGCCCTTGCCCTTGGAGGAGACAGAGTGTTCCCGAAGCTCAGTGTTTTCTAGGTGTTCACGGGCAGCTGCTCAACTGTACACCTTCAGTCTTATCAAAGACCAGCACTGATTTCTTGTTTATGGCTTTTAGAATGTATTCTTTTCAGCATTTTGAAAATGTGGGCAGCTGGTGTTTTTCTAGTCAAAATTTCTTGAAGATGATCTATAGGGACTCTTTATATAAGGCCAGTCCTTGGGTATAACTGTGTTCATTTGGAACTCTTACTCTTTCCTGTCTGCGAGGCTGTCCTCCTCTGTCCCAGCATGCACTGGTAGATTAATTTCTCTGCCTTGCCTTCGTCCAGCAGTCTTGGTCATCCTCCAGCAAGGGCCCCACTTCTCATGTCTTTCTGAACCGACTTAGTACAAAAGAACTAAGGAGTTTCCTTAGATATAGTTCTTCTCATCTTTTGCCTCCACAAGGATTCTTTCATTCTGGACTTAATCCTTTCATATATCCTCTTAGTCTTTCAATGGCCGTTCAGTAGATTTTTGTAAATAAAAATCATTTGCTACTAGTTATACATTGATTTAATCAAGTCAACTAATACTATGTAATTTGCCTCCCAGGCCACATGGGCAATAATGCCCACTTATAGATGACCATTAAGTAGGGTTGGGAAAGTTCTAGAGGACATGGAACAATAGGAGGACCGCTGGGGAGCAGCCTGAAGAGGACTGTAGGGAAAGGCAGAGGAATGGCAGAACAGGATCCAGACAGCTGCCCAGAGCTCTACTTGTCCCAGGCTGTATGAGAGAATACAGACAGGCATGATCCCTGGTTTTATGGTTCCAATCAGCTGTGAGGGGGTGGATTCCAAACTGACAGGACAGGCACCATTATTGAATGTAGGCAGGCTTTCAAAAGGGATAAGCTTCCTAGAGCCATTCTGTCTTAGAACCTAGGAGCCTGAGGGCCAGGGTTAGGATCTCTTATGGCAGTGGTTCTCAACCTTCTTTAAAAAAAAAAAAATAAAGCCATCTCTTTCTTTTCTTTTCTTTTTCTTTTTCTAAAGATTTATTTATTTACTATATGTAAGTACACTGTAGCTGTCTTCAGACACTCCAGAAGAGGGCATTAGATCTTGTTACGGATGGTTGTGAGCCACCATGTGGTTGCTGGGATTTGAACTCTGGACCTTCAGAAGAGCAGTTGGGTGCTCTTACCCACTGAGCCATCTCACCAGCCCTGGTTCTCAACCTTCTTAATGCTGCAACCCTTTAATACAGTTCCTCATGTTGTGGTGATCCCCAAAACATAAAGTTATTTTTGTTTTTACTTCATAACTCTAATCTTGCTACTGTCGTGAATCATAACATAAACATCTGTGTTTTCTAAAGGTCTTAGGCAACCCCTGTGAAAGGGTCTTGAACCACAAGATGAGGACCACTGCCTTGGGGGGTAGCCCTTTGAAGACAGATTAGCAATGTAAATATTGGGCTGGTAAATTTGAGTTGCTGGTAACTAAGGCTTCTCTTTGCTTTTGGTGATTGCCCTGGCGGTGATTGCCCTGGCGAGGGTAGAGACGGTCCTAGGAGGAACTGTAAGTCTGGTTTTACACAACCTACCTCTGGAAGCATGGCTGAGCCGTGTCTGCAGGCTCTGGTTTTCTTCCCTTAGGGCTCTGTTCTCACTGTAGAGCTGAGGCATGGACTCCAGGCCCTGACTGTAGAAGTGAGAGGTGGAACCTGTCCCGGACAACACACACGTCCCATGTCACATCCCCTCAAAGATCTGCTGTCCCAACCCAGCAGCAAGCCCCGGCCCTCAAGACCTGGGATTAACTTGAGAGCAATGACTGAATGCTGCGTGGTGTGTGGTTTTCAGAGCATGCTGTGTGCACCCAGCACTTGCAGCCATTACATCATTGTAGGAAGCTTCTCCTCCCTAACTAGCCGGGGCCTGCTGTGTGGAAGGAGCAATTGCATGTACAAAGAGTGACATCCAAATGACAACATCTTATGGGGTGGGGAGATAGGGACTAATGGGCTCTTGAGTGAAGTGGGTGGGGGGTAGGTCTTCATAGATCTGCCTCTACTGGTTACCAAGCACAAGGACACAGTGAGGCGGCCAGCTGCATATAAACAGATTAGGGATGAGAGGCCAGACCTTTGCCTGAGGAAAGTCAGTCTCTGAGCTCAGAGTGCACAGCAGAAATAATGGCTCCCCATAACCCCCCCCCACACACACACACACTCTTGCCCGACTGTGACAATCAAGTAAAGAATGTTGGACTAATTAGAAAAGCGTGAGGCTCTGCCTAGTGGCCTTGCCTTCGGGCAGGCCAGAGACTGGGCCTTGCCTACCGTTTTCTCGGGCAGTGGAGCTGAGCCTGTGCTGCAGCTGCTCCCGTAGCCGGTCATTGACACATATGGACTCCTCCAGGCGCTGGCGCAGGTTCCGGATCTCACCTAAATGCTCTTCCAACAGGTCAGCGCCTGCAGCCATCGTCCCAGGACAGGGCAGAAGCAGGAGACACAAGGCTGGTTACTAGGGTGAGGTGAGCTCTGCCAGTGGACAACCCAGCTTGCCCCCAACCCAGTCTTCCTTTTGCCCACAGTGTCCTTTCACACAGTCAATCGGCTCCACTTAGTGACACGGGAGCTTCATGACCACAGGGTGGTCCCTTGCTAAGGAAAGCCCACGGGCCTCCATTCTCGGGCGAAAGGGAGATTCAAACCACTGAGAAAATAACTGACAGATCTAACGGAGCCCAACTGCCACCTGGAAAGGCAGATCCACCTCTCGGGTGTGGTTTTGGGGGTGAAAGGGGAGGCCTTACTGCCTTTTTTCCAATCCCTTTTCCTGATAAGCTACTCAATAGGGTTTTGTTGTTGTTGTTGTTTTGTTTTGTTTTTATAGCAAAATCCATCCTTTCCCACCTAGAGAGAAGACCTAAGGTAAAAACCACATGCCGTCAACCTCCCAAGCGTAGCTAAGGGCTGATGCGCGATGCTTTACATGTCACTTTTAGTCAGGCAGGAAGAAGGAATCCCCTGCATGGTTCTAGGACCCCGAAGGACCCAGGAGAGGCAGCACTGCTAGGTTACAAGTTGACTGGCTCACTAACGGCTTTCTCTTGGAAATTCAGTTTCTCGCTGTTGGGACCCAGCTGCATCGTGCTTCTTGCCTTAGTTACACCCTTCTACCTGCTATGACTGGATTTTGTGCATAGAGCACGTTTGAGGGGTAGAGTCGTTGTATCCTTTCTATGTATTTCCTGACTGAGGAGAGAAAGTCCCAGCTCTGTACCTTACCTGTGGGTTTGGAGTTAAGCTGGTACATCGAGGAGCCTGAGGACAGCTCCCCAGAGACGCTCCCTTTCTGAGGCCTCATCAGGTCCCACTGGCCACTGCTACCCAGGTATCCAGGCTCCAGGATTCGTCCCAGCTCTATGGTGCCCCTTGTCGGAGAGTGGGGCTGAGCAGGGTTGACGTAGTGGGGAGAGCTAGCTTCTGTATGGTTGCTGAGCAGCGTGGATGTGGAGGCGGGAGGGGCGGTGCTAACACCTGGGCAGATAGAAATACAATGAGAGAGGCTATCAGCGGCCAAGAGCGGTAAGGGCATCAAGATGTCTGAGAATGGAGACTACGGGTGGACATGGGGTCGGGAGAGGTTAGTACCCCAGTTCATCACAAAATATCGGTTAGATGAAGACTCAAAGCCTCAAGCCTGACTTTCACTCTTGGCATTTCCGAGCAGGAGACACCTAGAGGAGGGTCTGAAAAGCCCAGGGGCTCCTCCACTCCTCGGTCCTACTGTTATTCCTCATGATTGAATCCAGAAAAGTTCTGGAAGTAGGAGACATCCCATAGTTAGGGATAAAGAATGTGATGGGCTATCTCACTGGGCACACCCACAAGTGGTAGCATCTGTTTGCCTTTGCCCAACGCTAACCAGTCGGTCTTTCCAAGCCTCCTTCAGGGAGACAGGGAGGGGATATGACCTTTCCAGATTGAAGAACTCTTTGTTCACGTTGGAAAACCCCCTGTATAAGAAAAGTTGTGATCTGGATCCCCTCCACAGTCATCAAACCTTAAAGCAATGGCTCTCAACCTGTAGGTTGCAACCCGTTTGGGGATGACTGACCCTTTCCCAAGGGTTGCATATCAGATATTTGTAGTATGATTCATAACAGCAGCAAAATTACAGTTATGGAGTAGCAACAAAATAATTTTATGGTTGGGGGGTCACAGCGTGTATTAGGAAGGATAAAGACCATCGACTTAACGAACCATCAAACATATCCTAAGGAGGGCATCGGGACCTCCTCTTCCCTAGGACAATGCTTTCAAAGACTATGAAAACGAGGCCTCTCATTGAACACTGTAAGCAGAGGCAGGTGATGTCCTTTATAGCCTGTTTCTGATCTATCTAGGGAGTGTCTGAAAGGAGGGTCCCTATGTTTAGATTACTACTTCTGTTTTTTTTTTTTTTTAAGCCAAGAATAGGGAAGGAGTGTTGGGGGGATGTAAAGGGATGCACGGGGCCATAGTTCAGACAGTGTGGAAGGCTGATTTCTTCCAATAATTATCAACACAGGCAAAGTAGACAGGCAGCTCCCTCTAAGCAAACAGGAATGAGGCCATCCATCATTTCCTCCAAGCATATCAGACTCTGGGCAAGGATTGGTACAACTACAACTGCTACTGACAGATTTTCATCCTCAGAACTAGTTCTCACATTGGACTATCTGCTAGAATCACCTAAGGTAAACACACACACACACACACACACACACTTGGGCTACCACAGATAGGTGTAAGATGCCCGTTGAGCACTGGACATTTAGGAAAGTCATCTCAGGAGATTTTAACAGGCTGTAACTTTGAGAAGTATTGTGCTTGGCCTTTCCTTCTCCTGTTATTCTAGTCACTCATTAGGCTTAAAGCAGAGGAGACTAAGGATTTCAGCATTTATACTTTTTAGTGGGGACTTAACAAAGATATGATTTCCTATTCCTTTCATACCTGATGCTACCTTAGCCCTAAACAAGGCAAGGACCAAGAGAGGCTTTAAGTCCATTGGTACCAGTGATTGGTATCTTTGTGATCCAGTTTCCTCCGGTTACACATCCAGAGCCTCTGCCTTATAGCATGCAAAGACATCATATCAGGAGCTCTCGGCCCCCCACACACACCTGGGAAGCTACCATGTACTAGTGTCTACATGGAAAAGTGATTCACAATAGACAGTGAGCACTGGGCGATGGTCCCTCAAAGAGAACCATGCCTACAGATGGGAAAAGGAAGGGCTACAGTAATTCTTTACAAAGGCTGGGCTCATCTGAACCAACATCAAGAGCCTGAGACTATAACTCCAACCCACGATGCACAGGGTTTTCCTTCCGTTTTTTTGCTTTCCACAAAGATCTGTTGACAGTCATAAAAAGGTACAGAAAAGGGGGGTGGAGAGAAGGAAAGAGAAGCCAAAAAATGTTTATGTCATCTCAACACAAGACATACTTGTTGGTGTCAGAACTGCTAAAGAACAGTCTTTGGTCATAAGTCCTAGACCATTAGCTGGTCTCTAAAGAGAAAGAGAACTTGGCTCTAAAGAATGGCCAGAGTGTTTCCACTGGGCTCAGCCCATTGCCTAAGCATCGGGGCATCTAAACTACCCTAGTGCAAAGGTATGGGGGAAATCACACCGGAGGAGCAGAAGACAGGCTCCAAAGCCATCTCTCATCTCTCCCACTAGGCCATTACCTTGAGTCTTTGCTGCCTGCTCTAACTCCATGCACTGCACAGGACTCTTGGGAGGCACAGGCAAGACTATAGTAGTGTTGGGTAAGCTCTACACTGATGTTCTGGAGAAATGGTGGTTTGAGAAGATTTACACCCTAAGATTTCATAGCCAACAGAATTGCCAATGTTTCCTGAAAACTTGGTATGGTCTCATGGATTCTGTAAATCAAGCTGGGTGTGCATTAAACAAACTATCCATTTTGGGGGTTGACAAAAACAAAAACAAACACAAACACAAACAAACAAATAAACAAAAAAACCCAAGCTGATCCAAGCTCCATGAGAGGCTTTGCAGATTTAAACTCCAGGCTGTGATCTGCGGTCAGTAAATACCGCAGGTGTGGAGACTCACCGCAGGTGTGGAGACTCACCCCAGGTGTGGAGACTCACCCTAGGTGTGGAGACTCTGTTCTTGCTCACTCAGGCTCTGTCACAGGCACAGAATGTGACTTGAGCATAATCGCCAAACTCTTTCTAGTTGTTTTTAAAAATCATTCTTTTTTTCTACACCTAAAATGATCATGTGCATCATCTTACAATGAAGCGTCAGTGCACACACCCAGCAGATCCCCTTTCTATGAACTCTGCAGTCCCTTTGAATTCACCACCTGTGGAGTCAGAGGACAGAATTCACAACTGCCACAGCCTGCGTTTATAAGTCTATCCATTTATGTGTCTCATGTCCTTTTGGGGGGTAAAATGAACCTTGAACGACAAGAAAAGATGCTCTACCCAGCTCTCCTTCTGAATCTTGACACCACCCTATGTATGTATATTATGCCGATGATGTTGGGCACTTAATTAAGAGCAGTCTGCAGCAAGAGATATGACAGTCTCCAAAAGCAGTCAGTAAATGTGGTCATAGCTTTAACATATGTCACCCCACAAGGGCAAAGCATAACTTCTTTATCCCACCTGCCAATAAGGACTTCCCAGCCTACCAGGGATGCACACTAACATATAGTCTTGGGCCAACTCTGTTAGCAGTCTGTGAGTGCCAGGTTTCTGAATACCTCCCGTAGCTGATGTGCACACCCCAGAGACAAGAGCAGATGCATTTCAGACAAGAAGCAAGCAAGCTTTCCCTCCATCTGCCGCCTGTGACCCGCGCCTCGTTTTTCCCTTTGCCACCATCACGCCAAAGCCATGCAGAGCAGCCGAGAGTGGGCCGCCACTCATAAGCACACCAAGGCAACAACGGTGCTCACTTTCTCCCAGCTGCTTCTGCAGCATCTGCAGCTCTTGTTGAGCCTCAGCCAAGGACACCACCGGTGTCTCACAGCAACCAAGAAGGGGAGGCCCAGAGGGGCTGAAAGGCACGAAGCTGGGCAGAGTGGAGTGCATTGGTGTCTGGGAAAGGCTAGCCGGCTTGTGTATGGAGTTAAAGTGAAAGCCTAGAAAGAAAGAGTGAGGGAGAGAGGAGATGTCATTAGAGAGAAAGCAAGAGAAAAGCAGAGACGGTCGACCATTCTCTGATCAGACGTGGGCCCGTCATGTGGCCACACTTGCTAAGCCAGCAAGGCCAAGTTACTCCTAAGAAGCAGCCTTGTAGGTCTCTCCTCCTTATTTATCCCTTGGCCAGGCTCACCTGCATATGTAGCCTTTGTCCCACATGGAGACGGTTGGCTACAGAGGCAAGGTGGCATAACTCATCCCTACCAAACATCAGGATGGCTCTGCTTATTTCCTCAAAGGCCCCCGTGGTGCTGGTCCAAGGATGTGCCGGCCCTTGTCTCTGGGAAAAGACTATCCACCCCACTCACTGAGAACTATTGCTTTGTTTTGTTTTGTTTGTTTTCTTGGAACTGCACCAGGATCATCCTGGGGAGGGCAGACTAGACCAGGCATTACTATTCGGTATACTCTGGGAACACACTTTAGAACTCTAAAGCAGTGTGTTCACTCATAAGATGAGAAACAGCCATGGGGGCACGGATGAGTTAATGGCCTGCAAAGCTGTCTGAGAGAACTAATTAATATTTTTATCAGCTTATATTCATTGAGTAGGGGGTAGGCTGCATTGTGACATGTCTGTACATGTGTGTGATATACTATGATCATATTCTCCCAGGAGGGTACTTACAGTCTTGTTTGCCCTCCTTCTTCCCAGCCCCCTTCTGCAAAGGTTCCACCCTCCTTTTTCTCCTTTTCTTTCTGCCCCTTCCTTTGACAAGATCTTACTATGCAGTATAGACTAGCCTCAAGTCACCATGCTACTCCTAAGTGTATCACAACTCTCAGTGCACACAGACCTGCCTTAGTGTAGAACAGTAGTAGAGTGATAAACCCTGGGAGTGGAGCCCAGAAGTTAAAAAACAAAACAAAACAAAACAAAACACAATGTTTCCCTTAGAATCCATGTGGTACATGGGCAGCCAAATCTGTAGAAACATTGTGGAAAAAAAAAATCTAATGTTTTAATCTGTTTTCTCTTCCCATTGAGGAGCAGGGCAGAAATCAAGACTATCTTGAGGAGGAGGCCTTATGTACAAGACATGATGACATCTACAATACATCATTGATTCCATGGTGCTGATGCTGCATCAGTGATACTGCACACAGCCAAACAGCATTTGTAGAGACACAGCCCAGGGATCTTTTATGAAGGCATTGACCATAGGCTCCCTTTGAGCTGAAAGCATTTAAGCAGGTTGTCTGTGCTAGCAGATGTCTTGGTCCAGCTGCTGCTCGCTCAGACCCAGAAGCCCAGAGCCCAGGCGCAGGTATATAGACGCCTCGCTTAAGACTGTGGTTGCCCTCGGGAAGGGTGAAGGTGGCAGAAAAAAGGGCCATGCTTTTCTGGGACTCAGACCTCATTACACACTACATGAAGGTACACAGCCATGGAGGAAGGCAGGAAGCAGGGACTGGCCTTTCTCTGCCATCTCTGAAGCAGAACTGTGAGCCATCGATGAGACGTCTGACAGCTATGCTGAGACGTGAAAGTGAATGTTTTCCTTTCACCGTCGCCAAAATACATACATACCATCCACAAAGCCATCACTGGTGATAAAAGACAAGCAGCACTGAACTCTGAAGTTAGCTGCATCACCCATGGAAGAAGCACTGGGCTGGATAAGTAGGTAGTATGCACGGGACAGTAGATGTTTCTTTCTGTTCTTTGGCTATTGTAACCCTATAAAAAATGTTGACCTCTGCTCCCCAGGGTGAGTGAGAGAAACAAAGGTGCTTATTTAAAAAGCCAGCTATTAGTCAAAACCAGTCCATAGATCAAAGCTTATTGCAGGTGTCTTACTTTCTAATTTTTAAAAAACAGACACAGATGTTAAATGAGAATGGCCTCCTGATTTGGGTAGAACATGATAGATTTTTGGCTTCCAGCACTTTCCATCCTTCTCCCTGAAGGAAACCAAGCAGGCATCTGAGAGAGAGATGATGCTACTGTCCCACTGGCTTTTGCATACCTGGATGGGCCTGGCTGGCCTCCTTAGGGGGATTCTGGGGAGTTGGCAAGCTGATGGGGCTGCTGCTGGACTCGCCCTTAAGCCCCTGAGATGCACTGGCTGCTGATGGGTTAGAAGACAACACAGGAGAATGACTCGAAAGATGGATGGAGTCTACAAAGCCCGTGAAGGAAAGAAAATGTTTGGTGTTCTACAGAGATCTGGAGCCCAGGCCTTGTAGCATCCAGGGTACCAGGGCCCGAGGCTGGCTGTCATGGAAGGCCCCAGGGACAGGGACCTATTGCAGTATTTATTTTCAAGCTTTCAGATAGCTCCTTCAGTAAGAGAACTGCCCTTGGGGGACAGAGGGAGTTGAGAACCTGGAAATTCTGAGGGAGCTCCTGTGGCAGAGACTCTGGGAACCCACAGATTCTCAGGGGCCACTGTGCAGAAACTAGGGACATAGGGTGCTCCATCTCAAAGAAGGAGGTCTAGCAGACAGAATCAATGAGAAGTAAAGGTTGGCCACCATCTTCTCACTTGGAATTACATGTCCTCATGTGCCTGGTGGCAGGACTCAGAGTGACAGATACTGGTAGAGTCAGGGACAGAGCAAGGATCTAAACCCTGGGGAGCCTGTGCTTGGGACTTGGTTCCAGAGCCATGTTGCATTCAGCCTGCTACACACCAAAGTGGACTATAAGGCCTGGATCCCAAGGTCTCCTCTCGGTCTAGACAGAGAAGGTACCACTCCGACGGTGGAGGCTACCTGAGTGACTGGGTGAGGGTTTCTTCTCTTCATAGTGTGTGTACTCGCTGGCTACGTCCATGTCAGAGCAGGCTTCTATGTCATCCGACAGGAAGGATGTGCTGCTGGCGGAGCGGTGGGAGTCAGACACGGCATGGCTGCTTGGGGGTGAGGGAGACTGGGCATCCAGCTTGGCCTGCAGGACCTCAATCACTTTCTCTTTCTCCTGTAGTTCCCTGCTGAGCCTGGTGGGGAAGGAACCGGCCACAGATGAAGCCAAGGTAACCCAGGCTAGTCGTCACTAAAGCCCACAGGGAAATCCACGTAAGCCAAGGGCACCATTCTGGGCATGGAGGGGACGTGTGCCATAAACAGCTAGATGGCAGTAGCTATGCAGTAGACAGGCCACATGCTGAGCACCAGCAAGGGCACAGCCAGTCCTTTAAGGTGTGGCAGTCTGAGGACTATTAGCATCTCCAACACTTGTAAAAATCAAAGGGAGCCTTGAAAAATGTGGAACAAAATATTGTCACAGCATCAGAAACTAGGACAAGTGGCGTCAGCTGGTTGGTTCAAGTGTAGGCCCTTTGTGTGCCACTGACAGATGAGAAACAAAAAAGAAAAGCCACAAATGCCATGTCCCTTACTGCAGGCATTTTGAGCAGGACTTACAGGGTCTGAGGCACCATCATGACACAAAGAGCTCAGAGCAGTGGCCACAAATGACCCCGAGCCAGTGTGTGCATGAGCACTACAAACTGACTATTTTCCCTGAGGGACTACGGCCTTCCAGTGATCTACGCCATCTGGGTCTCTTTCTCTATATACTCTCACGGGATTCTTCTTTCTCCAAGAATACCGAGGGACTACTAAGCTAGCTGTCAATAAAACCTAGGGCAGGCCAACCTTGCAGGAAAGTCCTGGGGTGGGGAGCAGGGAGGGAAGTGGACTCTTGATACACACATGGTTCAGCTGTCGATCAGACTGCTTCTAGCTTACCATGCCTGAAACATCACTGCAGCAAAAAACATCGTATCAAAAGAAAAGAATTTGGAAGCAAGCCAGTGAGTGTTCAATGAACTCCTGCATTAATCTCGTCCACTTCCCCGCCTCATCTGTGAGCCTGGGGTTACCCTGACTGGATCCCTTTTACAGACTGCCTTCAGAATTACCTGAGGGCCAGTGGCTCAAGTCCAGCTTCTTCTTTTTCACTTTTGTGATCCTCTGAAAATCAAATTTGAAAAGTAACAAGTTAAATGAATGCCACATCATACCTTGGAAAGCACAGGTCCCACTAGGACACAGAACAGCTATTATGCCACACATAGGTTCAGGAAAGTTACTTTGAGTGTTCAAACTATGTCTCTGTGTATGCACATGTATACATATACATATGTATATGTGTGTGCATGTATGTGTCATGTGTGCATATGCATGTGTATGTGTACATGTAGGGTTAGGGTAAAAATGTAGTTTGTGTGTCCTTGTACATGTGCACATGTGTTCATGTGTGTGTATATACGTGTGAGAGTGTGCATGCTTGTTGAGGCCGGGAGACAACCTTGGGTCTTATTGCTCAGAGGAGCCATTCACCACTTTTCCCATCTTTTTTTGAGACAGTCCCTCACTGAACTTGGACTCACCAACTAAGCAAGTCTGTCTGGCCAGCAAGCCCAGGGGACCCATCTGTCCCTGGCTCTTCGGGGCTATGGCAATGAGTGTGTTGCCATGTACAGGTTGTGTATGTAGATTCTGGGGACTGAACCCAGGTCTTCTTGATTGCCAGACCAGCACTTTAGTAACCCAGCTACTTCTCCAGCCCTGAGTTATGTCCTTTTCATCAGCACAAATTAACAATTCAAAACGATGGACTTCATCGTAAGCCTTGCACAGGCGTACAGAAGGCCTGTGATCATAAAGGGCTCTGTTGCCCACTTACCCCCACCCCTCCTGCTGGGCGCTTCTCTCTAAGCTTGGCCTCCCTCTGTCATGCTTGCCATTACTAATAGTTTTAGATTGTCTTCTGACTCCACTTGTGAGGGAACACCCATAACACTTCTTTAGCGTGGTGAGCAGGTAGCTCACCTAATCTCACCAGGGAGGCACTCCCTGACAAGGAGGTCACAACCATGACTTCATATGTCTAAATCGGGGCTAAAACCTGAATGTATTTTTTCTCACTGATCACAAGATACTTCCCCAGCTGTTCTCTGGGATTTTTCAGCCTCCACATTCTGTGGCAGACTGACTCCCATATATAAGGGCATGTGACCGTAAACTCATATCAACCTATCTGAGACGACAATCCCTTTTCCTGTAGGTCGACCCAAACTCCCAATTCTCTACCTCAGCCTCCTGAGTCCTGGGATTTTGGAGTGTGCCAGTATACGTGGCAGTACAGCTGTAACTGCCATTCTTGGTGCTGCTCACCAGAGTCCTATATCAGAAGTGGCCCTCAAGACATGAAGGGAGCTGGGCGGTGGTGGCGCACGCCTTTAATCCAAGCACTTGAGAGGCAGAGGCAGGCTGATTTCTGAGTTCGAGGCCAGCCTGGTCTACAGAGTGAATTCCAGGACTGCCAGGGCTACACAGAGAAACCCTGTCTCAGGAAAACAAAACAAAACACATGAAGGCCACCTGGACTGTAGAACACAATGCTGCTGCGGACAAATGGTGGCCACCTGAGCCTAGGACTGTGCCAGTGGCTGACTTACTTGTGCTGAGTTTGCTGGTGAGTCTCTCTGTCAGCTGACCTCCCTGGGCTAGTTGCTCCCGGAAGCTCTGGCCCAGGTAGTAGTCAATGTCGTTGCTCCTTAGGAGGTCCTCAAAAGATTTTACGGTATCTTTTGCATGTTGGGTGAGAAGATAACATATCCCCCTCCCTTCTCGTATTTTTTGACGCAGATATGATAGTTCTCGGGCCTGATCCTGAATCAAGGAATCATATTTTCTAGTGCAGGAAAGAGAAGAGCGAGGAAGAATGAAAAACTGAATGATAAGTTACAGGAGCTCCTTAGAGTCGTCTGTGAGAACATACTTAAGGAGTTCCTGGCTCAGAATCCTATCTATCCATGGAAGGTGTTTAAAGTGAATTTCATGCCAAGAAGCTACTGCACCCAAACACTTAGAGGATGCCATTGTTCTTAGCTCCTCTAGAATGTTAACCTTATGCTCAAAACTAAACCATAAATCCTGTGAGAGTAAAGAAAACCCTAAATTTTACCTCTCATAGAGCTCCAATATAGGTGGACACAGTAGCACAGTAGCTACTCTATAAATATTTAGAATTTCTTAAATCCTAGGACCAAGGTTATTATCTACACAGGAAGGTCTGGAAGGTTCTGTCCCCGTGTTAACCTGGATAACACAATGGAGGCTCAGTTGAATCAAGTCAGCCCAGAGAATGATGAGAGATGGGAAAGCCGCTGTCTTGAGATGGTTTGTTACTTAGCAATCATCAGGACAGAGGATGCGCTGTATGTCTGATCAGTATTCTTCAGCATAAAGAATCGGTAATCGGGATAACTGAAGCTAGCACTGAGAGATATGGTGGACACTACTCTGAGCACTAGATGAGTGGTCAGTTAAGCCCGATAACTGGAGCTGGGTTCCCTTTTCTCTCCACTTCATAGGTAAGGCAACAGACTGGGAACTGTTGTGTGCTATGCACAGCTCCTAAGTTGCAGAAGTAGGACTTCAAGTTAGTGGTCTGGGACTAGTTTCACCACTACCCTATACCGCTTATACCATCGTCATGTTTTTAACATCTGTAACAGGACAGCCCAGAGATCTGCCACCATCATCCGATGTGGTGCTAGCTGTGCCTGTCCCCATGTTCCCTCAGCTCAACCACCATTTAGATAAGTCCCCTTCTGATGACTGCCCTGTTCCAAGTACAGACTTTGACATCACTCAAGCTGAAGGCCTGAACAGTCCCCTGCTTACCCAGGCCACGAGGCAGACCTCAACTCCTCGGCCAGCTTCCCCTCTAGTCCAGTTTTGGGGAGCTGGGCCTCCAGCTGGGATACTCGCTGAATGAGACTCTCTAGATCCTTCTTGGCCTGGAGCCCTGGAGGGTAAAAAGCCCCGGTGCCATCCGACAGCCACCCCTCGTCTTCATCAGTGACGCTGTGGGGTGAAGCCCCCTCAAGGGTCGCCACGGCTCTCAGCTTGCGGGGTCTCTCCAGACTGGATGAGTAGTCGCTTGTGGCAGACAGGGACCGGACCCGGCTCCTCAGGTTCTGGATGACCTTGTTGGCGTTCTGTAGCTGGGCTTTCAGGTCCCGGATGTCCTTCCTCAGGAGAGAGCTGTCGTCCGAAGTTCCGTGTGCCCGGAACTCCTCTTGCTTTCCCTGCGTGTTCTCCAAGGGCTTCTTTGCAGGTGGGCTGACCAAGACAGGGTCCAGATACCCCTGCTCAGAGCACAGCCCCTCCACGAGCACCACAGGCCTCAGGTTACCGTGTTCCTCACACTCTGAAAGAGACAGAAACATCTTGAAGAGAAGCTGGACATGTTGCTGTGGACGCTCTGTTGAGGTGGGGAGTGGACTGGTCACAGGACTAAGTACTGGGATAAAACCCGGAGCAGTGCTTTCTTTAGGTCTGGTTGTAGATAGGCATTGACATTGAGCATTTCTTACTAAACAGCCCTGTGAGCAAGATACAGTCACTTTTTAATCTTATTGGCTGGAGAACCCAAAATTCAGTGTCAGGACAGTAAGTGGACAGTGAGTCAGTCACAGACCATGTACACTGAAGACCCAGGGTTCAAACCTTCCAGTGACCTGTGTCCTTAACGCACAGGTCAGTCAGTGTCTCCTAAGTGAGATATTAACAAAGCTTCATTTGGGCTGGAGCGATGGCTCAGTGGTTCAAAGCACTGACTGCTCTCCCAGAGGTCCTGAGTTCAATCCCAGCAACCACATGGTGGCTCACAACATCTGTAATGGGATCCGGTGCCCTCTTCTCGTGTGTCTGAAGACAGTGACAGTGTACTCACATACATGAAATAAAGATTTATTAAAAAAGAAAAACAAAAAAACAAAGCCTCATGTATGTAAAATGACCACAAGGACTAAAGAACAAACTGCTTCTATGACATTTTCTGACAGTGCCTGATCTAAAACTATTGGGTTGAGACAGCATGGAAAACAGGCCTAGGAAAATATGACCATCAAAACAAGTCAGGATATTTATTGCCACAAGCTGGGCTAGAGAGGTAGCAGCCAGGATGACAGGAATCGTCAACGTTTTACTAGTAAAATGCTGGTCAGGGTGTTTTACTAGAATTCATTCACTGCCGTGAGTACCTAGTGAGCTAGATAGCTAGCTGCTTTATTGCCATTTTAGCAGATGGGGAACCTGAGGTGCAGAGAAGTTCATCAAAGAGGATTTGTGCTCAGCAGTCTGGTCTCCAGATCTCTGCTCCTAACTGCCTCTCTATACTGCCTCAGCTTCAATTCTGTAGGAACCATGTAGTTCCTAATACTCCTTTGTGAATACAATATTTAAAAAAAATTATTCTAAACTTACAGTTTAGATATACATGAAAGCTCATAGATCTTCTCTAATAAGTAGGCCTAGGTATTTTTTTAATATCAGATTGATTTTTTTTTTTTAACCAGCAGTGTGTCAGAAACTATAGAAGCTCAAACTGATGAGTTTTGAAGAATTTTCCAAATTTCCTGTCCTTTTGTGGTCCTGGATCTCCTGGCCCCAATTTCCCTGACCCCACTGCTCATCACGGGTGGGAGTGGCCTCAGACATCCAAATGCAGCGCATGACTCAGGGGAGAGAAGGCGGGCCCCACCCTGTGTACCCACCGGGACTCGTGGTCTCCTCCCGTTCAGCTTCATTCTCACTTCGGCCACAAGTCTCGTAGCCCAGGTCTTGAAGGTCCACTTGGATCTGCTTGCTGTCCTGCTTCACCAGGGATTCACCTGTGTTCAGAGACAGTGGCCGCTGTAGGGTATCTGGACATCCACATGTCCCCTCAACCTCAGTGGCACACTCCCTGGCCAACAAGTCAGAGGAGGACCTGGAGGTCTTTTGGACCCCAGTCCAAAGAAGATAAAGCCTGTCACGGCTAGTTGGCACGCTCCCCACAGGGGTGAACCTGCGCTTGCCCACGCTCCCCACAGGGGTGAACCTGCGCTCGCTTGCCCACGCAGAGGCTCTCTTCTGAAAACAGAAGCTTAGTTGAAGACAGACGTGGGCAAGTCCGGAACTGCATGCTACCATGTCAGAAAGCCCCAGTAAAACCATTAGGCCCCTTATCCACAAGGTCTTTAGTTTCAATGGAGCTGAAGTGATGAATAGTCCCAAGACATCTGGTCCTGCCCTGTCCAATAAGGTAAGCACTATATAAAATGGACCAAAATTAGACTTCCTAAGTTCATATGCCCAGTGTCTCATCACATGGAGATCCTATCAGCTCCTGACAGCCCGGAGGTCAGCAAGCCCAGATGTTAGTCTGTTTTGTTCCTATATTTTCCCTGTGGCTTTAAAGATGTGTTTATTTTTAATTTATGTGTAATGAGTGCTTTGCCTACATGTACCTATGTGTACCATGATCATGCCTGGTACCCTCGGAGGCCAGAAGAGAATGTTGGATGCCCCGAACTGTAGTTACCAGGGGTTGTGAGACACCTTGGGGGTGTTGGGAACTAAACCGAGGTCCTCCGAAGAACAACTAGTGCTCTTAAACCCAGAGACATCTCTGGTCCCTTCACTGTAACATTAAAACCTTGTTTTCTTCCTTTATCCTTTATATCCATTTATCTACAGATTGGAGTAAAGTATTCACCACCACAAATCTAAGACTGTGTATCATGGCTGAAGTGTTCATAGGTTGGGGTTGAAAGAATGTGAGAAACCGGCGACTTTATGAACAGAGGACGCGGAGGTGACGGTGAGCTGGTGACACTCACTGAATGCGGCTCTGCACTTCTCCAGCTGGTTTGCCTGGGCGAACACAGTGGCTTCTGAGATGAGCAGCTTCTCCTGGAGATCTTGGTATCGTTGTCTGCACTGAGCCAGCTGGGAACGCAGGTGTTGGGTGGAGCCGGGGAGGCTAAATTCTGGCTGATGTCCAGAGTCTTGGGCCTGGGACTTGTTCTCCAGCTGCAAAAAGACCCAATCAAAGATCAGGACAGTCTGAGGTTACCCTCTATGTGGTGACAGTGACGCCTATGTCTCAGTGCTGTGAACTGCGTGCATCCGTGTGTTTACCACAGCAGTTCTGCCATTTGGTAGTTCTCAGTGACAATCCAGTCAGAAGCAGCTTGTAATAAACACTTACCCAAACTCTTGAAAGAAAGAGTTGGAAATCCCCACTCCACCCTCTCCGCGTCCCCATCCCCAGGGCCCTCTCAGAAGCCTCTGAGTTCTCCATCTCACTGAATGTAAGGCAAAGCTCCTTCCCTCGGAAGGATATCAGTGACCTCGCACATGACACACACCATTCTGGAACTGTGGGGGAGACAGCAGTGGTAAGAAGATAGCGTTGCACACCAATGTTCAGGCTCCATCAAGAACCAAAACACTCCATCAGCAGGATAGTTGTATGTAATGAAAAGCCACAGTGGCTAGGCAATGGTGGCACACACCTTTACTTCGAGCACTTGGGAGGCAGAGATGGGCAGATCTCTGAGTTTGAGACCAGCCTGGTCTACAGAGCTACACAGAGAAACCCTATCTTGGGGAAGGGGGGGAGAAAGAAAGAAAAAGAAAGGAAAGGAAAAGCATTATCCTGGCTCATTGAGTGCCAGGAGGGCAGACATCAGTTTATAATTGCCATTGCAGTCTGTAACCTGGAATTAAATGCTCAGGCACGCATGAGATAGCGTGGAACCTTTCTGATGCTGAATGGGTGCCTCTGATGACTGAGCCCTGCTAGCCCCTGATATTCCCTAACCCACACAGAACAATTTAACTGAAATCCCCAGTCTTCCTTTGAGTCTCTAGCCTCACCCCTGCCCACACCTACTTGGTAGCTATCCACTGAGCGGGCTGCCCCGAGCAGGAGGCTCTGGGGTCTGGAGCCAGGCCTTGCGGTGGTTGTATTCTTCTGCTCTTGGTGCTGGTTCTTCCCCGAGGAAGGCAGACCCGTGTTCATTCTGTCCACCTCCCTGGCCAGGCGCATGAGGAGCTCTGGCATCTCTTTACTGTTCCCTTCCGAGCTTCTCAGGACCAGCTGTTCTTTGAGGAGGTTGATGATGTTGTAGGCACTCTTGAGTTTCCCCTGGACTTTCCTGAACTCAGCCTGAAGGCTGTTCTCATTCAGACCCCCTTTGGCGACCACAGTCTCCAGCATCACCTCGCCCTTCTCCTTGTCCTCCTCGACCTCCCATCCATCAGACATTGCTTCTCCCATCTGCTCCTTCAGCTCTGCATTCTCAAGGCAAAGGCTCAGCATGGTGTTCCTGTGAGAGACACACAATGAGGGGTCAGGTGTGTGGGGGTCTGCAGCTCTTCAAAGACCTTTCCACCCACATCTTAGTCCGTGAAACACCCAGAGCCACTCTAGTACATAATTGAACCTCAGAGACCTGTAATGAGCCCTCAGTTGATACATGAGAAGATCCAGTGAGTGTGGAAAAATGGCCTCACCCCACATGCTTCCATAGCCATTTGATGGCAGCATTACTAAAGGATTGTAAATCAGACCCCTAGTCTATTTGCCTTTATTTAGCAATATAGTTTCACATGCGTAGTGACCTCTAGAATATACAAGCAAACTTACAATATTAAGGGGTTGTTGTTGTTGTTGTTGTTGTTCTTTGTTTTTGTTTTGAGACAGGGTTTCTCTGTGTAGTCCTGGAACTCACTCTGTAGACCAGGCTGGCCTCAAACTCAGAGATCCACCTGCCTCTGTCTCCCAAGTGCTGGGATTAAAGGCGTGCACCACCACCGCCCAGCTGTTGTTGTTGTTGTTTTTAAGAAAATAGATCCTGCCTATGACAAATTTTTTTCCTGGATTCATCATTGCCTTAGTTATCACTGGTTTTAAATTACTTAGTGATAAATTGGAGATCAGCAATACAAATAAATAATATTAATCAGAACTGAAACAAAATGTAACTACTTAATTATTTGCTATATTTCTAGTCCATACAGTAGGAGATGACCTTCCAGAGGGCAGATATTGCATTTTTCCTATTTATCCTGTGCTTCTGGGACCATCAGACATGCCTGGCACATAAAACATCTGTATTTCCTGAAATAATAAAACTGACTAAACTGTGAATGCTGAGCTAGAACACACACCACACACACACACACACACACACACACACACACGCACACACAGAGAGAGAGAGAGAGAGAGAGAGACAGACAGACAGACAGACAGACTATTTAGAGCTACAGCCTAAAGAATCAGTACTTGGGTATGCACCTAGATTTCTCAGAATTCTAGTCTTGGAGTTTCAAGCAGAAATTGTTAGGTGTGGATTTCTGGGAGAAATTAATGGGATGTAGAACTGAAATTTCAAAAGAGAAAAAGGTATAGGTCCACTGCCAAAATTGGCATGCAGGAGGGAGAAAAAAGGAGCATGTATAGAAAAGAATATTTAGATACTCTTACATATTTACATTTTGGGGTGAAGCCTGATGTTTTCACACTATAATTGGCTTAAAGTTTAACACTGGACTGAGTGATTAAGAATGAGTGGAGGCTTTAAACAATTCAGATTTTCAGGTTAATAGCTCCATGGAAAAATGAAAATAACCTGCAAGGGTATCTATAGATATAGGCATATATAGAATTAAGGGATACCCTGCTCCATGACATCACAGCTAACTCCACACACATAGATGCCTAAGGAAAACTTACATTTTAACTTAGATAAAACTTAAAGAAAGAATTATTAGGATAAGTCAACATAAAAGAACTGATGTCTAGAATGTCAACAGATTTAATAATAAGTGGTGCATGTGTGTTGCATGTGAGTGCCTGTGTGTGTACCCATGTGGAGCCTGGAGGTTGACATCTGGTATCTTCCTCTATTGACCCATTTTTTTGTTTCCATATCGTTTTTTAGACAGGTCATCATATTGAAACTCTACAGTATCAATGTGTTTTTCAACATTAAAAGAAAAAATTTCCTTACAGCCGAAGTAGCCAATTGATAGGTACTTACCATTTTTATAATTTTCATGAAATGGCAAAGATTACTCACTGAGGGCTGCATGGCTGCTGTGGAAAGGACATCGTGACACAGTTCCTATTCCTGGGCCAGAGCCAGCAGGGTGTGGGCCTCCACCAGTGTTGACAGTTGCTGGGTGTGAGGCTTGTTTGTATAATACATAATCTACTTTCTGTTCCTCCTTCAGGAGATGTTGTCTCTCTAAGGCTAATGACTCCATGATAATTAGAAGCACCATGAGTCAAATAAGGTAAGGCTGTGTCTAGTGTCCTTAGAAAAATGGTAAATGGTAAATGCTGTGGCCTTCAGGACAGCCCTCAAGGCTGGGGGAAAGAACTGAAAACATAAGTTCAAGAATGTATAATTTTTTTCAACTATGCAAAATATAAGGATGCAGCATGAATTATATGAGGAGTTTCACGGATCTAAAAGAAAAGAGGCAGCTGCTCTCTGAGCCAGCTTGTCAGAACGATATTCAGGAAGGAGATAAAGAGATTTGAGGAGTGGGGATTGCAGGGCGATATCCCACCCAGCTAGGTATATTGTTTGTGCTTACAAAGACTGGCAGATTCCTGAGTTTAAGGTTAGCCTGAGACAGAGTAAGTTTAGGTCCAGGCGTGGTGCAAATGGTGATCTCAGAACAACATCCCACCCAGCTTGCTTATTGCTTGTGCTTACAAAGGCAGGCAGATCTCTGAATTCATTTGCCATTAAAAAATGTACTTGCAGTCTTCTAAGAACCAAGGTGCTAAAGTCATAAGTGCTGATTCATGGGATATTCAAAAGGGAACCTGGAGTAAGTGTAAATAAAAGACTGGGCTTTGGTCTGTAAGAAGAGCCACCCAGAGAGAACTGCTTGGAGAGCAAATACAGCTTTTTAGAAGTTTTCTACTAGAATTTCTGATTTTTGCTGAAAAACCCAAGAATTTTGTCTAGCAAGTTTTCTAACTTTGGTTAAAGAAAAACCCATGAGCTATCCAGAGAGCTTTCAGGATTTTTTCTAGCAAGCGAGGTGTCTCAGGAGAAAACTGCCTTAGAGCTGTCTCAAGAAGGAAGCTATCCTGAACAGACTACCAAGAGCTGTCTAGCGAGCCATCCTGAGCATGCTTCAGAGCTGTCTGTCAGCTTGTGCCCTCGACTGGCTTCCAGTTGTTCTGTTGTCACTTCTAAACACACCTTCCTTAGAGCCCCAACCAAGCTGAGGCTGGTCCTTAGTAGTTATTAAAGTTGTAATTCCACGATTCAATGTTTATTTTACTATTGGGAGGGAATTTAGTGAAAATAGTCAGGGTTGTATAAATCCTCCTCTGAGGAGTTCCTTTTTCATATCCCATAAATTAAAAAGGTCCACCCAGAAATTAGGCCACAAACCACTTGCTAAACTACTTGGCTTTAACAGTTGATCTGCCTGTCTGAGTTGCTTTAAAGCTAAAGGTTGCAGCACCCATTTAGTGCCTCAAAGTGACACAACTGGAGGCTAGGGAAAGCAGCCTTTGTTCTATTTCAGTGGGAATTTCCAGGCTGTAAGTTGAAGCCTTGTGGAGCAAAGAGGAGGGGGACTTATCTCTGCCCTTTGTTCTCAGTACGGGTACAACTTTCAGAGCTTATGTTCACATGATAAAATGATCACTACAAGTTTGCACATAAATTCAGGTTGTAAATTGAATAAGGTTATACCAGAGAATGCCTAAATGCATATACACTAGGAGTAATTATCTCACTTAATTTTCACCATTTGTTACTAGATTACAGGGTCATGGAAAGTTTAAGGCTGTAACTAAGCCATCCTTGAAGTTTTGTTTAGATAAACCCAGTCAATTATTTTATCTCCTGTGGGGTATATCCTCTTTATGACCTTTGGTTAATTGTTTTTGTAACCTTCTTGGAATGTGCCCTAAGTTTTAGAAGTCTGTTATAATTTCAGAAGCAATTAAGTAGTTCTGTTATAAAAGGAACTTGAATGGCTTTTGTCTCCTGTTGCCATTCTGAACAATGGTAACCCTTGCATGCTAGATGTTTCTGCAGAATAAACATTCTTTGTCTTTGCATACTATCTAAGTTGGGGTCTTCTTTCGGTGATTTTCAGACCCTTGTACCTCCTCATAGGCTCTTCTGGTTCTGTATACAGCAGTGAAGCTTCTTCTTGGTTAGATGACTATTGGTCCTGATCCAGAAGGCTGCACCCATACATCTAAGGTAGATTCTGTCTATTCATATACATTTGGACAGTAATAGTGAGCTTTATTATACTGAATTAAGTCCAGACTGCTTTGGTAAGAAAAGCTACTAACACTATCTAATACTATTAACTTTCTCTAAAGAGCATATGGAATCATGAAGGCATGGAGCCTGTGATGTGGATGACCCTGGTGCAGCACCAATGC
This sequence comes from Mus pahari, assembly GCF_900095145.1. Lineage (NCBI taxonomy): Eukaryota > Metazoa > Chordata > Mammalia > Rodentia > Muridae > Mus > Mus pahari. The sequence continues at coordinate 87,834,233 of NC_034593.1, forward strand.
CTTGGGTGCAGAGAGGCAAGTTCTTGGCTGTAGTAGCTCATGGTCTGGGGTAAAGTTGGGACATACCTGATGTGGGACACAGAGGAGAATCCTGCTTCCTCAATTTGAGCCTTTAGCTCCTTGAGTTCTGCCTCGGCTTTTCTCTTCTCCTCTAAGTGCTGGTGGATTTCAGCCCTCAGGTGGAGCATTTCCTCCTGAAGACACCTGTTACTGTCATCTCCTACTGGGGAAGGGGGCTGAAGACATATGTTCTGGGTCTCCATGGTTGCCAGGCTTTTCTCCAAAGCCACCTTGATGAGCTGAAAGAGAATCAAGGTTTAAAGAAGTTAGGCCACTGGAGTTCACCCAAGATCACAAGAAAGGGCATCTTCTAATGGAAACAAAAGACAAAACTAAATGGTCTCCTGTTTAATGTAGTCATAAGGGCCCTGGGTTTGGCCTGGGAAGCAAGGATACAAATCGTGAGTAGGAAGGATTTGTTGTTGGACAAAGAAGAGAATCCAGAGATGGTTAGATGCACACATGCACACACACACACACACACACACACACACACACACACGGAATGCAAACAAATGGGGGTTAACTTGGTCTAGCAGATGCCAATACTGCAGTGCTACTCTGCACAGGGGGTGGAGTCCCTGATAGTCTGTCTCTATGTCAAAGTGCTTTACTGACCCTTGAGCAAGGGCACCTTGACTGTGAAGATCATGGCCCAAGATGCCAGGGCTCAGTGGCTAAGCCCCTGTCTATGACTCCAAAGAGAAGATGAAGACTCAGGGCTCTAAGGAGGCAGCCAGCAATTAATCCCAGAATTAAGGTCATGGGGCTACGGGCAGGGCAAAGCAAGGCCAAGTCTACCAACAGCAGAAGAATCACACTGAGGGGTTGAAGGAAGCCACCCTACTGAGCACCCAGTTTTCCTTTTCCATTATTGCCCTTGTGCCAATGCTGTCCGCTAAATTCTCTCTGTAAGTCTAAGCATGAGAGAAGAAAACAAAGTAGAAAAATTCACAGTGCTTTCCTTCTTAAGGATTCTCTTGACATCATTCAGAAATGTTTCATTTAAAACTGACCTTAGGGTGCTTTTCCCCAAGTGGGAAGTTGTGAGTATTTAGACTTTCTTGTCATACATGTGGGACTTATCTATAGCTGATCCCTACACAAAAAAGGATATTAATACAACTCAAAATCTGGGTGTGGTAACCTATGTAGTGTGTGGCTATTTTAATGTAAGGATTTCCTCCTCACTCCCTTTTTTTTTTTTTGCCTTATATTGGCCTCAATTTCACTAGTACCCCAGGCTGTCCTAGAACTTCTGACTCTCCTAGCTCGTCCTCCCAAATGCTAGGTTTACAAGCAGGTGCCGCAGCACAGTTCTCAACAGTATGTCCCATACTTCCCAGTCACTCTGGCTTCTCTTTCCTCTCAGTGGCACTGTTTGGAAGTTATACTCAATTTCAGGCCAATTTTGACTCCTACTCTCTACTGCCCCCACTGTAATTTCTGTTTTCTTTTATCTCTTTTAATATTGTGAGTCATGTTTGTCACTTATAAATTTATTCTGGTTATACAGACTCATATCCCACTTAACAAAAACCATTAAAATAGTTAATGTGCATCTCTATAAGTCACGTAGTGGTCACCTGACTAAAGATGATTCATATAATTAATTATGTTTTACGCAGTCATTTAGGTCATTAACATATTGAACAGAATAGGGCCAGGGCAAAGTGTTTGGGTCAAAGATTGATAGAGCAGCTTAGGTGGCCCCAGAGCTGTTGACTTTTACTAGTCCTCTTACCAAAGCTAGGTCACACTTATGCTGCAGGTTTCTGATAGCAATCATACATAGCGTAAGTGTAATGCTGTCTAGTACCACTGCAACTGAAATTGTCAAGTGCTGTGCTGCCATGTAGAAGAGAGTCATAGACATAGCTACAGGCATTCAATCTCATCTGTGCTTTCTGAGTCAAGTTGTGAATAGACCACAGACAATCTCCCTCTCTAAGACTGCTGCCAAGTGCATTCAGCTGATGCCATCTCTACATGAACCACCCATCATTTGTAAAAAAATAAATAAATAAAAGGATTAGGTACTGGGCAGGACACTTTTGAAGGCTTATTACCATAACCTTCACTTAACTTTGTGACGTGCTGAGAGTCATGGCCCATGCCGGTAATTACAGAACTTGGGAGGCTGAAACAGGAGGACTGGAAGCCAGGCTAGCCTGGGCTACATAGTAAGGCCATTTCAAAGGCTCCCCAAATAGTGATTAGGTAGGCAAAAATAAATAAGTAAACTTTGTAATCTTGCCGCTCTATATAAAGTATTTGCAATGAACATAACAAAAATTACCATTAGACTTGAACAGGGACAAAATAATCACTCTTTTCTTAACATTATGTTTAAAAATAGTGTCCAGCTTTAATGAGGCCTATCCATTAATAAAATACTTTCCTGTGTATGTATTTTATTGATTTCAGCATCTTGTTTTCTTTCAAAGGAAAACATTTTGGCTTATAAAATATGGATGGATGTCAGATAGACCTTAAGGTTCATCTGGTATGATTTCTCATTTTAAAATAAGGAAATAAATCATTGCAAATGATTTATAGACCCAGAGGTGTCCAGCATTATGATATGGCAATATGGCATATTATAATCTACACATTTGCAGGGCAGCATTCATAGCTATTCTAGGGCATATGGGACCACAGGCTGAACACATCTGGCGAGATCCGGTCCCTGTCCAGCCTCGTGTGAGTTTTCACATGGGCATGTGAAAGAAAATTTTTTGTTTGTTTGTTTGTTTTACTAACTTTATAATTTAAATATAAATTTATGAAAACTGAATTGGGATCTAGACGCTTAGTTAACTTTTACCACTTATGGAAAGCGAGTGTTACCATACTTTTTCTCAAGTGAAACTCGGTGTATGTGATACTAGTGTGACACTTCTGGGTCCAATTTTAAATCATTATCTTCTTAGCAGTTTTTCATACCCCTAGCCATTGCTTCTCTGGAATTTAACCTTTTTGAATGTTTTATAGACCTACTTCAGATCTGCGCTTTTGCTTGAATGGATTAGCATGACTTTCACCTTCTCGCTTCATATTTCTCACAGAGAAGGTCAATTTTCAGACAATATTAAAGGTATTAGGAAGCCATCATTTTTCAAATCAGTGTTGCTCATCATTAGGAAAATAAAAAGTTCTACTACAAGGAGTGATCACCTCATGTGTATCAGAATGTTGATGCATATATTTTAAGAAAGACACTATGCAGGAGGTCCTGGGCTCTTTCCTCAGAAACACACACACACAAGATAAGGAGAAAAGAGTAAGAAAGAGCACTCATTCATTATTAGGACGGTAAAAAACTAGACAGAACTGCTCTGAGGTCCAGGATCTCTACTTTCGGGTATACTTCCAAAGGAGCTGAATCAGCATGTGAATTGACATGGGCATGCCCTTCCCAACACTATTCACAAATGCTACACATGGAGCCAACCTGGGTGTCTATGAATGCATGAGCAAAGAAAAAATGCATGAGTCTGAAAAAAGAGGGGATATCCGGTTATTCGCTTAAACCTGGAGAACATTAGGCTGTTGCAGTAATTTCTTACCCCAATAAGCCCATATAAAAAACACACAACTCTGCGATAATTTCTAACCCCAAATAAAAACCACACAACCCAGTTATTATACTTATAAGCTATATGCCTAGATTGGGTAAATCTGTCATTATACTAACGTATTCCCCAGTTATGAGACCCCTTGTTACTTGCAGCTTCTCCAGTCCATGTGGTTCCTTATTGGCTTCCTCCATCCTCTTTTCTCTTCTCTCTTCTCTAAGACTTTTTGCTCCACCTTTCCCTTCCACTGCCCCATCACAGGCTCTAACCTTTATTTGACCAGTTAGAATGGGGAGAAGGTTCACATGAAATCACCTGAGTACCTGATTGAGCCCTTGTCTTGGGCAGTCCCTCTTGAGGAGGCAGAATTAACATAAGAATACAAACAGCACTTGGGCAACCCACAACATTAGGCTATGTGAAATAAAGCTGCACACAGAAACACAGAAAACAAATGCTACCCCTTCTTCCTTACATGACTTATGTGTGGGATCTAACACAGCTGAGCCAACTGAATGAAGTACAAAGAGGAGTGGTTGGTGGGGGCCAGAGTTCTATTTTCCTCAAATAAAATTCAGTGTGTGTGACAATAATGTAACTCCTCTGGGTCTAATTTTAAATTATAATCCTCTACAACATATGGGGAGGAGGATACAGTGGGGACTTGAAAAGTCACAAGGCTTCACCCAGATAGAGGAATGGACTTTGATATTGATTGTTCAACATGGTAACCATAGTTATCATTAAGTATAAAGGGGACTAAGTAAATTTCAAATATCTCATCATAAAAAACTAAAAGTAGATGAGGTATGGTTGTATTGATTAACTTGGCTTTATTATTTCACTATATATGTGTATATCAAATCATCACATTGTACTCTGTATCTAATTATGATTTTATGATAAAATATTACTACTTTAAAATAACTTTTCTGAAAGAAAAGGTGGTTTAGTTTCCTGTCTTCTTTGCACGTAGACTTGACTACTGATAAGTGTTTTTCTGCATTGCAAATGTTCAAATGGTCAGCAATGGCTGACTGCTCTCCAGTGTCCTTTGTGGCATCTCCTAGGCACTTATTATAGATTTTACATCTTTTTTGAGACTGTAATTTTGTGAGCAATGGGAAGATGACCATCGTGGCCATGCTTTCTGAGGTAACCGACTTCCTAGAAATGAGGAAAGAAACTAGGCTTTCTTTGATTCTTGCCCAGGAACACAGAGCCAACTGTATTTGTTAGGGAAAGTGTGTAAAGCTAAGCTAAGAGGGAGTCTGGAACCAACAATAAAGTTTATCTCCCAAGGGTACAAGAGGAAGAATTCAGACGTTAATCTTAAAAGGACCATTTCCCCGGAAACAAGCAAGCAAATCTTTAGAATCTGGACACACGGTAGTTATGGCAAAGCAAGCTTTATTTAATTGTTAACAGGAGAGTCACAACTCAAACCCCACAAAAGATGAACTGAACTCACAAGCTGCTTCATATACAATGTCATACACCAGGGATCTTCCTATTCAAAGCTGGAAATCGGTTTTCAAGAAAAGGTGATAGGAAGAAAACGGTGCTTACCCAAAGATTCCTCATCCAGAGGGTATACTTGTCTATCAAGAATAAAGCCCTGATCTGAAGGTTTGCTAACTTACAATTACACGGAGCACTTCCTATGCCAAGTACTAAGGCAAGCACTGTGATGTGCCAGAGTAAACTCCAGGGTGGGTTAGAAGGTACTGACCTTCTCAAAGTAGAGTCTGGTCATCTTGGTGTGAGGCTACAGGAAAAAGACTGGGGAAGAAATGGCTTCACAAACCAGTTTGCCTTCAAGACTTGCAGCAGCAGGAATAGTTCGAGCATAGCAGTCCAAATCTGATGGTCATTACATCAGCGTCTTCTGTTTATTTAATCTGATGCTATTCCTGCCCCACAGCTAGTATAACCATTGTGTCTGGCCAACACCCCAATCAGTTGGAGTAGACTTCTGTTCGACCTGCATATTCTCTCCCCCAAAGGTCCTTGATGAAATCGGGGAGGGAGGGGCAGAGACATCTGTGCACCCAGGCAGTGGTTTTTGTAATTAAAACTGTAGCATATTAGTCAGTGAGGAGGACTCAGAAGAAGCAAACGCAAAAGAGCAGCTAATGCAAAAACATTCAAGGGAAAAGTAAAGGGCTGTCGTGGCTACAGCAACAGGAAGGAGAGCTTGATAGAAAGTAAAGAAACTCATGATGAAGTCTGGTATCCCAGACTCACTCAGGTCCTCAGGAGACCCAAACGATGCCAGATCCTATTCAGTTAGGGTCTGTGCGCACTTGGCTTCTTCTTGTCAGTTTAACGGATGTTCTTTGTCTCACACAGAAAATGTACAGGCAGACCCACAAGCCTCATTTTCCCTGCGAGTGTTTCTGGTAGCCCCAAGGAAGATAGCATTAGGAAAGTCCAGTTTCTTTCTAGCGGTGGTCCTCTATCATTGCAAAAACTTAAGAGCCACAGGCATTTAGATGTGACTGTTAATTGTCACCAGGCAAGGGAGAGACACTCAGTTCCAATGATCACTAAAGGTGACTTAAGCTCTGAGATCTCGGACATTCAGTCTTGGCCTCGAGACCTTACACTTTCTCTGGGGGTGGATCCGTGCCAAATTCTGAGTCTTGGCAGGCCTGGCTATTGGGTAGCGTGTCAGAATGCAGAGCAAAGCTCTCTTCTACTTCACTGAGAAAGATCGCTGCCGTGGAGGCTTTCCAATCCTCTGGGAGTTTCTCAGCCAGCACAGCTCGAGGCCTTCCTGGTCCCCAGACAGCCCTTCAATGCCTCCCTGTCTTCTGTCTTTTGTCTTTCGCTCACAAAAGCCAAAGAGGGGAAGCATCCATTGTCTCACAAGTAAATTCTTCTGAAGCTAAAGCTATAGACAGTAAATAGGGACAGAGGTGGGCAGGGAAGGATAAGAGCAGAAATAAGAAATAGGGGGAGTGAAAACAAACATACTGAACAGAGAAAGAGCGAGGGGGAACAGGGAGCAGAGAGGGGGAGTGGGTTACATAAAAGATGTCCTCACTCCCAGCACGGTGCACGGAGGCTGAAGGTGAGAATCAGATCGGAGACTGCGCCTTCCACCCTGGAAACCCTCACACCTGACACCGACTTACTTGCTGGTGGCTGGTGTGTGCAGCCTCCTCCTCAATGCTGTCGGTGAACTCCGTGCTTGTATCTTCAGTCTCATCGCCTGCAGTGGCACCTGGAAGAGAGTCGAGAAGAGAAAGGTGACTCCTTCACAGATGGCTCCCAGACGGCAGGTACAGTTACACACTTTGCCGTCTACCTCTGATTTCTTCCGTTCTTCATACTCTTGGCCCTTCGGTGGAAGGAAATACAGAACCAAGCCTTCTCCTATGTCAACATTACTCTCTTTCTAATACTAAGGCCAAACCTCAAAACAAACTGACTTTGACTACACTACACTACACTTCGGAAACCTTTAGAGTGGCTATTCCCCTCCCCTATTTCAATGAATTCTTCTCCACTCTGCTTACAGAGTAATATCCTCTTAACATGGCCAGACATTACTAACCTTTCTCCCACCACTGACTGCTGAGCAGGGAGGGCCCTTGTTTCCTGAGATGGGAGCAGTCCCTCTCCTCTCACACTCTTCCACTGTTGGGATGGTGTGTGTGTGTGTGTGTGTGTGTGTGTGTGTGTGTGTGGGGTGTGTGTGTGTGTGTGTGTGTGTGTGTGTGTGTGTGTGTGTGGTGTGTGTGTGTGTGTGTGTGTGTGTGTACATAGGGTGACGAAAGGAAGTCATCTCTGGGGTTCTGTGTCTCACAGAGGTCCAGATCAGGATGTGAGGCACAGGGTGACCCAGGGTCTTTCTAATTCCCTCCTCTAACCGCCCCTCCTCCACAGCATTCACACCCCCTCTATCAGTGCTAACATCCTTTGCCCGGAAGATTCTCTGCACTGTTCTGCTCAAATGCTATAGAGTCTCATTCTTTCATTGTCCAGTGATCTGCCTGTCACCCTAGAGCACAAGCACCTGTATCCTGCTGCAAGGAACAAGAAGCTGCAGTTAGAGGTCTGGGCAAAGGTCCAGGCTGGTGCTGGGCAAGACAAACTTCACTGAGGATGGCGTTGTTCTGTATCTGCACTGCTAGGAGAGAAGACTGTGGTCAGGAGCTCATATTTAAATGGCCACATATGGCTAGTGGCTACAATATAGGATGCTACAAACATGTAGCATTTATTCCTTTTAGAATTGATTATAATAAAAGATCATCAATGAAATTCTATATTAAGAACTGTGATCCACATTGCTGATTTTCTTTCCCCCCTCAGAACATCAAAGAATATCTATTGTGATACTTTTGTATCTCATGGAGTCTGCCAAGTTAGGAAACATTAAGATCTAAATCTGTCCCACCTCAGCAACCAACCTGTTAAAAATTCTCTTTTATCTACTGAGAGACCTGGAGCTCAAAGAGACTCTGTGGTTAGTCTAAGGTTAAAAAGCTGGTTCTGGTAAGATTTGGGTTAGTCAATCAAGTGTCTGGTCTCAGGATAGCAAACCTGAGTTCCTTATAGTGGCAAACCTGATTGCTTCTTCCGTGACCAAAGACCTCCATCTTGAGCTCAGATACTCAGAGATGAAATGTGGATACAAAGGATGCCATTAACGACTTCTGTATACCAAGCAGAAAGTGGACATCTCACATCTACCTTCCAGTTCTTAGTGCCTGCACGTCTGTGCAAGTGTACTTGTACTGGCTTGCTCATTTTCATCAACGGACTAAGAGGTAAGTGATAAGTGTGCTGTTCTAAGAGCTTAAGGCCCCCAGGCCTCACTGTGAGTCCTGCTATACTCTCACGGGAGAACAGGATTCTAACCAGTAAAACCAGGAGGCAGCTTTATCACTCAGCATCTTTAGAGACCCACTGCACCCAGTATACAGCGAGATTTTCGAGCTACTCCCTTCAATGGCAGAATCAGCTCCCAGGGTCCTGGTAAGTAGAGGTGAATGAACATCTTCCCTAAGCCTGAGCTGCTTTGGAAACCCACTACAACCTGAATGCCAAGTCAATGATGACATCTGTATCACACTTATTTTAAGAAAGTGAGTCCCTGTCCAACGGTAGACATATTTCTCCCCCTGCAAAGAAAATGAACTTTCCCACTCAGTGAGAGATCTGGAAAGCAATTATGCTCCTTGCTTTCCTTTTGAGCTAGACAGTGACTCTGAGAGGCAAGACAGCTCTGTGAGACCAGCATTCCCATGTCCCTCTTGCTGGCCTGTGCTATCTGCTCTGTGCTAAGTCCCTGTCCCTTAGTCATCCTGCAGTAGGTCCTAGGAGGAAGGTGGGGGCACTTTTAGCTGCTAGAGCCACATTTTGACTATTCTTCTTTAAACCAGTAGGATGGGACAGGGTGCCTTGTTTTTGGCTTCTTCAGAAATTAGATTCAGATAAAAGGAAAATATGCCTGGGGCTGGAGAGATGGCTCAGTGGTTAAGAGCACTGGATGCTCTTCCAGAGGTCCTGAGTTCAAATCCCAGCAACCACATGGTGGCTCACAACCAACTGTAATGGGATCTGATGCCTTCTTTTGGTAGGTCATTCATATACATGAAATCTTTTTTAAAAAAGAAAAAGAAAAAAGAAAAAAGAAAAATATGCCCACTTAGGCCAACCCTCTACTACACGGCAACTTTGTTTCTCTCTCCCTTAGTGGAGCTTACTGGTTACTTTGCTCTTCTGCTGAAACCAGAAATACTGAAAATGTGTTTGAGAATAAAGCCAAAACCCAAAAGAAAATAGAGTAAGTCTGTTGTCTCACACAAGGTCCTACTTAGCAGTGGTCATTAGACATCCCTCTTTCTGCAATGATTTCACTTTTTTAAAATGGAAGAAATGCTCTAGGGCTGCCATGTGGCTCAACGTTAGAGTCCTTGCCTAGTGAAGGCCTTGGTTTGGTGCCCACCACCATGCCAAACCAGGCCTGGTGGCACACACCCATCACCCCAGTACTTGGGAGGTGGAAGCAGGAACATCAGGCGGTGAAGGACTTCCTCAGCTTTATAGTTTGAGGCCAGTGAGACCCTGCCCTCACTGACCCTTCTAAGAAAAAGACAAAAGAATGTTTTATAAAGGAATCCTGTTCCCAAGCTTTTTACGAGGCAACTGAAGACATCTTTCTTAACTATCCCGGGATAGTTTAACTTTTTAGTTTAAGTGGAAGAGGTCAGCAGTTTCAGAACTGACCGTCTGCTCATTTTTGATAACGTGTGAGATTCTCTGAGAGCTAATGGCTTGCCTATTTCTAATAACCGTGCTTCTCTGAGATGACACTTTTGCCCATACATGTGAGTGAAATCCCATCACTCTTGTCTCCAAGCCGTTGGTGGATGTTCTCAGTGCTGCTTAGACATTCCTAGGCCCCGAAGCACACGGAGTGGAGGTGATGCCACACTCTTCATGCGTACTTATTTGTTTTCTAGCAGCAATATGATTTTACAAAGTACGCAGAAATAAAACAAGGCTCTTAAAGGCAATGCTTCCAGTGTTACTGAAAGTTTACGCAGTCTGCAAACACAAGATATTCTCATCAATGAGGCAGAAACTCACACTTTTGTGGTATTTTTAAATTGAAGATGGCACGGTGATTAAGAATGTGCCAGACCATCTGCTGGAATCTGCTTTTGCCTCTAGTTATGTGACTTTAATTAGGGTTAGAAGTTACTATCTGTTCCAGGCAGCTGTTGTGAACTTCAAACTACTGCAGACTTCAAAGGGTTTGTGGATGCTGTGTGCTTAGAGCAGTGCTTGGCACACTGTGTAACCACCGGGTCTTACCCTTAAACAGTAGCCTTTTGCTATTGCTGGTGAACTGGAGAGGCTGCGAGGCTAGCAAGGCTGGAGGCCACAGAACCTAACTCAACCTAGGCAGCAAGGCCCAGCTGTAGCCCTGATGTTACTGATTTTGCCTGCATGCCTTTTTTTTTTTTTTCTGAATTATTGCTTCATAGAACACGTGGGAAAGCCCAGGCTGTCAGGGATATAGTGTGATCCCTTTTGAAAAGCTGCCGTCATCACCATCGTCAAATTAGAACTGCCGTGAAATGCCACTACACATGAATAAGCTTCATAGGAAAATGTATGCACTTTCCTTTAATTATTAGTCATGTGAAAACTGGGTAGGGTCAAGGCATTCTCCCCAAATTCCACTCTGTGGTCATTATTTTCCTTATTTATAATGGAACAGTAAGAAGTGATACTTTCCCACAGTAACTTCAAACTTGTGGGTTCATGTGTGACTTATTTTGAAAATGAATTTGAAGAGTTGAGGCTCACAGTGAGGGTCAAGTGTATGGGTCAACTCTTTCCCTGAGGAGCCTGCACAGTGTTCCCTGCCACCTCACTTCTGTTCCCAGTCACTCTGCCATGTGCTCTTTATCGGAACACTCACATTTTCACATCACGAACCAAGTCTTGCTGGCTCAATATCATGATGCTGCATGTGAATCAAAGATAAAAATTCTCTACAACGCTGCAGTTTCTCCTGCATCCATTCCCTTCAGCACTGTATTGATGTCAGGATTCTTTACAGTTCTCCTTAGCTTCTGCTGAAACTCTTTTTTCTTTCTTTTTCTCTATTCTTTCTTTCTCTTTTTCTTCCTTTCCTTTCCTTTCCTTTCCTTTCCTTTCCTTTCCTTTCCTTTCCTTTCCTTTCCTTCCTCCCTTCTTTCTTTCTCTTCTTTCCTTTCCCTTCCTTCCTTCCTTCCTTCCTTTTTCTTTCTTTCCTTTTCTTTCTTCTTTCTTTCTTTCTTTCTTTCTTTCTTTCTTTCTTTCTTTCTTTCTTTCTTTCATAGATGCTGACCTTGGAAATTAAGTAGCAGAGCCCTTATCAGCAGCCTAGCCTCTTTATAATGCACCTCTGTCTTCCAAATGAGTGTTTCCTAAGAGGGCTGTCCACTGTGAATATTACGAAGAAGCTGTGTTAAATGACTGAAAAGCAAATTATAATCAAATGGCTGTCCAGGGTACAGAATCTCAATAGGACTTTCGTGTCTACTTTTCTAACAGGTTGTTTATTCAATGTCTCCCCTAACTTAAATTACCAGGACATGTATAGATGAGGGCTGTCCTGATCAGAAGACATGCCCACAGTCTCTGTCCTATAAAGTGACTATCCTGTCAAGGAATTCTCCATTTGTGGTGTCTTTTTCTGTTTTTCAAGGAACAGAAGAAGCATGTTCTTGGAGGGACACTAAGAGATGGCGCCACCCACTAAAGCAACTGTGGCCCTCAAATCGGCCTGCATTTACTACCTCTCTTCAGCAGGGAGAATGAGAACAGATTTTTAAGGTTTAACAAGTCCATTTCACTGCTGCAGAAAAGCACAATGCTGGTTGTTTGTTTGTTTGTCTTCCTTTCTTGAGAGAAAGTGTTTCCTCTTCTTTAAACAAACATGCATGCGTGGGGTCTGGTTCTGACTTGAAATTTTAGTACAATGATCAATAGACTGACTCCTATATAGGAAAAGAAGAAAAAAAAAAGATAAGAGCTTTCTATCTTTTTCACAAATCTTTAAGAACGAAACCAGATAGCTTCTGTTGGCCTTTGACACTTTTATTGGATCAGTAACAAGTTTTGGTGTGTCTCAACTAAACTGGCTGATATCCTAATATACATCTAGCACAGGCTCCACAGCACAGCTATTTACAGTTTACTAGCACAGTTACATGAAGAATGGGCTTTGAGTGAGTAAGCTTAACCTGGTGAGGAAAGTCCTGGAAATAACTTAGTGCCAAGTCTCCTGATCATGTGTCATGTCCTTCTTCATTTGAAGTTGTCAATTCTGTCTTCTCAACAGCCCCCAGAACGTCATGTGATAAGTGAATAACACTGCTTTTCATTGAAATGCATGGCCTAGAGAACACGCCTGTCTCCATGTATGTGCTCCTAAAGCTCTTAGTTGCGCAGGGAATCTCAGCTGCACAAAGCAGGTACACTCGTAGCCACTAACAGCAAGTTTACCCATCTCTGTCAAGGCCTAGGGAACAGGGCTCATGTGTCTAGCACTCCTACTTCCTTGGACTACCTTAGAGCAAACATTTTGCGATACTGTTGGACATTCTTTTTATTTTCCAGTTTTAGCATAAGAAGGGCAATATAATAAAGACTTTAATTTCTGGAATTTGATTTTAAACAATGAGAAAGGAAAAAACAAGTATATCATTTTGTAAGTTGAGCTATTTTTACCTGAAATCTGGTAAGACCTTGGCTATGTAGTTTTTGTTTCCCTACCATTTCTCACTCTCTGCTGCTGATAAATGCTAAGTTTTATTTGGAAAACTCATCCTGGCTTGTGTGATTATATAGAAAAAACTAAGGACTTACCTTCTGTCAGTCAGTGTTCAGGGGGCATACAGGTCATGTGTTCATTTTCTAATTATAATGAAACGCTTTAATTTAAACCATTGTTGCAAATGGCATTAGAGCGACTTCAGTTCATAAGCCAAAATGTAGTAAGATCTGAAACTCTGACCCTAGAGAAGCCATTGCCACGTTCAACCTACTCATGCATCTTTCGTTTCTGTTACTGGATTGCCATAGATGGACTTTACATTTCCAGATGTTTTCTTTTCTCTAGAGTATAAGTGGGTCTAGACTACCAAAAGGAGAAGAAGAGTTTGCTGAGCTTCAACTGAAGAGAAATGAGGAAATGCATGCTTGCATCTTTAAACAGGAACACTAACTCCATTTGTTCTGTGACAGTACTCAAGTTACAAGATGGCTTTCCTAGCATCATAGAAAGTCGGTACCCCTTTCCTGCAGGCCACTGATAGTGAACCTGCTAAATACAACTAAGACCCTTGTTGAAGAGATGGCTGAGGTGTTTGGGGAGTTCTGAATGTGACTCCTAAGAAAGATCATGAAAGTAGAGAATTCTCACAGGAGGTTTCTGAGTAGGTGGGTCTAGTTTTCAGAACCGTGGCATTCAAAGGAATGTCTGAGCAACGGGATCAGAATTTTGCAGTGACAGCTTGAGAAAACAAACTTGGCTTAATAGTCAGGCACTTCAGACAGCTAATCAAATGTTACTTCTGAGAAGGAAGCAGGTGTCAGTGCAGTGTGACCTGAGGCTTCTCTTCCTGATCATGAGACTCCAGATCTAGTGTGCAGATTAGAAGGGAGAGAGCTGAATTTTCTCAAACTATTTTCATGCTCTGATCCCAGCTCTCACTACCTGGATACTGAACTAGGAGCACAAACAGTGGTAGGACTTTATGCATCTCCTCCTCAGAAGCCCTGCATATGTAAACTGTAATCCAATCTACCAAACCCTTTTAAGGAGACTCTTTCTGAAGAAGGTAGGATCCTACATGGATTTTGATTTCCTTTATCCTTAAGAGGTTTCCTTCTGCAGACCATATAGCTGAAACTGCTTCAAACTATAAACAAGAATGATGCGCTTTCCCTATGATTAGCAGCACTAAAAGTTTGCTGCTGTCTGTACCTGAACAAAGGGATGTGGGTATGGATGAGGCAGAAGTGGGCGAAATGAAAAGCAAGCATGCATCATGCCAAAGCAGAGGAGGACACATTAAAATAGGCCTGTTCCTTTCCAGAGGTTATAACTTGGCTAAGTTGCTAAAACTGGGATGTCAGAAAGATATTGAATACTAGAAGCCCACCAACAATTGGATTTCAACCTTCAGTAGAGGATTTAAGCTCAGTACAGCACTTGCCTAGCATGCACAAAGTTCTGGGTTAAATCCCCCCAAATCAGATGCACAGCAACAAAAGGAGAGAGTTTAGAGAAAGCATGTCAAAAGGACTTACATTTTGTTCCTTAATGAATCTACTTATAAGCCATTTTTAACCCAATAGTTCTACAAACTAGACTTATCTACTTGACCCTTTATAACCATTACACTGCAGATATTTCCCACTATTTATAAGGAAATATGAGACAAATGAAATCTATCAATAATGGATTTTTAAATTAAAGTTCTATGGTTCTAATTAAACAAAGGCTAAGGGAAAAATCTACTTCATTATTTTTCTTTCAAGAAATTTCTTATTGGAGCACAAACTTCTATAAGAACTTGATGCTTTAAAACTAAGTTTATTTTATTGTAATATTAAAAAATCCAAACAAAGGCAGACAAATTCAGCTAACATAGTCCACATTCCTACAGAGAAATGAAGATTATAGCATGCTAAATCCAATTATATGATATGAATGACGTGTAATCATAGTACCATCTACCTGTGGCTCACGCAGTACAATTCATCAGAACTGTGTTCGGTAGCTAGGTGTCAAATTATTGCACAAACTTGTGGGCCTAGCACATTCCCCCCAGGTAGCAAGGTCTCCACCCTCATTCTAGCATCATGTCCAGAAAGTCAGTACCAGATTTTATAGTCACATTTACGGAATCAATAACAAACTCTTAATTTACTTGTCTATCAACCTACTCTTGTTAGAGGTTGGCAGTTGCACTAATTATTAACCTTCATTATTATAATCACTGTGACCCCTTAGAACCCTAGAGATACCTAGAGTTGAAACTTAATAGCAGCTTTGCAGAACTTTGTTGTCTATTGGTAAAGTTGAGTAAACACATTTCCTAATTGACTTGTAATGACTAACAGACTGGTCTTTAATTGTTTGACATGTCTTTAGCTCAACTCTATTATGCTCTTCCTTGTTAGTCACATAAGGTTTGTTCAGACAGGCCTTAGAGTATCTTAGAATGGGGTTACTAAGAACACTGGATGGCTCTGCTTCTACATCTATCTTGTTTTTGTTTTTGTTTTTTTGTTTTTTTCCAGACAGGGTTTCTCTGTGTAGCCCTGGCTGTCCTGGAACTCACTCTGTAGACCAGGCTGGCCTCGAACTCAGAAATCTGCCTGCCTCTGCCTCCCGAATCTTCTATCTTTAATATTAAATAATTCCTTCCCCCCCTAAAGGTTGTAAAACTGTAATAGCACATCCATTATAAGGAAGGCCATGGCTATCAATCTTTGTGAATTTCTTCATCATAAGATTTCAAGTGCTTCTCTGGTAGAATATTTTCTTCCTGTCCACTTCAAGCTGATGGATACACATCAGTTAAAGACACAGCTGATGTTACAGAATCTTGAATAGAATTTAGAACACATGCCATGTCAACACATAGATGTTTGCCATGTCAGAAGAAGAAGGAGGAAGAGGAGGAGGAGGAGGAGGAGGAGGAGGAGGAGGAGGAAGAAGAAGAAGAAGAAGAAGAAGAAGAAGAAGAAGAAGAAGAAGAAGAAGAAGAAGAAGAAGAAGAAATAAGGAAAGCTCTGTCTAGCTTAGGAAGGGGGATCAGTCTTTCTCCGGGTGCTGGAAAGCCTGAATTATGTTACCTCATACCCTTCAGCAGTAGGAAAGGTTCTGGTGCAGAATCCACAGCCCCTTGCAAGTAGCCGGTTACTTTTCATATTCTTGACATTTAAGATGCTAGAAAGGAACTATCTATCACTTCTCTACCTGTTGTGTTGTCCCAAGAAAGCAGAGATGGTGAATAAAACCTACACAAGGTCTGAGGCCTCCTTCTGAGTGACCTGAACATGGCAGCATCTCACATTGGCTTCTTACTCCACTATGAAGAAATACTCCCACCAAAGCAGAGGTCAATGAAGGACGCCGCCCCTCCACCTCCTGATGAGCATCCAGGAATTAATCTTTCCCTGATCTTGGGATGCTGGAAAATACTGCTCTCAAGGGGGATGCTGACAGGCAGGGGTAGCAGCCATGCCTCTAATCCCAGCATCCAGAAGGTAGAAGCAGGCTCATCTCTGTGAGTTCAATGCCAGTCTGGTTTATACAGTGCATTCCAGGACAGTGAGATCCTGTCTCAAACAAACAAATAAAATACCAAAAAAACAAAACCAAAAAAAGGGGGGGGGAAGGGTGGGAAATATCACATAGAAGATGATTTTTTTATCTAGAGGATTCTGATTTGGGAAACCATTTTTTAAAGTCATGTTCTGACTAAAGGCCATGCCTGAGGTTTAAAGAAACCCTAGGCCAGTGAAGAACATGAGTTGTATAGGCTTTTATGGACTAGACCATGCTGTCCACTGATCTGACTTCATCTTTCCCTACACAGTCAACTCTGAAGAGGCCTTCGAGGGCAAATTTTATTGGAACACTAATGGTCTCTGCTCCTGAGCTCGGCCCACACCTTCCTGTCTAGTTCTGATTATCCTTAGTAGGGTTTTTATACCCCTCCCCAAACTCCCTCTCACGGGACTCTCTACCTTTCTCTCTAAACCTAAAACTCATACTTGATTCCTTTATTTGATGAAAAATTGCTTTCAAAGAACAGGATTTGATTGGATGGCAAAAATAATACACACACATGCATTTGATGACATGACGTGGGACTTGTGGCATGGGTGATAAGATGGGGGAGTAAACTTTATTGGCCCATGGAAGGGGTAAAGGAATGAGGGCAGGCCAGGGAGAAGAGCAGTGTAAATGGAAAATTAATATGGAATGATTTAAGATGTGCAGTATGCTTCAAGACCTCGTTTAGCTAAGAACCAAGTCTGTGCAGGGAGTAAGGAAGACTCCAGCCGCTTCCCTTTGCTGCTACTGACAGCAGTCCTACCGTTACCATTAGTAAGTCACTTGGTTCTGTCAAGTCAGACACAGCTCTCTGGTTAGTATAAACAGGGTTTCCATCCTGGGTTGCAGTGTGACCCGCCAGTGCTCAGAAGGCATGCTTGTGACGAGCTTGCACACTTTCCAGTTCCCCACCTCCAATGGCGGCCAGGGTCTCCAGCCTGCTTAAGCGCTCCAGGCTTCTTCCAAGAACTTCTTCTAGTCGACTGCGTAACACCTGGGCCCCTTCCAGTTCCACCTGCAGAGTTCGGTCTCTCTCAGAGCTGATTAAACATGCCACATGGAAGGAAAATGGGTTAGCCATCAACTATAACGAGTCCATTCATTTCCGAAGAGCCATCTTTGTCACTTGGGCTATGAGACTTCCTAAAGTAACTAGTCTCTAGGGCATGGTAAGTGAATGAATGTTGCCTTTGTGTGGCATCTGTGTTCACTGCCGGGGGCTAAGCAAGGCCTGCACCTTTCTACACAGCTTGTCCCTTTAGTTAGATTCTGGGCCACTTGCACACAAAAATATAGCACATTCCTATAGCAACAGAAGAGAAATTTCATTATGTGACTGAAAAAACTAAAAACCCAAGAAAAATTAAATGAAGAGTTGAGGCTGGGGAGAGCTGTTCTGTCACCTGTACCACCCTGCACCACCCTGCTGGAGCTCTGAGAGACCAGTTCCAAGGACAAGCAGCATTCCAGGCACTTGGTGACACTTTCCCTGGCTTTCATTTTCCTGAGGTGGAAATAAAACAATTCTAAAGGCCAATGAAAAATTAGGGAAAACTGAATAATAATTTTAAAAAATGGCGAAGGAACAAAAGGCCAGGAAGGAAAGCAAGACAAAAACCTGAAGATGCTCTGAGAGGAGATATAAAGATATAGCACAAATATGCCAGAACTGAGAAGTGTAAAAAAATATGGCCATCAGGGTGCTTACAGGTGACTCTGGGTGGAGTCACCCACAACACACACATTTCCTTCACTGTCCTTAAGCTAGCGTTAGTGCGCTGACAGCCTCACTGTTACAGCAGAGCAGGCGTTCATAGGACACAGGACACAGGACAGAAATGGGAAGGTGCCCACAGAGGGTCCTCTCTATGTGAGGCACTCTTCCGCACTCCTGACCTGTCTAATATTAGCAGTAAGAGTGGGAAAATCTATTTCTAACTAAAGATGTAGATGCTGAGGCTCAGGCCAATCTGCCTAACCAATCACAAAGTGGGCAGCATCCTTTTGTCCCTCCCTCTAGCACTTTAAACTTAATAAAAAACAGAAGAAGGAGAAAGAATAAAAGCTGAAGTGGGCAAGCCAGGCTGCCCTCTCTTACTTCTCTGGTTGGGCATGGAACTTGACCAGGCTGCTATAGAGTTGCCGCTCAGCTTGCAGGGCCTCGTTGAGCCGACTCCGTTCATCCACTAGTCCTTCTAACATCAGCAGCAACTAAGGGAGGGAGAGAGGCAGCAATGTGGAAATAGCTAAACAGGACCTGAAGCCACGGTGAGCTCCGAGAGGCAAAACACAGTATGTTAGCACACACTGGGACCAACTGTCATTGTTATTACTTCAGCTGTCT
This sequence comes from Mus pahari, assembly GCF_900095145.1. Classification (NCBI taxonomy): domain Eukaryota; kingdom Metazoa; phylum Chordata; class Mammalia; order Rodentia; family Muridae; genus Mus; species Mus pahari. The sequence continues at coordinate 87,853,083 of NC_034593.1, forward strand.
ATTGTTTTCAAATCAGTATTATACCCATTATCATTTTATATCTTAAAAGCTATTAGCCAATTTCAAACATGAGTGAGGAAGGGGGTGATGCAGAAACACCTGGAAGGAGGTAAGCTGCAGGTGAAAGAAGGCACAGATGAACAGGAGGGAAGTAGTGAGAACTCAGTACTTACTGAGCATCCCTACACCATCACATGCACCATTCTAGTTTTGGGGAAAGCTTAGGAAAGACATTCACCGCCCAGAGACAGGTGTCACTGTGAGCCATAAGCCATGCCAAAGACTAGCTGCAGGAATGTGTAACAAGCAGAGAGCTGTTAGCACCAGACTGGCATGGGGTGACTCAACAGAGAGTCTGCCAGGCGCAGCAGAGGTAGACTTCCTGGAGAACCTGGCACTGAGAAGGCTAGACATGGGGTAGAAGCTACAGAGGAACTGCTGTTCCAATAACTTACCTGTTGTCTCTTGTTCCCTGATACTTCCTGACCCTGGGATTCCATGGAAGCAACTTTTTCCCGAAGAAGTAAGACCTCTTGGGTCAGACGCTCCATGGCGGGTATATCTTCAGGGTCGACCAGTTGCATCTGCAGGTCCTAGAAGAAACATAAGCAAATGTAAAAACTGTAGTAAGATTACTCAGCAGAGGAGTGAGGGTCAGATCTTTCTGCTCTACTTCAAGGCTAAAGGATTCAATGTATTCCCATCCTGTGTGAAGCTGCCCTGTAGACACCTGAACTACAAGCTATTCCAATGGTTTTAAAAAGCTCTGAAAGACCTTTATGAGGTCTTCTTTTATCTGCACGTTCCTGGTCAGGGATTCCAAGTCAGCAGCCTGCACCTGCAGCTCTTCTTCTTGCACGGCCATCATGGACTGCAGGGCAGACAGTTCAATCTGTGGAGAGAGGAAAGACCGGCATGAGAGGCAAATGCTTTCTCATGTAGTATTACAATCAGCCAGTACTACAAGAGAAAACCGAAGAATAGTGTGTGGGCCAAATCAATAAAGCGTGAGTGTGGGACAAAGGCTGCTCTAAAAGAAACTGTAGGAGTGCTTTTAATAATGTCTTCTATTACTGTAAGTAACAACTTTAGTTAATGGCTTCACTGGGATATTTAGAAATTGGTTACGGCTAGCAGAAGCAAGAAGAAATGGAGTTTATGTTATGTAAATGCCTCTGCTAACACAAGAAACCATGGCAGATTTAGAAAGCCTGCATTTTATACCCTTTAATGAATTACTAAAGTATTAAGCAGCTGCAGCTGCTGACATCATCAGGGATCACCAAACCGCGTGCCTCCTGGTGCAGAGCATGCAGCCAGTACAGAGACCTCACCACCAGTTACACTGTAGGTAAAGAGACCTCACCACCAGTTACACTGTAGGTAAAGAGACCTCACCACCAGTTACACTGTAAAGTTACACTGTAGCCACAAAGCTTTCAGTGTTGCCTCTCCTTGCCCCCAAGGACAAATGTGATAACAGCACTCGTGAAACGCCATGGTAACAACCTTCCCTGCTAACATTCACTGCACACCTACTATGTCCCAGGCAGACCTCGAATTCCTTGCTTGTTGTTCTCTCAACACACCTATTGATCTGAACCCAGCTCCAATCCTACTTCAGCACCTGGCGCCTGACTGCAGCACACCTGGCTCTGTGCTAAGCAGCAGGCTCTACTCCTGCTACTCTGTCAGCCTGCAGCACCTTTCCCAGGGCTGTCGACTCGCAGGTGCCTGCCTGCCCAAGAAGCCTTGGTGCCCTCACCTAAGGTGATCCTCATGTATGCCACTTTTTCTTTGTCACTTACTACAGTGTGACCTTAGATTTAAATTAAGTTACCTTATAACCTATAATTACAACATTTAAGCTATTCATTTCTTTAGTGTCTGTTATCATCCTAAAGGAATTAATTACACAGATGCCCTTCTGTTTCCCTCAGGGCAAGCTGCCTGTGACTGGATAGGTCAACTCCAGTAACTCAGGCATGCTTGGTGCTGGGAGCAAGTTCTGCTTCTAACACTTTATATCAATGGTAAAGTTGATAAAGTGTCTGCCACTGATTTTAGTTTACAGAACTAAGGAATGGACATGTATATGACAACTATTGGGTCCCCTTCAGAGAGTACTATGATTACATCTCAGTATTTGCATTGTTAAGGAAAGCAGCAGGGCTGGAGTGAAGGCGCAGGGCTGAAGAGCACTGGCTGCTCTCCTGGATGGCCCAGGTTTGGTTCCCAGCACCCTCATGGAAGCTTACAAACATCTGTACCTCCAGTTCCAGGGGGCCTGAACCCCTCTCCTGACTTCTGCAGGCTCCAGGCACACATATGACACACATGCAGAAAAAGTACCCATAGAATGAAAGTAAAAAGAATTAAAAGAAAAAAAAAAAGGAAATGATCAACAGAAGGAAGAAAGTCTTTGGCAGCATGACTGAGGTCTGCAGACAGACAGACCTGGCTTTAAGTCCTGGCACAAGCTGCAGATGTGAGAGTGCTTCCAGGGCCACAAAGGACTACAGAAAAACGTCTTTAAAGTTCTTGGCAGGAAAGTCAGTGAGTGGTGGCTCCAGTGCTATCACCAGACAGTAGGAATGTTTACAGAGAGTGGAAAGCCTGCATGGCTGTCAATAAGTGCACAGAGTTAGAGGGAACATGTAATGGTTCTGGGCTCAGAAGTGTTTGATTAAGGATGCATAAAATTGAGTAATATGAAGTATTTATTAAAAAATACATATCTACAGTTCCTCAAAATAGGTCAGAAGCAAAAAGGAACGTTATTCTAGCTTGGGAATGCACAAGGAAAAGAGGAATGATGTGTGGGAACCACAGTGCGACACACGAATATCACAGCAGAACCAGAATCGGAAGGCCACTAGGGGATTCTAGGGATGCAGGACACCCACTGACCTAACGGAATCCCCACACATGAGTCTTCAGTTCAGTCTGTCCATCTGTGCAGTGCTAAGCTGTCTTCTAACTGACACCACAGCTGGATATGCAGCTGCTTGCACCGGGAAGACTGAGGGACTATCTAAGAATTCAGTCATTGATAGGCAGATCACAAACAAAAGGGGCGGGGCATCTGCTCTAGGAAATGACTCCTTAGGAAGTATCTGGGGTGCTAAGGCTTGAGTTTAAACCTCAATTTGGGCATTATGTTGAGCCGCTACATCATATTTTAAAAAATTAGCATTTCTCTCTTTTTACCCATAAACTAGGGATGACAGCATCTATTTCACATGGAGGTGTGAGTACAGGCCCTTCAGCAGCACAGTACATGGGAAGAACGCCCACTCCACAGTGTTGCTCTGCTCACACACCCCTTGTTTACCGTCAAAACTCACGGGTCTGATGTCATCCTTCTGGGCAGGAATCACAACCTGTCTGTTTGACACAAATGCTTTACAATTATTTTATTTGCTTCCTGACAGGAGGAGGGACAGACAAAAAGATGCGGGGCTTCCCGGGGCAGTCAGAGCATGTTGCTGAGGTGATAGGACATACAACAATTTCTGTTTCTCTCCAAAGAGAAGAGAGGAGCACCTTGAATTTGGAGCCAGGCATTATGTGTCTAGAACCGCAATGCTTAGAATATAGACCACTTGGAAGGAAGCCTAGGAACTGGCCGGCTGGCCATGGCTAGGAGGCTCACCTGGCTTTCTCTTTCTTTTTTGGCCATGAGCTCGAGTTCCTCCTTGGCGTTGCTCAGTTCTTTCTCCAGCCCTGCAACCGTGTCCGAGTCTCCTGAAATGAACGCACAGCGCTAGATTTAATCACTGAGACACGCAGTGACCTCTGCTGCCCCGTTTCTGAGCGGCTTACTCTAGAACACATCTCGGCACTTAAGGAAAATGTGAGGAGCCACTTTGGTCTGTAGCAATATTTGTAATGGAAAACCCACAGTCAACCCACATGCTAAAAGGAGCAAACGGGAAAGAGCGTCGTCACGTGTTCACCCAGCACCCACTACGAAGCTGAGCGAGAATGAGGATGAAGCTGATGAACTTACTCAGATTTCGAGGCTATTAATCTAGATGCAAAAGACTGCATTTACTAGGGGGAGGGGAGACGACACACCCATCCACCTAAACCATCCGCTCAATTTTTTAAAAAACCATTCACAGGACTAAGGACAACCCAGAAACGAAGCTTATCACCCTCAGTGGGCGAGTAGAAACCAGAGAGAAGCAGGGATTATATGTGCCTCCTGAGCATACCTGTTTGTATATTTAATTTCAGAAGTGAACACTTAATTTTTAATATGTAAGTTGCTGTAACAATGAGTGTGAAAAGAACTAAAAAAACAAAAAAACAAACCAGCCATGTAAGGTTCGGGCAGTTTTTCTTGGAAGTGATGTATGTGTCTCCAGATTTCAGGCAATCCAAATCGGTTTTCTAAGCTATCATGACGTGTCCTGGCCAAATCTACAGGGGAGTGCTGACAAGCACAAGGGATCTTCATGACGCAAACCTGGCACTCACCTAATGTGGACCGGGGTATGCTGGCCTCCTCTCTAGCAGTCAGCGAGGTGCTGTCATCTCGAGAGGGCATCTGCATAGAACCCTGAAAATTGGAAGGGTTGTGGGGTCAGACGGACACAGGGACCCTGATCCCGGTGGCAGACTTGGAATGGTCTCACATAGGTTTGCAGGTGAAACGCGCAAACTGCTGCCTCAGATGCAGCAAGGACATGCAGTCGCCATGACTATCTCAGAGTCTAGAGTTCTTACTTGATCAGTTTGCTCTCCATGGTGGGGGCCGATGGAAGTCACTCCAGCTGTCTGGTTAGAGATGAACGCCTGAGATGATGTCATTAGTTCTTTTCCCCCTAAATACTGGCGCAGGGCCTGCAGTTCTGAGTTCCTTTCTATGAAGGCCTGGACCATTTTTTCTGCAGCAGCCTGGTAAGAAGGAACAGCGGTGAATGTTACCCAAGATATTACAGTAAAGTAAATGAAATTTATTTTCAAATCTCTTTAAAGATTTCTTTATTTTTATTTGATGTGTATGAGTGTTTTGCCTGCATGGATGCTGGTGCACCACGTGTGTGCAGCACCCCCCATGGAGGCCAGAACTGGAGTCATGGATGACTGTGAACCACCTGAAGGTTCTGGGGACAGAACCCAGGTCCTCTGTGAGAGTAGCAAGCGCTCTTAACCACTGAGCCATCTCTCCAGCACCCACTACACTTATTTAAAGAAAAAAGAATCCTGTGGGATACTCAGAAACAACTTTTCTCCTCTGCACAGTCTGTCACAGTAGAACAGTGTGCATAGTGAACAGTGAGTGTGTCTAGTCCAGGTGAGACATCGGGAAAAGGCTCCTCAAGGTCTCTAGTAGCTAAGGTGTAAGGGTTTGTGCAGAACTGGCCTGACAAATGGCTTCCTTTACTCCAGTTGTTTCTTCAGCCTCAGCTGCCTTTACCCAGCATTTGTAAGGCTGAGCTCTTCGCCAAGCATCATGCTACTGCCCTGGCCTGTTCTAAGCTGCAATCACACGGGGTGTGCTACTAATATTCCGGTGCTGAGTAAGTGCGGTGGTCACAGTGGCTGGGGCCAGGAGCACTGAGGAACACTCTGTGAATACTCTGAAGCTGTTGCAAACGAAACAGCCACTGGCCACCACAGACTGTGAGTGATTAGAGTGACCATTCACAACGTGTACATATGTGTTTCATGGAATACATACAATTTTTACTTGCCAATTGTACTTCAATAATGCTTGGGGGAGAATGTACTTCCACTCTCCAAATCCTTTTGCTCTGCTTAGTTTCTCCCAACGCACTTCCTGTTTCCTAGTGTATCCCCGCATGGTCCTCATTACTTTCTTCTCCTCAACAAGAATGTATATCTACTTCAGGAGCAGCTTAGTGCTACATCCCAAGTACCCACAGCATGGCTCGCCAGGACCAAGCAGTCAGTAGTACACAATAAACATCTTTATCAGACCAAGTGAATCTGAACCTCAAGAATCATCAAAGCCTAAGTGGTCACGTGGTCAAATTGCCTTGTAAATATTCATATTTACACCCATAGGTCAGTGCTGTGCCGATCCTCACCAGAGCAGCTGCTTACCACAGCAAGTAGTGGTCAGCACGTTAACTCACAATCGGCCAAGGTGCAGAGTAAATGTCTCTGTGTTTAGCTACAGACAGGACACAATAGGCTGCTCTCAAGAACTTACAAGAGCCCTCGTAGTCCATACAAAAGCCGCAGGAGATCAAGCACAGAGAGAGGAGGGGCTTTTGAGACCAGCCCCTATCTGAGAAGCTATGACTATCGGCGGCTACTGGGAAAGGGAGGGTAAGATGTCTTTAAGGATATGGCCCCTGGTAGGTTCACTTGGATGGCCTTGTGCCCATAAACAGATGGGTATTAGGAATTAGAATCAGTGGGCTGTTTATTAAAACAAACAAAGTTGGAAGGAGATGGGGATACATCTGGGAGGAATTAGGGGGAAGAGTGAAGGGTGAATATAATAAAAAGATATTATTACATTCTCAAAGAAAGAGGTTACATTTTAGTATTTTAGTAAAAGGGTAGAAAAAAAATCTCCCCAAAGAATAAGCAAAAGAAAAAAAAAAAGATCAGGCTTGTCAACATTTTATCACAGACTGAGGAGGAGCCTAAGAGCCTGCTGACAGTGAGTGCCGCCTGGGAGATGAGGTACCATTTCTTTGGTGTAGTTACTGGTAAGTTGCCCTTGCTTCAGTAATCAATCTCCCACAATTAAACTCAGTAACCACACACACAAAAGACTTTAAAGTGAGGGGGGGGGCACTCAGAAAACAGTGCTGGTGGGAATGGGAGGTGGAGAAGAAGAGTAAGGGTTGAGGATGACTAAAATTCATTATATAAACGCATAAAACTATCAACCAATAGATGACAACATAAGGAAAGACCCGGAACTTCTTTGTGACTGTTTAAGTACAGAAGTGCATTTACAGCTGGCAAGATGGCTCAGCAGGAGGTGGTGTTTGCCATATAAGCCCGGTGACCTGATTCTCATCTCTGGGACTCAGAAAGGTGGTAGGAGAGAAGCTACAGAGTTGCTCTATGACTTCCATACATGCACTATGTATGGCACATGTGCCCACACATGCCTCATGCATATACCCAGGCATACACGATAGCCATTGTAAACTTTCAGGGGTTGAGATAATGAATTGGAACTACATTAGCTAAACTATAGAACCAATTCTCTCTGGGAGGAACCAACTGTTTAGGTAAAAAGCTGAGTCCCCATCATAATTTCTAAATGAGAATTTAAAAAAAAAAAAAAAAGCTCTTGCATTTTCAGTATGTATAATTTTAAGGCATGGGCAGAATAACTTGAAAGGTTATCAACATACTGCCAACAGTTACTATGAAAACATAATAGCACAAACAAGGTGCATGGTGAGTGCAACCCTAGGACAGTGCTCTGTCTCCACGCCGAGTGTGCTCTGTGAACCGCATTAGAATCACAGATTCACAAGCCCCTCCTGTTCCTTAATCTCCTTTTAAAAAACTTTTCGGGTTAATCTTTTGCGTGGGAAACTAGAAAGGCAGACCCACACAGACACCCCTGGAGCTGCTGCTGAGGTGCAAAGGCTGTGTAATGTCTGCGACCTCCTTGGTGCCAGCAATGTCAGCTAGGGGTGGAGAAAAAGATATGCAGAATCAGGAAAAACTAGGAACTGACCTTCAAAACTGGGCGTGGTAGATCACGCCTGTAATCCCAGCACTGGGGAGGCTAAGGCAGGAGGACTGCCCTGAATGAGGCCGGGTTTAGCTATACAGTAAACGCCAGATGAGGCTGGGCTACAGTGTGAAACCTTGTCTTTAAAAAAAAAAAATGACTTTGAAATAGTGTGTGCTGTTATTCTGAGATCGATATAGCCTTTATCATCCTGATATTACCTTCTCTCTAAAGGGCCTTCAAAATACAATTGTTTCCACCTAAAATAACTCGGATTTTTGTAAGAATTAAAAGAAAATATGGGTCAGTGAGGTGCCTTAGTGGGTAAGGGCTGCTAGCTGCCAAGAGGATGACCTCAGTTCAACACTTGGTTTCCAAACACTAGAGGGGCAGAAGCGATGGCTCAGATTTACTCTTTAGCCTCTGCACCTGCACCAGGATAATGCTTCCCAACCGACAAGCAAGTAAAGGAAAAACATTCTAAATTCTAAAAGAAGAAAATACGAACTGGATGTGGTGTTAGACACTTGCAATTCCAACATTCTACAGGCTGAGGCAGGAGGATTTCTAATTTGAGTTTGGACTATGTAGAGAGTTCCTGTCCAGCCTGGACTACAAGTAAAACTTTAAACAGAGAAAGAGAGAAAGAGAGGGAGAGAGAAACTGAGAGAGATGGGGGAAGGGAGAGAACATATCTGAGCATGCTGAGAGTAACTTTTCCTATATCTTAGATAATAATATTTCAGTATTCCATTCCCTTCTTTCAAAACGGAGAAAACCAAAATAATGAATACATGTATTGTCTAGGCCACTTTCCAGATGTACTATTCAAAACTATTTCATCCTTACTGATGTGGAACCTGCAGTCCATGAATTGAAGGAAAGAAACTGAGTTGACTGCAAAATGAGCAAGTCCATGTCAAATGCTTTGGACACTTCCTGTCTGCCGGCCACGAGCATCACTTCCTGTCTGCCAGCCACGAGCGGCACTTCCTGTCTGCCGGCCACGAATGCATCAGAGGCTCCTCATCCGGTTCTACACTAATGCTTACCTGTCTTTCCTGCTCCCTGGTGCCCATCGACTGGAGCAGCCCCTGGATCTCCATCTCATGCTCCACAGCTTGTTTGTTCCGATCACTCAGAAGGTCCTGCAGCATCCTTTCCTTTCGCTGCAGGCGCTGGCACAGTTCCTCGGCTACTTCACTCTGACCCGGTCCAAGTTTACAGAGCAAAGTTGCGCTGAGATCCTAATGTGAAAGGGACGGCGTGAATTTCTGGAGGATGGAATTTTCTGTACCACACGTTGAAGCACCCACCATGAAGAAAGGATGAGGTTCTTGGGAACAGCATACATAACGTCTTATCTTTTTTGGTTCCCCAAACCTAACACGGGCCCATGACTTGGAATGCTGGAAATACATACTCAAAGAACGAATACTAACAATACACAGAGACCCCCAGAATGGCAGCTTATGCAATCATTCTGAAGTAAGTAGTTTTCCTTATGCTCGGCACACAACAGTTAATGTCAGACGGAGCAAGTGGGTGCCTGGCTCACTTAGTTCCTCTGCAGTATAACTTTTGAGAGGGAGTAAAACCCACGGGATGAAGGGGCTAATGATCTGGGTGAGGCAGCACATGCCTCCTGCAAGCAAGCCCAGGCTCCTGTGGGCCTCAAGTAGGAGGACAAAAACTTAAAGCCAGTCTGGATATAAAGCAAGACCCTGTCCGGGAAAGACAGAAGAGGACCAAGGAAACTATTCATAAGAGAGTAATGCCATAATAGCTCCTGGTCTACACAGAAATGCAATACATGGAGCTTAAACCGTGGAGCCCGACAAGGTGTAGTGAAGCAGCTATGCATCTCTGCGATGCTGTGCTGACAGGTTACTTAGCCGCGAGCATCTAAGTCCTTGCTTTGAAAGCAGAGTATGCCCTCACGAACTTGTGAGGAGTCACTAAGTTAATTTCCATTAGGCCCTTAAAACAGCGCCCAACTCAGCAAGTACATTGTAACTATTATAATACAGGTAAGTTATAATATAATATATCTTAAGATCTAATTCTCATATAGCATCTCTGAGAATGATAAACGACATGTTAAATTTATAGTTGTAAAAAGAGTTCCCAGGGAAAGGTAGCTACTCGCCCAGGCATAGAATATAATTAAAGACTTGGGTTGCTGGCTCTGCAGGCCTCAGGAGTCCCGACTGGGGCTGAGCCTATGCATCCCTAAGCCAATCCTTCCTGTTAGTGGAGCCTTGCCTCTACTTCTTTGTTCCTGTCATGCAGAGATGTCTGCAACTGCTGAATGATGTTCTCCTGTTCCTTCTGCCAATGGCCAAATTTGGTTTCCAATTCTTCTTTCAGCCACTGAAGGTTTTGGCAGGTGGCAGTTAACTGCTCCACTTCCAGGCCTCTGGCCCTCAGGAGACTCTCCATGCTCTACAAGGACAGACACAGCAAACATAAGCCAAGGGGGCACCCCACACTCCTCAGGATAAGACATTAGTCCTTCTGGTGTGGTGGTGCATGCTTTTACACCCTAATCTCAGCACCCAGGAGGCAGAGGCAGATGGATCTCTCTGAGTTCAAGGCCAGGCTGGTCTACAAAGCAAGGTCCAGGACAGCCAGGAAAAGGAAGATAGAGAAACCCTGTCTTGAAAAAAATCAAAACTAAAACAATCCAAAAGATGTGTGTGTGTGTGTGTGTGTGTGTGTGTGTGAGAGAGAGAGAGAGAGAGAGAGAGAGAGAGAGAGAGAGAGAGAGAGAGAGAGAGAAGAACAAAAGAAGAGAAATTAAGACCTGCCTGACCCTTTTTGGAAGAGGCGAAAACACAGAATGGGTTACCAGTATTTATTTATTTGTTTGTTTGTTTATTTATTTATTTTTAAAAATCTGGTTTGTGGAGAGGTAAATATAGAATACATGATAAAGTAGGATTGTGGGAGTAATTTCTCTAACAAAAAAGTGAATGGCCTCTTTAAGAACACACAGATGGTGTGTTAGATAGGTTTAGATAGGATCTAAAATAAGTATGCAGAAAAGCTACAAGTATACTTTAAGAGCCGGGCGTGGTGGCGCACGCCTTTAATCCCAGCACTCGGGAGGCAGAGGCAGGCGGATTTCTGAGTTCGAGGCCAGCCTGGTCTACAGAGTGAGTTCCAGGACAGCCAGGGCTATACAGAGAAACCCTGTCTCGAAAAACCAAAAAAAAAAAAAAAAAAAAAAAAAAAAAACAGAAAAGAAAACAAGCAGTTATGTGGTACTCAGGTATCTACATAATATCAATGGGGAAAACACAATATAAAGTCTGTACATACATACTTTACCCCAACAGTGCTCATGCAAAAGTGTATGTGCATATCTACATTAATAGGCAAGGATGAGAAGTCAGAACCACGTAAGCCACAACCACCATTCACTACTCCCCATGAGTCCATAATGAAAAGGAAGAGAAGTGACAGAAGCCTCCAACGGCGGTGGCGGATGGGTGAATGCTACTTTCCTCTGGCTTTTAAGTTTGTTTCCCTTTCAGAGCAAATACTCGGGGTTACAGAGAATAATGGAGGGGCTGCTGCTTCAGGCCTAGAATGCTTCGGGAGTGGGGAGAGTGGGGGGAGTAGGCTGGGTTTGGTTCTTACTTGCATGGTAGCTTCATTGGCAGACAGGACACAGCGCAGTCTCTCTAAGTCGTGGTCTCGGTCCCTCACGGCGAGGCGAAGCTGCCGCAGTTCCTTGTCCTTTTCCTCTAGAGCAGAGAACTTTTCATCTATAACCCGCTGCAAGGAAAGGGAGGCTCCTCAGCACTGGAAGGTTCACTGAGCGATCTATCACCTTTATTCACTCAGATCCCAAGTGTGAGAGCTGGAAGCTGAGACCCCCAAAACAGCCACTCAGACACCATCACAGCTAGGACAGACAGCAGTGGGGCGGGGACTAGCCGAGTACCTCTAGAGCAACAGCTCGGTCTTGTATTCTTTGCCGCAGTTTCTCAAGAAACACCTCATTTGTGTCTAGAGTTTTGTCTGCGTTGTCTCGATACTGTAGGAGCTCCTGGAGTTCCTAATGAGACAGAAGTACTTTCCTTTATTCCTTTACCTCTTAGCTGAATTTCTTCACTTTTCCAAGAAATTTGTTGTTTAGTACACACACACAAATGAGTCAGAGATGACAGAGACATAAATTGTTAATAATTCTGCAACAAATGATTTAGCAGGCGAGCCTGTCCTCTCAGGGAAACACAGGACACACAGTCTGCCTAAAGGTGTCAGTAAAGACTCACTAAAGATTTTGAGCTAAGCCTGGTGGAACACACCTGTTATCCCAGCACTGAGGACGCAGAGGCAGGTGGATCTCTGTAAGTTGGAGGCCAGCCTCATCTACATAGCTCCAGGGCAGCCAGGGCCACAGAGTCAGATGCCATCTCAGAATAAAACAAAACTACCAACAGCAAAAAGATATTTCCCAAATGAAGATGTGGCATGGGTACATCTGTGAGGGGGTGGGAATTGTACACAATGGGATGTAAAAATTATTTGCTCTGGAATTTAGGAGATTTAGTGTCCCCAAAGCTTAGAGTAGGTGACAGAGCAGATCACATTTCTTAGTGCTCCATTTTCCCTAAAATTGTCATTCTGTCACTGAATTCTGCAGCTGTTTCTGTAAGAGATCTCTCCTGCCATGACATCATGAAGCAGAGTGGCTCAGAGGTGTTGCGTTTGCTGAACACTGCCTGTACTGTTTACATTCACATACAGTGACTTCTGTGCTGGATAGCATGCTGCTCATGGATGTTCACACACAGTTACATGCTGAATAGCATGATGCTCATGGATGTTCACACACAGTTACATGCTGACTAGCATGATGCTCATGGATGTTCACACACAGTTACTTTCATGCTGGATTGATAGCATGATGCTCATGGACTGTATTTTCTACTCACTGTATATGAATTTCCAACTCTGGCAGTCATATGTGGGCACAGGCAGGCCCTGCAGTGGCCTGAGCAGGCACTGGCAGCTCAGAAGGCTGCTTGCATCTGAGGACTCACCTGGATTAGCTGCTCCTTGTGACTCACACTGTGGCTTAGGTGTTGAATGTTTTGTCCCTGGGTTCGAATCTCATTGTATTTTTCCGCCTCCAGAATGTGGAGCTGCTGGCTCTTACTGTGCAGTTCTCCTTGGAGGTGTTGTAAAGCCTTTCGTAGTTCCTGAAATAAATAGATCATGTTTTTATGCTAACCTTTCCATGTGATCATTAGATATGTGATGGGCTTAGCACTTTCAAGGCAAGTTGGGCATGACGGCTCCTGCCCATAGTCCCAGCCGCTGGAGAGCCTGAGGACCGAAGGATCTCAAATTCAAGGCCAGCCCGGGCAACCTCACATCCCCAAAACAAAACAAAAAACTGCAAAGGCATATAATAAAATATAAAGTAGCAGAGAATACCATCATGTAAGCTGATATAGAAAAGTATAGAGAATATAAATCAAATAGGATAGGAAAGCTTATGAAAAGTATGGAGTAGAAAGTAAAGTTGGTATCACAGTTCAGTGATCCCACGGCACTGCTCGATTTCTGGCTTAAAAGGACAGCTCTACCATCTACTAAGTGAGGCTTGCACCATAATTCTAATCCTTCCCTGATGAACTCAGCTTCCGATGCACTATCACCAGCAATAGTCTCAGAAATTTTAATATTTCTAAGGAAAATCCAGGGCTCATAATTTCTAAACTGCTAAGATTGGAGACAGCATACAAAAAGGGATCTTTAAAATGCAGAAAACAAACAAACAAACAAACAAACAGCATGTGTTCCATGCTAACAAGATAGAGGACTACTTAAGGACTGTATAATGCCACATACATTTAAATTATATGACTAATTATGCATGTACATGCCCTTCTCTACTTTACCCAATGACTTTTTCAATTTAATTAATTTATGTATTTGCTTATTTACTGGTGTGTGTCTTACTTATATGAGTTAGGTATGCACGCGTGGAGGTCAAAGGACAACTTTGAGGAAGTGGTTCTCTCCTTCCGGAATAATTCTGGGGCGGAAACGCTTGTGAGTCAAGAATTTTTCACTTGCCGAGCTACCTCATCGGCCTCAGTTGACTTTATCCTTTCAGAATGACCTCAGCAATCTCCTCCTGCACGAAGCGTTAAGCCCTCTGACTTCTTTCCTCTGACCCTCCTGGACATAGCTACAGGAACATAAGCCGGAGCCTTGGGGAGTATTTACCCTATTAACATCTGTCATGTGACTGCCTCTCCTGCTAAAGTAGAAGTAAAGAGGCAGTGTCTGATAGCCACCTTTGTACTTCCGGGACACAGTCTGCTCATCTGGTGCGTGACCTCTGGGGGCAACAAACACTGACCGCACAGGACAGGCCAACGATGCAAGGGTTTAGGTTGGGCACCAACTGTCCTGCTCACAAGTCACGGTGGGGCAAAGTCAGCGCTGGGAGCAAGAGAACGGTTAATGATTTACCTGATTATGTTTCCAAGCGGCTTCCTTCTGGTGCTCTCTCTCCTGGGCTGCAGCCTCCACTAACTGCACGCATCGCTTGCCATCGGCCAGCTGGCGTTCTTTCTGCCGTACCAGTCTCTGGAGCTTCTGGATTTCAAGCTGACTGCAGAACAGAGCGCTCTGAAGGTCCAGCAGGGCCACCTGTTGCTGAGCAGGGGCAATGCCCTCTGAGCTCTGAAAAGAGCAGAATCACAATCATAGTCACGGGGCGGAACCACGGAGCCTCCGAGAGCCCCGGGCAGCCAGGGCGGCCCCACTCCTGCCCGTGGCCCTCACGTACGTGGAGCTGTCCGAGCTGGCTCTGGTGCAGCATTTCCCGAAGCTTGGCCATTGTGTCATTTTGTCCCTCGATCACCTGGTACAGCTCCTCAGTCTGGAAATGAGAGGACGATAGCGTGCTACAGTTAGCCAATGACTCAGAAATTCCTTCTCTCTCCTGTACAGAGGTTAGGAACAGAAGCTTTCCAAAACACCTACTTAGTGGACAATTTTCCATAGTAAGATTTGCTGCTCTGACAATAGCAGCATCTACAAATGGAGAACACTTATGTACGTCACCAGCATGCCCCGTCTCCCCACAGGTCTCACCTCACTCTCCCTGCTTTTTAGCATTTCCTTGAGGCTCTGGATTGTCATATCTTGCTTCTGAGATGACTCCTGTGCAGATTTTAGCTCACAGCTCAGGTCATTCAGTTTCTCTTGAAGAATCTGAATTCAGCAGAGAAAGTCCTGTTAGCTCCGTGATGACTTTTAACCTCGAGGGCCATCACAATGTCCTGTGCATCTCGGGTTTAAGGAACGACTTAGGGCAGACCGCCTTACTCCTTTCCTGTGCACACACGGTGACCATCAGACTATGAAGAGAGGCAGCAGATGCGCACTGCTTCCCTCAATGCGCAGACACCTCAGTTCTCATGCACTGCGCACGTTCTTTACGTCAACAGTCAGAGTATTCTCTTGACCCTCCCATATGACCAAGGAGTACCTGCTATCTAGTACAGGACAGGCCATTATAAGAGCACACTTGACCAGATATTCAAGAGCTCCCTTGGGACAATTGACTTGAAAGCAGACATTAAACTCCATGAGCTAACAAGGGTAACAAGTTATACTAAAATTTAAAGCACAAACTTCCTGTGTCAGAGCCTTACTGTAGAGTTAAAGATTACATGGAAGATCTGATCTCATTCCCAAAAGGCATCAGGAAATGTGGTATATGTGGGACAAGCTAAAATCCTGATAAGAAACAGAGAGAAAAGCTGGGCAAGCTATGAAGACCTGAGTTTAATCCCCAGCAGCCACATAAAAAAGCCAGGCTTAGAGGTGTGTGCTTATAATCCTAGCTCTGGGAGTGTGGAAACAGATGCATCTCTGGCTAGCCTCATTTTTAAGCCCTGGGTCCTAGTGAAAGATGGTCTCCAAAAATACCCCAAGGTAGATACCTCCTGAGGAACAGTTCCTAAGACTGAGCTGTAGTACACACAAACACACAAACTCTCTCTCTCTCTCTCCTCCCCCACCCCTCCCTCTCCTGGATACATGCAACTCACACATAAAATAAAAGAAATAAAGATAAAAGTGTAGAACTATACTTCTAAATGAGCCATTCTGTAGAGAACAAGGGATGGCCCAGCATTCATCTCCCAGACTCTAACACAGACTCAAGATGATGAAATTGGACTAGAGCCAGTTCTGACGTACCTTGTTGGTGGCCTCTGTTTGCTGGATTTTGTCCTGGAGTTCTGCCAGGTGGGACTCAGACACAGATGGCTGGGTTGTAGGGGTCTCATGCAAGTCCGGCTTCTGTTGCGTGGGTAACCCTTTAGGCACGGGCTAGAAGGCAGCAGGACAGACAAGGACACTGAGGAAATGCAGCCGATAAGCCATTTGATTTTCCTGTTCAAACTGGGCCTCCTTTTTCAGAAAGCTGGAAACCATAGTTGTGGCACTAATGATCAGGTGACTTCCTGCAGACAGTCCTGCTACATGCTGGGAGTACCACTTCACCGCTATCCCTAGAAGCTACTTCCCTCAGTCCTTGACATTCCTCACCCGTTCACATAAATGCTACTCTGTCAGGGTAAGCAAGTTACGCAGAATTTAAAGACAAGGGGGACTTACTAAAGAATATGGCTACAACCAAATATTTGCTTCATTCTATGTTTAACCATGAGATGAATGCAGGTATCAAAGGATCAAAGTTATATTCCAACTACCAGGCCTATTTGTGTTACTGGAAAACCTGGCAAACGTTATTTTTTGATAGGAGGCCTACATTAGAGAACAGCATTTCTGCAGTACAAATGTCCTTAGTACTGCAGTTGATAAGAGATGTCCTTGTCCTTAAGAAATGCATGTGCATGTATCTAGAGTAAATTACTTGTTTGGAAGCTTTTAAAAAAATAAATAATAACAACAACAACAACATACCCAGACACAGAGAAGGAGTAAAAAGGCAAAATGTAACAAAAATAGCAGCCCTCCGTAATCCAGAGGGATGGGTGCAGAAGCATGGGAGGTTTTTGAACTTGTTTTTTTCTCAATTGTCTCTATAAACCAAAATTAATAAAAATGAAAGGGGCAAGTAAACATAAAAGCATAACCATAACAGTTAGGATGGCAGTGTACTTTCTAGGCATACTCAGTCGTAAAGAGCACTGAGGGACCTCTCGAGAACTCCACCTGAAGATCACAGTGAGCTAAGATAGTGGGCACCGAAGGAATTCCTGGCCGC
The DNA here is from genome assembly GCF_900095145.1 of Mus pahari. Taxonomy (NCBI): domain Eukaryota; kingdom Metazoa; phylum Chordata; class Mammalia; order Rodentia; family Muridae; genus Mus; species Mus pahari. The sequence goes on from NC_034593.1 coordinate 87,870,041, forward strand.
ATTAAATCCTCCCTCCTCTGCTGGCCCCTTCCTCCTCAGGAAAAGTAAAGAACTGCTAATCATGCGTTTCTTTTCCAGAGCCTGGAGTTACAGCTGACTTTAAATACCTTCCTGCAAGAGACTGAGCAGAGGAAGTGAGGACTCTGGTTACCCCAGTGCTGGTTGCCACTTTGTTTCTAACACTATAAAATACAGAGTGCTGTGGGTGGGGAGCACGGTGCAGGCAAATACTTAGTTCTGACTCCCATTAGTCTTGGTTTATTGAGGAAGTAAGTAGTCATACTAGAAGACTATTCATTTCCACAGGTCATATAAAAAAGGTTCTCAGCAGAGATGAAATTTAGATCTACAAAGGATGAGAGCTTTTGACGCTGGCTATGATGAGTAAAGAAGAATGTTCTAGGTGAACGAAGAACGGATAGGGTTAATGGATACAAAATATCGACTTTGTTACTTTTATAAGCAATGTAATCTTATAACTAACAACTGACACTGAAAAACCATATTTTGTTTTGTTTTGTTTCTTGTTTTGTTTTTGTTTTGAGACAGGGTCTCATAATCCCAGTCTGGCCTCAAACCCCAAAATCTAGTTTCTCAACTGCTAAGATTACAAGCCTGCATCACTGCACCCAGCTTTGAATCATTGCTAAGAATTAAAAGGGTGCAGTGAATTCAAGAAAAACAGGTACAAACAAGGATGTTTTATTACCTTCATAAGCCCACAGCTATTTCTGAACAGCTCATTAAAAGGCTCCTTTATCCCTGCTAAGTGAATTGATAAAACAAAATCTTAAAATTAAAAGGTAAGATGATCAAAGACGTATTGAGACATAGTCTCAAACATCAACAAATGGCAGGACATGGAAGCGATCCACAGAGTTCTGAAAGTTGATGGAATGCACGGAGACTTCTGACAGCATCCCGCAGAAGCTGGTCTTCAGCGCTTGCTTTGACAAGAAACGGGAGTGAAATGGGCCCTTTTACTCCAGTTATGCCTTTCGCTTATCACTATAGCACGTTCACCTTCATCTACTCCCTAGACACAGATGTGCTGAGCACTAAGTCGCAGATACTATGTTGGAGAAAAGAGTACCTCATAGGACAAAGCGGCTTCTTTTGAAGATTCTGCAGAGCTTGGGTTTGGTGGCTACATGGTAAATATGGAAAGAAGGACTGGAGAGTCCTGTGGGCTTGGCAGTTCCTAGGCAGTAACACAGGAAACTATGCAGAGAATTGGTGACTGTTACTTTATATCAACTAGAAAGAGTTTCTCCAACTAGAGAGAGAGTTCCTCCTGAGACAGTATCTGAATGGACATCTGAAGGGGAAGTAGCCAGTTGTTCTAAAAGAGACAGAAACCAAGCCAGGCAGATGGAAAAGCTGATGGAAAGTGAGCCTGGGAAAGGAAAGTCCTAGAAGGACGCATCCCAGGAGAAAACCACTGTGAGCCACCTGTATAATTTTTTATTTTCTCATAGCTTCACTGAATAAAAGTTTAAAAAAAAGTGAACTTAGTTTTGAAACTTTAAGCAAATATTTCTAAAACATTTAAAACATTACAAATGTGGTCAATATAAAAATAAGATTTTACAGTATTTACAATTTGAGGTCTATTTTATACTCAGAGCACATTTCAACTCAGACTCGCCACATTTTGAGTTTGAAATAGGAGACACAGGCTGGTGTCAGGCCTTATTAGAACACACTGGACAAAGGGGAGGGTACTGGGGTCCAGTGTGAAGGGAGGCACAGCCCAGGACCTAACCTCCTGTACAGCAGGGATAATCAAGATGGATTCATCTAAACTGGATAAGACCGGTCTGCAGTGTTTTATGTACTTACATTTTGGTTTTGGTTTTGGTTCTGCTGGGTATTGAACCCAGGGCCTTCTGCAGCTATGTCCCCAGCCCTGACTTCGGTGATTTCTAACAGAAGAACAATCCTATTTAAGTTTTTAGAAGCTCACTGCAGCTGCTCAGTGGTGATGGACAGTTACCCAGCAGAAGAGATCGGCCAGAATACAGGTGAAAAGTGGCTGGATTATAAAGATAGTAGTGGAAGAGATAAGTGGATGGGTCTGGTACAGCTAATGTGCTGTTGTTCCAGACAACTGGAGGCTGGAGATGCAAGAGGGATGACTCCCAGAAATACTTGAGACATTTGTTGTGGTGAATACAAGAAGTCTCCCCTGAAGCAATGTGGATTAAGTCACACACATACCACAAGAGATGACTAAAATAAATATTACAATTCTAACGGACAAATAAAATCGTCAGGGATTCAATGGAAAAGCCGTGTCTATAAGACTGGGCTTTTTGTTTCCTTGGTGTAAAATCACTCTCTAGTAACCTTATGCTACAAATCAGAACTCTCATCCATAGCAAGCACAATTGAAGGCACAACTCTGGGGCTGGAGATAGAGCTGAGCTGTAAGGCATGTCTACCTAGCATGCTCAAGATCGCAGGCTCAGTCCCTAATCTCTAGTGCTGGGTATCAGGGAACAGTTTCAACGTTAAAACGGCAGGAAGACAGTGCTATTCATTCGCTTTAAATCAGAGTCCTCAGAGCTCTGAAGGGAGCAACAAACTAGCCAGCCACCCCAATTCCACTTCACATACAAGGAAACGGAAAGCTATAAAAGGTAGGCTAAGCTATTCAAGTCACAAAAAAAGGCAAGAATTATCCAGAGAAAACTAAATTGCAGTTGGTGATGCAGTTTTTATTCCTATAAACCCAGGGTTCCCCATAATGTTAGGAACATTTTAGGGATCAAAGGCTTCTGCTCAATGACTAAGACTAATAAAAACAAAACCAAATTAAACCAGGCCTGACTCCTACTTGCCTATCCAGTGTTCTAATACTTCAGCAGCTGTCTTAGAAGCAAGATTATTTACTTGTATATGTGTATATATAAATACATGTTTATATTCACATATACATCATTTCTCTACCTACGCATACATAAACACAAGGGCATATAAATGGCAACTCTAAAGCCAAAGAATGCCACAGGCAAAGGAATCTGCATCTCATGTGAACCATCGCAACATGAGTCACAGGAAACTTCAGATTCTGTAAATGACTTACTTAAGACATGAGAGATCTTCATTTCTCCCTTCTTCATAATTTATTCTTTTATTGCAGAGAAAATGCCTTTTCAGAGACACCCAAAGGGCACTTACTACAGTCCTCTGGGTCAGGAATGTGCACTAAGTTCTTGTAAAGTACCAAGCACACAGCTTATGGGATCCTGGACAATCTACAGAGCCGGAGGTCAGTGGTCCTTAATTTAGTAGCATCAGGGTCATTCCCAGATGCTTGGCTTCTAAGACCATGACTTAAGCATGATGTCCTTTCAGATGAATCATTTTCAGGTCAGTATGCATGCTTTATCCATCTGAAAAGGAAAGCAGAGCCCAGGCCCAGTGCCGCACAAGGCTAAAACGCAGTGTTTTTACCTCTGATTAACAGCACTTTCCTGGCATGTTCTTATCCTTACAGTCGTGAGTCACAGGTCTCAAACTGCTATCATTTTCTATCCTGCTGTTAATCATCAGAGACAAACAAGAACCATCAGCTAGCATAAAATTAAAGGCCCAGCCTATGACTATTGTCTAATGTCTACATTTTCCAAAGGGTCTGATCTGCCTAAATAAACGACTAAGGTATTAAATGGGACAAATTTACCATAGTCCCCCAAAAGCAGACCTTGACACTGTAAGGTTTGAGGGAAAGGTGTGCTTGTTGAATGCAGATACAAAGGAGTCTAGTCGATCAGAGCTCTTTGTGAATGGCTGTTTACTAAGGGACCACACCCCCCATCATAGCTTTTCTATCCCAGGGCTGGACAACAAAGAAGGAAATTACTACCGAGCAAGACCTCAAACCTTCCTGCAGATAACCTGAAGAGCCTGGGTCTTCCAAGCGTAAAGTCCACAGAAGGCAAATAAGTGATTTGCATATATCAGTAAGCAAGACAAATATGCTGTTTCTGTTTACCTCAATATAAGGAAAGAGAAGCGGGCGTGGGGTTGAAAGGGAAGCAAAGCTCTCAGGAAGAATCTTCAGGCTGGTAGTTAATATATATACAAAGGGTTAAGTGGAAGATTAAACAAAAGAATCAAAATGACTAACAGAACGGTCTGCCAGGTTTCCTTCTTATTGCAGGATTTTTTGTTTTGTTTTCAAGGCTCTTGTATCTACCAGCCAAAAAGAAAACTACCCAAACCCCACATTTATTATTCTTCATTTATGGGCTCAGAGACTGTCAAAAGCTGGTCTGCCCGTCCCTCCTGGCTGTGATTTTATTGAACACCGTAACAGCCCTGAAGGAGATTTAAAAACCAATCGGACTTAACCACTTAGATTAAGATCCAGAATAAAATAGGCATTTTGTTCACATACACTTTGAACTCAGTGTAACTGTTTTCCCTTGCATCTTTAGTTATTGGAGGAAACATAGTAATTAAAACTCTTTCCTGAAGCTTAGTGCCGTTTTTTTCTTTCACCTCTCAATGCTGTACACTTCACACAGCAAAGAATAAAGTCACGTGACAAGAGAGGTACTATCCCACTGGTGTAAAGCTTGAACATTCTTAGTTACTGTAACAAAGGGACTTGATCTGAGGGTACAGTTACCATAGTTTACACACTTATTCAGTTTTCTTTATGGAAACCCCGAAAATCCTCCTGGAATACAGAAAGCAGGTTCTTGATTTAAAATAGGTTAAGGTGATATGCTTCAGGCAATGTAATTAAATGTACAGAATTAAAAGGTCTTAGCAGAAATGGGTGAGGGAACTTTGGTTCAGCAAGCCTCTTATTTAAACAAACTTTCCAACATTCCGAATAAGGGGTGTTTTTGAAAATCCTTCCCAACTCCAAAACTGGCTGATTCCAGGCAAATTACAAAGATTGTATTTTTTAAAAAATTAAATATGGAGTAAAGAAAATCTTGTCTGTGGAATCTTCAGGTCTTCAACTTGCTGCAGTATTGACCATGATTGAGAGAAGAAAATATCTTAGTTCCCCATGGTGACCAGCCTAGTTTCAGATATTAAATTGAGATTTATATGAGTGTTCAATTTATAGTATCTATGTATGGTCACAGAAACACTGAGCCAAACATATCAGTGGGGATCCATTGTAAAAAAGAAGTACCCAAGTGCTGGGCATATACAATGCTTAACATTTCACACAAATGAAAATACTGATTTTTTTTTACTTTTTTATAACACTTTCATATGTGCTGATTCTGATAATTTTGCATAAACTTTAAAAATATTTCTTCCACTTTCTGCTAAAGTTCTTATTGGTATACAAAGTTTACATGTAGCCTAAGTATGCCTCAAAAATCTCAATTGTAATCTCAACTTCATTCATTACCAGGCTGTAAGTTCCTGGGCTCCTGTTGACTGAGAACTAAGCTTCCCTAGTGACTTCTAGACTGCCCACCTTAGCAGTGAGTGGTACCTCTACAGAGTCAATGTGCCAGGATGTTTAACAAAGTTAACGGAATCTAGCATTTAGTGTTGCTATAGAAATGAAGGAGCACCAGGCCCCTGTAAATAGCTGAATTTAAAAGGGTGCTGTGAAGTGAGTATTTCATTGAGTGGATATGAACAGCTAGTTGAACTGCCATTCTCCAGTTATTAAGAAAGTCAAGAGTAAGGTGAGTGAATCCTTCCTTAATAGCAAATATCTTCTAATAAGGCTCAGTAGAAAAAGCAGCCTGTGCAGTTTTCAGCTTAACTTCGTGAGTGACAACATTAGAATCGCTAAGTATCTTCCACGAACAAGTCACCATTAGCTCTGAGATGACCATTAATTATAACAAACACTGTCCAAATGTTCTTTCTAATGCTTTCCTGATGGGTTAATAGGTTTCACTCTATGTGCTAACCATTTTGAGGCATCTGGGGGATGAAAAGCTTAAAGCTCCAGGGTGAACTTGCCAGGAACCTAACTCTCTTACTGAAAGGCAATGGAGCATTCACAAATCTAAAAACAAAAACCAGCAACAATCAAGGAGTAGTGTAGGAGGACAGTTTCCAATGGCAAAAGTAAGACTTCTTTCTGAAGAAAACGAATCTTTATCTTTTGTTACATACAATTCTGACAATAGGAATTGTTAAACTGATGCTGTTTAAAAGGCTTACGAAAAGTAATTTATGTAAGTGCAAATAAGGCGCACACGCAAAAAAAGTACAGCTGAAATAGGCTCAACAATTAATTTTTTTCAAGCCTAGACCACTTACTATCCTGGAGCTAAACAAACCATGGGAAACCCGTGGACAGCTCATCAGAAAGGCACTATAGGTAGCCATTGTGTATACCTGGAACCCGATCGGCAAATACTCGTCACAGAGATCATCCCACAGCTCCTGTATGTCTGAAATCTCCCAAGGATAGCTCACAGGCGTCCTGTACAGGGGTTTCAAAGGCCTGTTAAGGAAACTGGAACTAACTCCATTTGTCAGGATATGGCCAGGCTTGGCTCCAGGGAGGATGGATTTCACTGGAATAGGAAGCTTGCTCCCTCTGGGACTCTGAATGGGCTTATAATCAAGACCTTTAATCATGCTAAGAGCTAGCTCCAGTTTGTGGTTACACAAGTGCTGTGGAGCCTGTTCATCAGAACAGTAGTCACACTTTACAAGCTCTTTCGCACTTCTCTCCGTTTCCTCGTCTTTCTGTTGTGGAGGACTAGCCTGGACACTAGCATCCAGAGATTCCACAGAGGAACCTGGTGTCCCTTCCTCCATGCTTTCTCCATCCGGGGGTACTTTTGTGCTTGGTAAGTCCGGTGGCCCAACCTCTGACAATGCCGGTTCTTCAGTGCAAATGCTGGTAGACCACCTGCTAGAGGGGGCATAAGAAATACTTCGGGCCACTTTTCGAGGCACCTTACAAATGGCTTCATAGTCGGAATCCGCAACCCGCAGAGCTGCACAACCACGGCATCTCCTGGGTCGGTTTCCGGGCCCTTCAGAAGCATGACAGCTGTGTGAGTCGTTAATCTGATCCTCATTTTCTACCCAACACTCAAACCCTGAATAGGCAAAGTCTTCTTGGAGCAGCGCAGCGTACCTCATATCTGGCAAGCCGGATATGTCTACTGTCCCACTCCCCGCCTTGTTCTCCTCGCCAGAGTCATCATTATTCTTCCGATACATACTGGCAATGCAGAACTTGAGGCGATCCTTTTCCAGTAGCAGCTTCTGTAAGCGCTCAAGAGAAAGGGCTTCGATCCTGGCAATGACAGTATCGAATCGATAGATGCGATCGAGCATGAAAGCGCACTTGCTGCAAGCAAACTCGGCTTTGCCATCACGAGAGACATCTTTGCCTAGGACGTGCGAAAGCAGAACCTGGAGGTTGAGCTTGGACGCGGTATGAAAGATCCAACGCCGCTGGTTTCCACACAGCTCCCGGGCACAGATCCTGCAAATCTCTTTCATCTTCACTCCTGGAGGGTGCGGAACTTCTCTGTAGCGGGTTGCTCACCGGCTCTGGGATGCGGTCCTCTTCCCACCTTGATGATCTGGAGCTGGCATGGCCCAGTCCCGGGTGCTCACTGGGCAGGGGCACACCTCAGCGTGCGCAGGCTCTGGGTACCACCAGACCAGCCCCGCCCCTCGGGCAGGGGGCGGGCGCGGGCGCAACACCGACCGGGATGCTGATTGACAGAGTACGAGCTGCGCGAGGTCGCTGCCAGGGCCCCCCACAGCTGTCTCTCCCGCGGGCTGCCTTGTCCTCTACGTCCTCCGGGGCGGGCAGGCTAGGCTCCGGGACAGTAAAGTCGGCTCAGAGCTGACGCAAAGCCCGGGAGATGAAGCATCAGATTTCAAGATGGCGCCGGGATAGGCGGCCTCCCCAAGCCTCCTCTGGGAGTTGTAGTCCGACCGCTGCGGCTCCGCGCATGCGGGCTGGCGAGTACCTCCCCTCACCCTCAATCCAGTCTCTCCTGCTAGCCCGGTAAAGCGGACTTTGCTCGGAGGGGGAGAATGCAAAGTGAGATATAAGGCCAACGCCTGGCTGCTTTACTCTGATAAGATCTCACCAAATACACTCCCGATCCTTTCAAGGAATCTCCCTCCTCTGCTGGATGCCTTGAGGCTCCTCCCAGGGAGGAGAAAGTCCAGTCCCCTCCCTGTCTGTCAACGGCCAGTGCCACGTACACTGGATGTGGCCTGGCGGTGCCACTAGGTACCGCTGTGCCACTGCCTTCTGCCGCCGCCCCACCTCCTCTCCTAACTCTGACTCTGGGGTCAGAAGGCCCCAAGCTGCAGATACGTTTGGGGAGAGCCTGAAAAATAGAGGAGGCAGGTTGAAAGAGTTTGCCGAGACCAAACTAAGGTTGGACCTTACCTACTACTGGACTGTGATAGAGACTAGTGTTTCTATCAATGTCGCGTGATGTGTGGATAAGCAGGCCTAGGTGTTTTATCCTTTTATGAAAGTGGGGAAATGGGCAGTGTACAACGCAGGCACCTGAGAGTCCAGCAAACACCAGGTGACTGCTTCTGATCAAGATTTTAAAGATAGCAAGAGAATGAATGGGCTTTGTCAAGCTTCAGGCCTCCTGAGTGATTATCACGAATTCTCTTTCAGGTTCTGGTAGACAACTTCTTTTGGAAATGGAAGAGGGGAGACAGACACTTCTTTGAAAGTATTTTTAATTCAAGTACTTCAGAATTAGGGCTGGAAATTCACTGGCATAGTTAGTACCTGGTTTTACTATTATACAACTAAGTCTCCCGATCCTTTCCTATAGAACGTCACCCACATAAGAGAACCTGGAGCAGCAACTGGATGAGATGCAGGTATCACAAATTGTTGCCAGTAAGAAAGTGACTTCCTGGCTTTAGAGGCAAGTACCAGAGGAGGAACAGCATCCCCAGGAATTACTTGAACTTCCTCCAGAGCAGGACTCGGGTCCCTAACTAATGACTTTTAGATTCAAAAACTGTGGGGCTGGGGCTATCGTGATTGTTCTAATCACCTAAAAAAAAAAAAAAAATCCTGTAGCTTTGTATGCCACATAGCTTTGCATATATAATTTCATCTAAAGACACAGATTCTGATCCTCTAATCCAGACCATAAAATGGGACTCCAAGTAAAAAACTTTGCATTTTTTTAATCCTTAAATGATGTGAGCTTGAAAGTCAAAAGAAACTGAGCACCTGTCTTTGAAATCTACAACAGTCTATTAAAGGCAGAGTTTCTGAACTCACTATGACCGATGGATAGGCAGAGAGCACCCTACTTCCTCCTACACAAACTACTCCAAAATTACCCTGAAAAGTCGATAGTGAGCTTTCATAGCAGAACCAGCCTTCACATGATCATTGGTGCTTAAAATAACTTGATCATAGTCAAAAGATCATGCTGCCTAGATAACAAAGCTTGAAGCTTAAATGAAACTTAAAAGAAACATTACAATAAGTTTAACATTTTATGACCCTTATCATCGTCTTCACCACAGTTTGTAGTTAACAGTAGCATCTTTAAGGAAAATGGTGTAGAAGGAACTAGATGAAGGCAATTTATTCTCTACGCTATGAACCATTTGAATTTAGGCCAATAACTATTCAGGTCTCACCTTTAATTTTTATTTCATTGAATTTTTAAATTTTTTTTAGATTTAAAATATTGTGAATGAATGTTTTGCCTGCGTGTATGTATGTGCACTACAAGTGTGCTGGCTGGCCCAGGAGTTCGGAAGAGGGTGTTGGTTTTCTGGAACAACAGTTTCAAATGGTTATGAGCACCATATGCATTCTAGGAACTCAACCCAGGTCCTCTGCAAAAGCAGTAAGTACTCTTAGTAGTTGAGTCACCTCTCTAGCCCTAACCTTTACATTTAAGAAAGATCCCACAGGTATAACCAAAGGCTGTGTCAATTTAACATCTCAGGTTCTGCTTAGACCTAAGCCATAAAGCTTGGAACTGAAGGGAAATGCTGGTAGCTTGCATGGTTGTATATACAGTATGGGCGACTTAATATGAACAAAGGTTCAAATAGGGATGTACAAATTAATAATAATTAATCTGAAGAGTAAAATGGATATTTATGTTCATTTCCATCATTTGGATTCTATAGTTTTTTATAATAAATATACAGCACTTTGTGATTTAAAGAACATTTCTTTAAAGCAAGGTAGGATGCCAGGCTTGGTGGCACAGATCTTTAATCCCAGCACTCAGAAGGCAGAGACAGGCAGATCTCTGTGAGCTTGAGTCTACATTTCAAGTTCTAGGCCAGTCAGGACTACATAGAGAGATCCTGTCTTAAACAAAGTAGGATAAACATGTTCTTACATAGTTGTGCAACACTGTTCAGCAGAGAAAAAGAATTGACTCTGATGTGTGCTTCATGCATGAATCTCAAAAACATGGTAATGAAAAAAACCATATACAAACAAAACATTTTGTGTGAAATGTAATTATTTCAATCATTTGAAGTAAAAAAAATAGGAAAAATACATCTATGTGGTGGAGGTTAGAAACAATTGCAGGATTAAAGAGTAAAAATTTAATTTCAAAGAAAAATGTGCTGACTAGTTTTGTGTTAATTTGGTACAATCCAGAGTTATCAGAGAAGAGGGATCCTCAAGAGAAAATGCCTCCATAAGATCTGGCCATAGGCAAGCCTGTGGGCTGTGACCCTATGGAGGTCAAATGACTCTTTCACAGGGATCACCCAAGGCCATCAGAAAACACAGATATTTACATTATGATTTGTAAAGGCAGCAAAATTACAGTTTTGGGGTAGCAACAAAAATAATTTTATGTTTGGGGTCACCGCAACCTGTGGCATTGTAGTAAAGGGTTGCAGCATTAGGAAGGTTGAGAACTACCTGTAGGGCATGTTTTTAGTGATTAATGGGGGAGGACCTATGCATGGGTGGTGCCATCCCTGAGCTGGTGATCCTGGGTTGGAAAATGGGGGATAGACTTGAGCTAGCATGAGGGGTCACGGACACCACAAGAAGACCTACAGAGTCAACTAACCTTGGCCCATGGGGGCTCATAGAGATGAAACAGAGCATGCAGGGGCTGGACCTAGGCTCCCTACACATTTGTAGCATCTGCAGCTAGGTCTTCATGCGGGTGCCCTAACAATTGGAGGGAAGACTGTTTCTGACTCTGTTGCCTGCCATTGGATCCCTTCCCCAAACTGGACTGCCTGGTTGGGCCTCAGTGGAGGAGATGCACTTAATCCTGCTACTACTTGATGTCCCAGGGTGGGGTGGTACCCAAGGGAGCCTTCCCCTTCTCTAAGAAGAAAAGGAGAGGATAGTGGGGGAAGGATTTGTAAGGGTGGAACTGAGAGGACAGGGAGGGTGGGGGTTCAGATAAAGATGTAAAGTGAATAAATAAATTAATGAAAAACAAAAAAGAAAGAAAGAAAAGAAAGCTAAGATACCATGTGGAGCAAGCCAGCAAACAGCACTTCTCCATGCCTCTGCATCAGTTCCTGCCTCCAGGTTCCTTCCCTGACTACCTTCAGTGATGGACAGAGATGGGGAAGTATAAGCCAAATAAGTAAAAGTTTGCTGTTGGTCATGGTGTTTTTATCACAGCAATAGTAACCCTAACTAAGGCAGAGGACAAAGACAGTTTTCTGGGGCAGTAAAGAGTTTCTGTGCCATGTCTTGAATGATGGATACATGAGTTTGTGCAGGACCCAAAGCTCATGAAATTGAGCACTTAGAGTTGTAGAATTGATGTTAGTATATGGTAGTAAAATGAAAAGGATATTTTTTTTCAGCTATGCATTGCCTAAATATTTTTAAACTTTTTAACAGAAAACAATCTCTTTCGCACAGAATAGCTTTGAACATTGGAAAGATAAAATACAGTTTGGAAGACATTCTATAAATGGCTCAATCACAAATTTTGAAAAAAAATTTAGTTCTTGTTTAATATGAATTTTAGAAAACAATTTCATATACATATGCATCCCATACATTTATGACTGAAGCAATGTAGGTGATTAAGATTAGACCGAGGATTTTTGTGATGATTTAATATGGGATGATTACCACTAAAATGTATAGAAGACACATAATAGAAAATTAGAGAGTGGGTTCCCTAGTATGCAGTTTTAAGTACATCATCAAAGGGCTATATCAGTAGTTTGTTAGTCAACAAACTGGGTGAGATGGTTCATGCCTACAATCCTAGCAGGTAGGAGATAAGGCAAGAAGATGAGTTCAAGGCAATCTTCAGCTACATAGTGAGTTGGAGGCTAGCCTTGACTACATTAAAACCCTGTCTCCAAAAAAGGAAAGAATTAAAATAACTGATGAACACATTCATTAGAACTTAGTAACTTAGTAGTTACGACTTAGAGGACTAACCTTAGGTGAAGTCACATCTGTCTGGTTCTTAGATTCCTAATGAACAATATTGTCAGAAACTATCTAGGAAAAACTAAAGCATCCAGATGAGTTTCCTGAGACAGGGTTTCCTGAAATGGCTCACTATTTTGCATGGCCTTCAATGGGTGAGCTCTAGGATGCAAGGTCACCAGGGACTTGATCTTAAAGATTGCTCCTTGCTGCCAATATGCCTTTTCCATCACTATTACATAGTCTAATGATTCCTGGGCATTAGCCCACCCTATGGAGCAAATTTCCTACAGAGCCAATATGAAGACGTACTTTCATATAGTAATGCTGTGTAGATAAATTGATGATTTCTTAAATTTCTAAATTTATACAAGTAATTTCAAACCTGATATAGAATAAAGCTGCAAATAGAGCTCTGAAAACCTTCATGTGTCACAAGCTAAATGCACTAGGAAAAGAAAGCAGGCATGAGGGCTAGTGAGATGGCTCAGCGGGTAAGAGCACTGACTGCTCTTCTGAAGGTCCTGAGTTCAAATCCCAGCAACCACATGGTGGCTCACAACCATGAGATGTGACGCCCTCTTCTGGTGTGTCAGAAGACTGCTACAGTGTTCTTACATATAATAATAAATAAATCGTTGGACCTGAGCAAGTAGGGCCGACCAGAGTGAGCAGAGGTCCTAAAATTCAATTCCCAACAACCATGTAAAGGCTCATAATCATCTATATAGCTACAGTGTATTCACATACATAAAATAAATAAATAAAAATCTTTAAAGAGACAGAGAGAGAGACAGAGAGAGAGACAGAGAGACAGAGAGACAGAGAGACAGAGAGAAAGCAAGCAAGCAGGCGTGAAACAAATTTGTGATTAAGAAGGTCAGGTCCATGGATGAAGCCACAGGTGTACACTATGATAAAGCAAGGCCATGTGAAACTGATGCTTTGAACTTATAAAGTGCCTATAGAATGAAACAGTGCTTTGAACTTACTATCAACATCCTTCTGTAACTCCCTTTTGTGTAACATTTTATCTATGAAGTAATTTTATAAAGAACTTTTATCTAAGAAGGTAAAGAAAGGCTAGAAAAGAAGGTAAGAAGGTAAGAAGGCCAGAAAAAAAGAGTGTGGCATCTCAGGCTCTGCTCCATCTGCCAAATGTATGTATGTATGTATGTATGTATGTATGTATGTATGTATGTATGTATGTACACTTAAAAGTTAAAAGAGTTCAGAGTTTCCTGCTGGGTATTCTTGCTAGCTCCAGATAACTAAGTTTAATTCCGACAGTAGTACTGACCCCATAAATCGCCTGTCACTGTTGTGGGAGGGCATCTGCTATCAGCATGACCCCAACAGCCAATGCCATAATACCTGCCTTTGGTAACCCTCTGGTGTCAAATCTGGCTTTGACACAAAATGAAGTTTTAAAGTAGAAACAGCAGTTTCACACTTAAGTATCCATCCGATATATGGGGTGTGGGGGGTAGGTGGTGTTAAATACAGATCAGATTGCTTGGACCTAACCCTTGTTTGTCTTCAGTAAGTAGATCTGGGGTGGGGCCTGAGAATTTGCATTCCTAACAAATTCCTAGATCTTGCTGCTCTTGGTGTGCTGCTGCTGCTGCTGCTGCTGCTGACTTCTGAGAGCTGTGCTTTAAAAATCACCAAACTAAAAACAAAAAAAGAAAGAAAGAAAAAAAGAAAAAGAAAAAAAGAAAGAAAGAAAGAAAGAAAGAAAGAAAGAAAGAAAGAAAGAAAGAAAGAAAGAAAGAAAATCACCAAACTAGAACTACCCTAAATTGGATTCAGGAAAACAAAACAAAACAAAACAAAGCAAAAAAAACCTTCAGTAAAAATATCAGAAGTTCTATGGGGGCTGCAGACATGGCTCAGCGTTAAGAGCATTTACTGCTCTTGGAGAGGACTCCAGTTCAGTTCCCAGCACCCATATGATGGTTCACAACCTTCTGTAACCTCAGTTCCAGGAAATCTGATGCTGTCGTCTGCTCTCCATCAGCACTGCACACATGTAGTGCATAAATATACATACAGAGCCAGACATGGTGGCACATGCCTTTAATCCCAGCACTCGGGAGGCAGAGGCAGGCAAATTTCTGAGTTTGAGGCCAGCCTGGTCTACAAAGTGAGTTCCAGGACAGCCACGGCTATACAGAGAAACCTTGTCTCAAAAAAAAAACAAAAACAAAAAACAAAAACAAAAACAAAAACACCACCACCACCAACAACAAAAATACATACAGGCAAAAGACACATACACATAAAATAATTTTTCAAAAGACAAAAAGGTCAGAAGTCATATAGGTCAATGAAAAACATCTATCAAAAATAATAAAATTATTTTTATTATTAAAATTATAAAATTAATGTTGAATTAAAAAGAAAAACAAATTATACCCCAGTCAGGGATGGCAGCTCATGTGTTATCCTAGCACTCATGAGGTTGGGGCAGGAAGACTGGCACTGGTTAAAAGCCACCCTGGGGTTACATTGTGAGTTCTAGGCCAGCCTGGGCTACAGGGGGCAACCCTGTCTCAAGATTATTTTAAAAAGGGGGAGGGAGGAAGGAGGGAGGGAGGGAGAGAGGGAGGAAGGGCAATGGAGAGAGAGACAGAGATACAGAGAGACAGAGACAGTGGTGAACAAGTATTCTTGTGTTAGCGTTTTGTTTGTTTTGTTTTGTTTTGTTGTGGGTGCCCTCCTCATTTCTGTATTAGAGAACTGAGAAGTTTCTTTTGGAACCAGTGTCACTTTGTATCCACTGTGTGGCAATAGAGCTGTGGTGTTTCTAACCTCTAATTTTGGCTTAGGAGGGAGTTTCCAAAGAAAGGAGAAGTGGGAATCCCCCATGTTTCAAGCCAGCTGTACTGGGTTTCACTGTGTAACTATCCTAATTACTAAAAGCTTTGCCCCACCCCCAAATGATTCAGGCATTTAAGATGAAACAAACAAACAAAAAAAGAAATGTGATGCATCCAAGGAAAGTCACAAAAGTTAGGCTTTGTGACAACACACAAACCAGTGCATGACCTCCAGGTGCTAGAAATAAGAAACAGCATGCTTCCCACCACTAATGTAGCATTGGGACTTTCAAAGCAGGAGATTTCCAGTCTGTCTACAGATTGCAGGCATGCATGTTAGCATTCCTAACTAAGAGAAATAAGTTTCTCTTGTTTTTTTTTTTTTGTTTTTTTGTTTTGTTTTGTTTAAGATTTATTTATTTATTATATGTAAGTACACTGTAGCTGTCTTCAGACACTCCAGAAGAGGGCGTCAGATCTCGTTACGAGATGGTTGTGAGCCACCATGTGGTTACTGGGATTTGAACTCTGGACCTTCAGAAGAGCAGTCGGGTGCTCTTACCCACTGAGCCATCTCACCAGCCCCAGTTTCTCTTGTTTTTAAGCTACCAGTGTAGCTTATTATTACAGCGCCATAAACGGTCTAAGACAGCCCTTAGATCACTATCTTTCTAGATATAAGTAAACAACCATTGAATGGAAAACAAAACAAAACAAAAACAAAAACAAACCAGTGTTTCCCCTTTTTGTCTCCATTTACTTAAATCATTTTCATGCTTTACAGACCAAAATCTTGGCTGCTGACCATAGTCCACAATGGTTCCTCCTTTCTATGTTACCTTACGTTTTCCCTGCGTAAGTGATTTTCACAGGTGATAACTTCTGAGAGACAGACTATCCCTCCTACGGCCTGTGTTCCTCGTCAGAGCCCTCAGCATCCCATGTAGATCCTGCTGATGATCTACACTGTATGGAATCCCACTCTCTGCTCCTCTGCAGCTCTAAGTATCAAAGCTATGGTTGCTTTTGATAAGGCCTTACTCTTGAGACGCTGTCACTAACGAAGGTTATGACTGGGAGCGGATGATGCCAAGTGAGGGTTTCTATATGAGTCTCCAGTTCAGCGTTCATCAGCTTAACAAGAGGAATTAAAAGCTTCTCTTAAAAAAAAAAAAAAAAGAAAAGAAAAGAAAAGAAAAGAAAAAAGTGCAATCCTCCTTATATGAAGTTGTCTGGTGTTGCCTAGGCTACGAATCCCTGTAAGGGTTTCCTTCTCCGTGAGCATTCAGAGCACATTCTTGCATTAGCCTCCACGTCAGATCTCTCCATGGAGACACTGGAATGTTTACTATTTTAGGAAATATGTCTGACTGTAAGCAGTGCTGTTTACATTAATGCAAAAGAGACCGAATGTAAAAGCTTGAGTATCTTCGGATCTGAGTGGGAAGGTCCTGTTTGATTAGTGAGCATCGCTCCCCAGTTCTGTTGCTCTGTGCCCACAAGGAAATCCTGTGTCTACAATTTGTTTAACTGTTATTAAAGAAAATGTGGGGAAAATACGAAGCAAGAATTCTTTCCAACCTCTGTTTGGAAAGCAAGTACAGAATTTCCCTGCTTCCACAGTCCCTAATTCTGGTTTTTTTTATTTTTATTTTTATTTTTTATTTTTTTAAAGGTTTGGAATGAAGTATCTCCTGTTCTGTAAGAAAAAATATCAATAACTGGAATGGCTATCAGATTTTCCCTGTGACTAGTGCTCCCTTCACTAAGGAAAAGAAAGGGGCTCTGTTAACTGCCTTAACTTTCCCAACTGTCCAGGGACAAACAGGTGGGTGAGGGGCAGCAGCTACTGACTACCCTGGCTCCAAGTGGCCCTGAAGGAACACCCAGGAGGACTAGAGGCAAACCTGGAGGGGTGCCATACTGGCTTGCCACATTTATAAAATTATAAAATCTTTGAATAAAGTTAATAGATTATCTAATAGAAGTTCATAAATATTGTGCTAAATAATTTTACTAAATAGATGTCATGGGACAGAAAGGAGAAACAGCTAAAAAGTTAGTAAGATTAATGTAATCAAATAATAAGATGCAGAAGCCCCTGTCTTTTTTCCTTTTTCTTTTTTCTTTTTTAATTTATTTTATGTGTGTGGATACTCTGTCTGCATGTACAGCTGTGGGCCAGAAGGGGGCATCAGATCCTATTATAGATGATTGTGAGCCACCATGTGTGCTCAGGACCTTTGGAAGAGCAGTCGGCGCTCTTACCTGCTGAGCCGTCTTGCCAGCCCCCAAGCTCCATTTTTATGGGACAAACAATAGTAATTTCTGTTGGAAATGGTTTTCTTCCAGCTGTTCTCAGACACAGTATCTGTCATACACTTAGCTGCTCACTCTCTCTTCCCATTACAGAGTTGTGGGGCCAGCCTGCCCCAGGAACGGAAGCTTTGGACAAAGAAGGTCTTCCTCTCTCTGAGCTCATGTTCAACAAATTTAAATAGTATGTGTCAACTGACCAATATAATGTGCATTACATTATCACGTTAAGACAGGTGCTTCTGGGGCTGGAGAGATGGCTCAGCCCACCTGTGGGCAAGTGGTCCTGGGGTCTATAAGAAAACAAACTGAGTAACCCATGATGAGCAAACCAAGAAACAGCATTCCTCCATGGCCTCTGCTTCAGTTCCTGCCTCCAGATTCCTGCCTTGACTTCCCTCAGTGAAGTTCTGAGAGCTGTAAGATTAAATTAACCCTCTCTCTTCCATGTTGCATTTAGTCATGCTGGATGCTTCAAGTGCTCAGTTAATTGGATGGTGTTTTATTATCTATCCACTATATCTACTGATTCTTTTTCTTTGCTTTGCTATGTACTTAGTATGTTCATTCATTCTTTAGCTCCTGGGAATCAGGACTGAAGGTTTAGATATAAATTTTTGGCCCCCTTCACAGCACGTTGAACATGGCAGACAGAGGTGTGGGTGTGATACAGTGGAACTATGACATTGCTGCTGTCAGCAGGCAAGAGAATGGCCATTGCACAGGCTTCAGGCATCTTAAACAACAGGGTACAGCACATGCTACGCTAAGAAGAGGGAAAAGGTGGTTATAATTATTCTATCTTTTACTCCTATCTAATTCATAGAATGTACTAGGTGAAGCAGTTAATAGCCATGAACAGCCATACCTGGCTCTCATGAGACTGCATGAATCACCTGCATTCCTTAGGGCTGTTTTTTCTAAAATACACACTATGTGATTTTTATCTCTCTTCAGAAAAAAAATTTCTACTGCTTACAACATAAAGTCCTTATCACAGTATTTATGGACTTTCCCCAACTACATATTTCAGCCTTCTGCTATACTTAATAAATGCTTGCTAACAGCAACTACTCGTAATTCCTTAAGTCCCTTCCAAGCCATCTTACACATCCCCCCGCGCCGCCTAGAAAGATCACAGCAGTTACTTTAATCATTGCCGACAGAAGCGAGTCAGCAGAGGGAGGGTTATGTTGGCTCATAGTTTCAAGATGGAGAAGGTATAAAGGCCGGAGCGGCTCTTGCCCATGGCGGTGGGAGCATTAAGCAGTTTGCTTACATCTCAGTGAGACAGGAAGCAGAGAGAACTTGGCCAAAGGGTGGGTTGAGCTATAGCTGAAGGCCTGGGCCCACAGTGACCTCCTTCTGCTAGCCAGGCTTTACCTCTTAAAGGTGCTAGAGCCTCTTAAAACAGCTCCACCACTAGGAGACTAGGGGAAGAGGTGACGTCTCTGTGAGTGTGTACTGTTGATATGCGTACAGCCATGTCATGGACACCAGGGCCTCAGACTCATGGGAATGGCAAAGCCTCCCCTAGGTCCCCTAAGAGAGTGAGAAAGACTTCCCCTCACCCACACATGATGAAAGACTAACCTTTAGCTAAATCATTTCCATAAGGTGTCAGCCATACTTCCTCACCCTGGATGACCGCAGCCTGACACTGCTCCCTTCATAGACCGTGTGAGATCATGCAGTGTATACAAACTGCAGGGAGTCTGCAGGCGGCTGCTGCTGCTGCTCTATCCACGAGCACAGCCAGCTTCATCCCAGCTTCATGTCATAGTGTCTGCCATTTCTTCGTTCTCTGCCACCCCAGTCAGGTCAAGTCTAAAGCTGTACAGGTCTCAGCAGGAGACATTTCAGGTTCAAACTGTAGCATTGGCATCCCTTCCCCCCATCCCCACCCCACCTGGGGTATTCAGTCTTCACAGCCTAATTTAAGGGGTTTCCAGGTGATTCTTCAACTCCCAAAGACAGAGCTGATTGATCACAGTCATTTGTGGGTCCCTTTAGAATCACGTTTGTATTTCTATTCCTGTTTATTTTAGTACTGCATGCCTCTAAAGCTAGCTTCCCCAGACTCTAGGACATGCTAATGTGCATTTTGGAAGTCCATGGGGTGGTGGGGCTTGCTTTAGCTATGAGGAGGAAGAGGAGGCAAGGGATTCATATGACTTGTGCAGGACAAACCATTGATTCAAATCCAAATGACTCAAAAGTTCCACTGGCCATTGATTGACAGTAGCATCCAAGAAGATGTTTGCAATCACCTGAAGTCAAAACTAGATTCGGTTGCATATGAAAACAGAGTGCTAGTAGACATTCAATTTCCCATTAATTAATATACTAAATGAATCAAAGGAAGATTGTGTCTTTATTTGAAAATTCGCCACTTTCTCACCACTTAGGACATAATCACCTGCGACTTCGGGATTGCCAACAAACACAGCGAACTGGGTCCAGCAACATCTGGAGCTTTATCATTCACAGTGATGTCCATTTATTACAAGCTCTTTTCTTTAACTCTTTTTATATTATCCCATTCAAAAATTTGCATACAAAAGCAAGCCTTGTTAGGGCTAGAGAGATGGCTCTGTGGTAAGAGCACCTGTCGTTCTTGCAGAGGACCTGGGTTCAATTCCCAGCACCCCCTACTCACAAGCCAGGAAGCTTCCCAGTACAATCGGTATAGAAAGAGAAGAATTCCTCCCTGAACTTGGACTTGACTGATCATCGGTATTTCCTACTTTTTTCATCCCTGAAAAGAAGCATCACAAGAGGGGAGAGCTTCAGAAGAGAAGGGGAGGAGGGAGGAGGGAAAGATTGTGGGAGGGGGTGATTGGGAGGGCAGTGAGCAGGATGGATGTAAAGTGAATAAATAATAATAATAACAGTAATAAATAAAATATCACATTCAGAGAGAGAGAGAGAGAGAGAAGAGGAGGGCTTGGCTTTTGCTCCGTTTGAGCATATGCAGTTATGACAGGGAGGGCGGGGCAGTGACTAATGCTATAGTTGCAGGAACTTGCTTAACTCCAAGCAGAGCAAAGAGCAAAATGGAAGCAGGGTAGAGCTATAATCCCTAAGGCCTGTACCCAGTGATGCACTTAAAGGTTACATAACCTCCCCAGGCAGTGCCACCAGCTGGGGTCCGAAAGTTCAAACACTCGAACCTGTGAGGGGCATCTCACATTAAACCATCACACCTTCCAGAAGGTGACAGTGAAGCACCTAAGGATTGCCCCCGAGTTTACAAGATCTTACAGAAATCACTCTAATATTTCCCTCAATCTAGAAGAACTGTCTGAACCCACACTTTCACTCGGAATATGAGCACACATTGGAGTAGACATTTGCTAAAAGGCTCGGAGTCACTTTGGGTCATTTTAGAGGTGACAGTATAAACTAATCTACATATACTGTCAGTACTGATGGTCTTTCCCCATAGCTATTGACTCAAAGGGAGAGGCAAGGAAATGAGCATTGGGTGGCCTTTTGTCTCCCACATCCTCACCAGTGCTCTAGGCTGTCAACACGAACACACCATTGTGTGCCACCCTACCCTCCACCCCCACCCCGCGCATGCCCATTATGCAGAGATGCTTGCCCCACTCATCTTCAAGTGATGAATGATTGGATCCTAAGTGACTTTGACCAGATGTATTCCCATTCATTGTGAAAAAATGAACGCTTTGTGAAAGAGCCGGACAATTACTATTTGATAGAATTAACAGCGTGATATGATTGTGTTTCTATGCATACAGTGTGTTGGGTGACAATAATGAACTTTATAGATACTAGGTAAAGTTTCGAAAGCACATCAAAGTGGTCCACATTATGGGATTTAATTCACTTTCCTCCCCAGATGCTGTTAGAATGCCGTGTAGCCTTGATCTAACCATTCCTTTAAAGTAGAATACAAGTGATTTTGTTTTTTTTAAATAATAATTTTTTGCTTTTTAAATCTGATGTTAAAACCGATACCCAGCCAGTTCCCAACGTTAGTACTACAAACCACACATCCTCTTCAGGGATTACTAAAGATGATATTATATGTATATATATATATATATATATATATATATATATATATATATATATATATATATAGTCTCTCTCTCATCCTGGAGCTGCCTCCACCTCCTCACCCTTATCAATTGCAGATTTCTATTCATTTTAATGACCATCTAGCTATCTCTCTTGTCCTTCCCCATACCCCATCCTGAACCCTCCATTCTCATCCCAATCCCCCTGTTCCCTCCCTCCATCTGCCTCTTATGACTTTTTTTTTTTTCGAGACAGGGTTTCTCTGTGTAGCCCTGGCTGTCCTGGAATTCACTTTGTAGACCAGGCCAGCCTCGAACTCAGAAATCTGTCTGCCTCTGCCTCCCAAGTGCTGGGATTAAAGACATGCAACATCACTGCCCGGCTTCTTATGACTATTTCATGGGCACCGAAGGGCTTAGGAACTCCACAGGAAGACCAACAGAGTCAACTAACCTGTATTCCAGGGGCTCTCAGAGTCTGAACTACTAACCAAAAAGCATCCACAGGCTGTACCTAGGCCTCCCTGCACATATGTAACAGATGTGCAGCTTGGTCTTCATGTGGCTCCCAGACAACTAGAGTGGGGGCTCTCCCAAAAGCTGTTGCCTGTATGTGGTATATGTTTTATCTGGGCTGCCTTGTCTGGCCTCAGTGAGAGAGGCAGTGCCTAGCCTCATAGAGACTCAAGTGCCAGAGTTGGAGGATACCCAGGGGCTCCCACCCATTCAGAGGAGAAGGGGAGAGGGGAACGGGAAAGAAGAGGGTGACCGGGAGTGGGGCAGTGAACAAGATGAGTAAAGTGAATATGTATAAGAAAGAAAGAAGGAAAGGAGGAAGGGAGGGAGGGAGGGAGGG
>NC_034593.1:87893471-87905509 GCF_900095145.1 Mus pahari
TCTCTCTCTCTCTCTCTCTCTCTCTCTCTCTCTCTCTCTCTCTTGAGATTTACTTACTTTTACTTTGTGTGTATGGGTGTTTTTATTTTACCTGTATGTATGTCTGGGCACCACATATGTGAAGTGCCCACAGAGGCCAGAAGAGGGCGTTGGATTCCTAGTGAAACTGGAATTACATATGGTTGTTAAGCCACCATGTAGGTGCTAGGAATTGAACTTGGGTCCTATAAGAGGGCGATTAGTGCTCTTAACCATTCAAAACAAAACCCAGCAACAGCACAGGAACTAACCCTAAATATCAACCAATGGGATGACATGACAATAAAACTTTCTGTTCATCAATGGAAACAATCAGCAGAGGTAACAGATGGCCCATAGGGTGGGGGAAATCTTCACTGACTACACCTCAGACGAGGGCTAATATCTAGAATTTACAAAGAACACCAGAAATCCAATACCAGTTCCAAGGAAATAAACTGCTACTCAATAAATGAGCAAATGAACCGAATAGATAGTTGCAAAGGAGAGAGAGAGAGAGAGAGAGAGAGAGAGAGAGAGAGAGAGAGAGAGAAATGCCCAGTGACTATTTTTAAGTGTTCAGTCTCCCCAGCCATTGGGAAAATGCAAATGAAAACTATGATCAGATTCTGCCTCACCCTGTCGGGTGGCTGTCATCTACAAACCTGATAACAAATGCTGGAGAAGACATGGAGAGAAAAGAAAGGAACCCTTATTTATTGTCAGTGGAGATGTAAATAAATACAGTCACTGTGGAAATCAGTTTAGAGATTTCCTCAAAAGTTAAAAACCATATGGTCAGAACCATATGACCCAACTATTTCACGCCTGGGCAATCCCAGAGAACCCTGTGCTCCACCACTGAGATATTTACACCTGCATTTATTGCTCCTTTAGTCACTATGGCAAAGAATTGGAATCATTCTAGCTGCTCATCAACAGAAGAGTGGATAATAAAATTTGGTCCACACTCACACACACCATATATAATGGATTACTACTCAGCTCTAACAAAAAAAAATGAAGTTTAAAATATTGCAAAAAAATGGATGGACTAATAATGTATAATATTAAGTGAGGTCACAAAATTTGCAGAAAGGCATAAACCACTTATCCTCTCAAATACGTGGAATCTAGCCAATACTTGTGTGTGTGTGTGTGTGTGTGTGTGTGTGTGTGTATGTACGCGAGGGTACAAATGTCATGTGAGCTCGGTATAACAGGAAAAAATTAGAACGGGAAAGGCCAGATATAATGGGATGAGAAGGGCTGAAGGCAGGTGGTGGGCACGTGTCATAATGAGGCTATGAAGCTAACTGTTCTACTAGTTCCAAGTCTGTCGTGGATAATTTGGGTTTGGGTGGTAGATAAGTACATAAAATGTATCCAGTCCTGAAAGTGTAGAATTTAGGAAGCTTCCCAGCTTTCATAATGAATGCTAATTCTAACTATATATAGTTTTCATTAAGCTGTATAAACTTAGGGTTTAGTTGGTTTTGATATGTCGTGTTTTTATTTATTTGAAAGTTTTTAACAGTAAAGCTTATATTAAGAGCATGTTATTTGTAGTAAGAAATCACTCGGCATTGATGGAAAACTCTAAAATTTTCCTCATAATTCCCTGGTATCTATCTATCTATTCCTTTGTGTAGTTTCCACTCACTTGGAGTGCTATAGAGAAAGACTGGCTTCTAAACAACACTGTGCAGCAAGCACAGTGGAATGTCACTGCACAACTGGGCTACAATTCTATGACAAAAGTGAGCAGAATTCCCAAATATAACATAGATTCCTCATCAATTGGCTTTAAAAATATTCATTTATTTTTCTTTCTTTTTTTTTTCATTTATTTTTCACTATGTGTGCGTGTGCATCTGAGTGTGAGTTAGCGAATGTGCTCACAGAGGCCAAAGGATTTCCGCTTTCCTGAAGCCAGAGCTACAGGTGGTTGTGAGCTGCCTGACATGGGTGCTGGGAACCAAAGTCTAGTCTAAAGAGCAATGAGCGCTCTCAACTGCTGAGCCCTCTCTCCAGCCCCATAATCAGTTGACTTTAAATTAACTAAAACGTAGACCTGTCCTAGTTACCGGAGCCCTGGAGAAAAGACAAGGAAATAGAGGAGCAATTGCCGCGCCTTACGGAAGTCAATTCTGCCAGTGACACACGGAGCCATAGACACACACACACACATCCTTTCCAAGGTCAGCCTTGAGATAAGAAACCCGTCCATACCTGGATTTCAAACTTACAGGACCCTAAGCTCAGACCCAGCGGAGCCACATCTGGGTTCCTGACAGAAAACCTCGAAAGATAAAGATACGCTGTGCTATACGCTGGGCAGTGTGTGGTGACTTGCGTGCCGATCAGTAACAGCACGGTGCTGGAGAAATTCTGAAGCTGGTGCCCAGGCCACCCAACCTGAACCTTACCTGCACTTCCATGCCCGCTGGCTCCTCCAGCAGATGTAGCAGTTGTTGTTTCTCTCGAGACAGCTGTTCCACAAGCCCCTCCTGGGCAGCCAAGCTCTGCCTCAGCTCTTCAATTCTCCTGGGCCAAAGAAATAAAAGAACCTCTTCTGGCAACCATTCAACCACTCCATTATTTACCTGTTTCTACATAAGCTCCTGCCACAAACCAGTGAGCTTTCCTACCAGACACCACTAAAGAGCCAACCTTAATAGGAAATCTGGTCCAGGAAAACATGGCATCTTAGATAGGGAGGAAAACCCACTATCTGTACTAAAGGGGGAGCAGTGGCTATATATAATGTGTTCTTCCAAGTTGGGGAACACACAAAAAGGCAGCCCAGGAAAAGACTACCAAAAACACCTACCTGTCCCTCTGAGCCAGCGCCTCAGAATATTGGTCAGGCTTCACCTGGTCTCCCGCTTCATCTTCCCTGTTCTTGGCAGCATCTGTCCACCTCTCTGAGAGCTCCAGATTGCACCTCTTCTCTGCCTCCACCAGAGTCTCCATCTCTGTGGCTTCATTCTTTGCTAGCCTGGGTTCCTGAAAAAGGCAGGGAAGCTAAGCGGTGGTAGGTTCCACCCAGGTCAGGAACTCTAAGACACAGGGACATCTGATAGACTAGAGAAGCGAAGGAGAGCAGACTGGGCAGAACAGAGAGAGTGGCCGGGGAGAGGCTTTAGGGGACCGCTTGCTCTTGTCTTTGTGAACCCGTGGACACCCCTCACCTCCTGCAGCAGCTGGATCTTGTTGCCTAGGAGCTCATAAACATGCTCTGTCTCCTGCTGCCGTTCTTCAACCTGGCGCCGGAGCTCTGCCTCATTCTGGCCATTGAGATCCTCCACATCGGCCCTACAACGATGTAGCATTTGCTAATTAGAGCAGACACGAAATTTCACCTGCAGACTCAGATCACTCCAGCCATTCACTGGGGCCAGAGAAACACTCGCTCTGCACCCACTCTGCCCGGCCTTTTCTTTTTCTTTTTCAAATTATATATATATATATATATATATATATATATATATATATATATATATATATATATATATATATATAGTTTATATGTTTACAGACACACCAAAAAGAGGGCATCAGATCCCATTACAGATGGTTGTGAGCCACTATATTGGGAATATGAACTCAATACGAACATACGAACTCAGGACCTCTGGAAGAGCAGTCAGTGCTGTTAACCACTGAGCCATCTCTCCAGTCCCTGCCCAGCCTTTTCATCTCATCTTTTAGGACCTCTAGCTTCTTTGTTGCCTGTCAAGGAGGGTAAGCCTGCTGCCCTGAGATGCTATGACTGCTATAACTTCAAGAGGAGGAGCTCATGGTGAAGGCACAGAGTCAGCAGATAGGACCACATCATGGACTTTCCTGTTTAATGGCTCTCCTAGAGGGACTTACCAGCAGCCTGCTTCCTTGCTGTTTCGGTTTATTCTATTTAGTTTGCCAGGACATGGTGTCCATGTCCACAGAAATGCACTCCTTTACAACCAAGAATGCACAGAGGACCTGTCCTGAGTCTGGGCTGCCTCTAAACACTTCTACCCAGTGTTCACGGTCCCCGGCGGATAACAGACATTTAATCTGCACACACTCAGGCTTCGGCTGCAAGTAGCTTCTCTGATATCCCTAGGAATGGCTGTCAGGCACCAGCATGAAGAGGGTAAGGTATCAGCAGTTTATTTATAGTGAACATCAGCTGTCTTTGGATATCTGAGGATTAGAAATTTGAGGGCCAAATCAGGTGCAGAGTTATCTTAATTCCGGTTAGGTTTTGTTTGTGTTTTAAGTCATTTTGTGAGAATCACGGACCATCTTCTTGCTCTCAGAGTGAAGAACTACATTAAATTATAGACTTATAAACCACCACGGAGTCTAACGCACTTTAGTAGTTAGATCAGGAGGCTGTCTCCGTGGAGATGGCCTGGACTTCCCCAGATATTGTGCAATTCCTTGGTTTATAATGGGTGCTAATCAACACCATCTCAGAGGCTAGCCCAGTCTTCTGGTGTCGGTACTGTAGAGCCTCTGTGAAGTAGGAACCCAGGGATCCAACAATGGCAGTGCTTGTGAGTCGGCTTCTCCTTTGGCTCCACATCCCTTGAGCCATTCCCCTGACAGTCAAGGGGAGGAATGGAGACCATATGTTTTCATTATTCTGAGATCAGTTCTACTCCCCACACCCCAGCTTTTCATGTTTCAGAATACTATGCCACCTATGTCATAGTAGATATAAAAATAATAGAAAATCTTGAAGCATTATAGAAATCTCGATATGCATTGCTTTATTGTTATTCAAAGTTTTCTAGAGCCTACAACAGCAGGCAAGTGTTCTTAATGGATACCACAAAGACTCGCCCCTAATAAGAAAACCCTGTTATGTATTATTTTGGGTTTTTGTTTGTTTTTTTTTTTTTTTTTATTTTTTGTTGCCAACATCTTGCATATACCTGAATATAAAACTCTCATCTTATTTGGTTCTCCTAAAGTCCAAGAAATACTATTGATATAAAACGTAGATCAGGTCAGATCAAACATGTTTGGATTACAGGCTATATTCTAACACCATCATTTAAAACTGCCCTTTAGGCTTTCTTTCTATTTATTGAGACAAAGTTTCATTGTGTGGTCTCCTTCAACATGAATTTACTACATAGTCTGGCTGGCCTTAAATTCCTCAACTCTTGCCTCAGCCATCTCGGTACTAAATTCACAGGTGTATACCTAAGTCTCAATTGAGGAATTGTCTCCATTGGACCTGCCTGTGGGCTTGTCTTTAGGGGCATTTTGTCAATTAGTAACTGATGTAGGGGGTGGGCAGTGCCATCCCCGGGCAGGTGATCCTGGGTTGGACAAGGAAGGTAGCTCAGCAAGCCAAGAAGCAGTGTTCTCCCACCATCTCTTCAGTTCCTGCCTTGAATCCCTGCCCAGCTTCCTCCAGTGGTAACTGTTGCCTGACAAAAAAAATTCTTTCTGATCCAAGTTGGTTTTGATCAACAATTTATCACAGCAACAGGAACACAAACTAGAACACACATGTTTGCCCCATGAGGCTTGTACTATGAACATTCACGTTTCCTCTTAGCTTTTTCTAGCAAGAACAATATGGAGTTCATTCTTTTTAACAACTGTGTAATAGGCCACAGGACAGATACACTGAAATATCTTCAGCCATTGACTTATTAA
Organism: Mus pahari; assembly: GCF_900095145.1. NCBI lineage: Eukaryota > Metazoa > Chordata > Mammalia > Rodentia > Muridae > Mus > Mus pahari. The sequence goes on from NC_034593.1 coordinate 87,899,154, forward strand.
TGGATGATTGCTTCAAGTTTTCTGTCATTACAAAGGCTCTTGGTTTTATCCTTTCATGAGTGTCTTCAGTTACAAGGAATAGAGTTTCTCTAGGGATTATCTTTTTTTTTTTTTCTCACTTTAAAAGTCAATAAACCATACCAAAAGTGATGTCTTAACCCCTATTTTCACAGAAGAGCATGAGAGTGACCATTTTCCCTGGACATTACGCTTTGGATCTATCAGAACAGTCAACCCTGATAAATGCTCTTTGCAAACATCTCAACATTCACTTCTCCTGATTAGTTCTTTCCTATTTAACAGGAAACGTACAGTCTTGGGTCTGGGAGACCTGTTTATTGGTGGCAAGGTGTGTCTGACCACAGCAGACACATCTGAGAAACAGACACACCCAAGGGAAAGAAAACATGAAACCCATAGCTTCAAATCACAAATTAGAGCCTACATTCAAATGTGAAGGGGAAAGTTCAGGACTTTGGTTTTAAATTGACTACACTCCAGTGAGTTGGAGTCTGGGCAGGATGGAGCTCATGCATACACATTGCTCTACACAGAGCTCAACTCACAACTCACCATGTTTTTTCTAGATGCTGTTTCCTGTCCTGGAGTTCTCGTTTCAGGCTCTCCACTTCAACCTTCAGCTCGATGTTCTGAAAAGCAAACACATCCACCATCATTCGCCCCCGGTGCTCTCTGACCTGCTTCCTGTTTGACTTTGGCCTTGGTCTACAGCATCTCATCGCAGTCCTTTTCAGAAATCCAGACAGATTAGCAAACGAACTCTCGAGTTTCAAGATTTCCTGTCTGTCAGTCACTGCCTCTGGACAACCAACGCCCCCTAGACCATCAGCTCTATCTTAGAGGACAGATGTATAGCAAAGCAAAAGTTTCCTACTGATATAGACTACGTTATATTTTAAAATACAAAGGGGTCTAATTATGTTTGTTCATGTGGGTAGGTGAACAGGTATGTGCAGGTGCACGTGCATGCAGAGGTCAGAGGGTGTCAGGCGCCATTCCTCAGGAGCCATCTGCCTCCTTTGAGGTAAAGCTTCTCACTGGTTTGGGACTCTCTACTAGCTTAGGCCAGACGATGTGGCAACTGAGCTCCAGAGAGCTGCCCATCTCGGCCTCTCCAGCACAAGAATTATCAGTGTAAGATACCACACATGGCCTTTTTATTTTATTTTACTTTTTGGCGTACGTGCAGGCAGTCAAACTCAGGTATCACGTTTACATGACAAGTACTTTCCCAACTATGCTGTCTCTCCAGTTCTGGGTTTAACTTTTTTTTTTTTTTTAAGGAAAAAAAATTGTGTGTGTTTTAAAAACAACATCATAAAAATGTATTATGAAATTGGACTTTTATAAATATTAAGGTGAGAGTGGTAAATCTATGAGGGAACAATGCTTATTAAGGTAAGGCAGCTTGTTTGGTTTTGGACCCTGGGTCAAGGGACTGAGTACATATTTTACATATCAAAGCGGACTTGGCCTCCAGGTTCTCCCAGCATCCTCAGTCCCTACCTGGCATATCATACCCCCAACCCTGAACTTTCCAGCTTAGAGGCTTTTCCCTATATAATCCAGACATTTTGGTCTCTCTTCCTTCTCCAGCTCCTCCTCTTCCTCCTCCTCCTCTTCCTCTCCTTCCTCCTCCTCCCCCCCCACCTTTGCTTCTCTCTGCACTGTGCCCTTTCTTTCTTCCTCCCCTATCCTGCCCCCCCCCCATTTCCTCGTGGTGACACCTCTAGTCTCAATCCTTGGGGCCAGTGAGAGCAGCTTCCCAATACACCTGCCTTTGATATAATCTAATAGGGCTTGAATTGGGTCATTTCACCGGCAGAGAAATAACCTATCAGTAGCAACCAGCAAGATTTTGACAAATAGAAAAAGGAAATAAAGGTATGCCTGTAAAGTATGAACAAGGATTTAGTGATGCTTGCACAATGCATCCCTGTAGGTTAAATAGCCTGCTGTATACAAGGAGCGGGAAATCAATAAGAAAACATTAGCAGAACCAGGAGGTGGCTCATTCACAAACAGTGCTCATTGCACAAGCATGAGGACCTGAGATCAGGTCTCCAGCACCCACATAAAATAGCTGGTGTGGTCATGTGTGTGGTCATGTGTGTGGTCATGTGTGTGGTCATGTGTGTGCCTGTGGCTCCAACATGGGGTTAGGAGGTGAATGGATGAGAGGGAAGATCAGAATGGAAGCACAAACTCGAGGATCTCGGGACTTGCTACCAATCTAACCTAAATAGTAAGATCCAGGTTCAGTGAGAGATCCTGTCTCCTCCGGAGAATAAAATATAGTAACATTTTATTATGATATTTTAGGGAATATCATAATATCAGTAATAGAGAAGGACAGCAGAGTTCCTCCTTTGACTTCCTCATGAAGCATGCACTCCTCCCCCTACACACATACACTCATACATGTATCATACATGCACACATGAGGAATACACAAAAGGAAGGAAGGAAGGAAGGAAGGAAGGAAGGAAGCAAGCAAGCAAGCAAGCAAGCAAGCAAGCAAGCAAGCAAGCAAGCAAGCAAGCAAGCAACTGGTTTGTGAAAGCCATACAGCAACAACCAAGAAGACTTGTGAAAGAAGACGGGAGGGGAGCTATTGCCAATCAAAAACTCACCAGTAATGTCAGAAGTTACAGCCATAAAGTCTCACCAACACGTCTGCCTAAGCATGAACTGAACAAGGACAACCACAACAGACACACTAACAGGAATAGAGGAAGACCACAGGCCTCAACGCTACACAAAGCACTACAGGAAAGTTAGGACTGCAAAGAGCTGGAGAAATGGTCTTCCCTGGGGAAGAGCACATACCAACTGGTTCCTCAATACCAAATCATCAATCCTAAAAACATACATATAAATAACATTATATAGATGCACAGATTGTGGTAATGTATTTAAGAACTGCTAGACCACGTTCCCAGCCTCTCATAGTGATGTGTCAACACACAGGTCATACATAGATATTTATAATTGTCACCACCAACAGTAGCAACATTATCATCAGGGGACAGTAGCGGTCTGTTTTCTCTTACATCATAGTATCTCGAGTAGATGTGGTACTCCAAATGTGATACTGAGAACAGGATTTCTAAGCTACCAGCAGACCCAATTGTTGAACCTGCTCAATTTTGTTAGTGTTTCTCTGTTCACAAAATGTCAAAGAATGAGTAAAATATGTTTAACTCTTCCTAAAATGTTTATCTTATTATTAGTGTTTGTGTTTGATGTGTGTATGGGTGAGCATGACGTAATACACACATGAAGGTTAGAGGACAGTTTTGTAGAGTTGCTTCCTCTCTTCCTACCTTTATACGGACTCTGGGGATCAGACTTGGGTGCCAAGGCTTTTGTGCCAAGATCCTTTTTTCTGCTGAGTCATCTTGCTAATCTGACTTAAATCTAACACAAAGAAAACTTAATCTAGGTTTTTTGAGGTATTGGCAATGGTGGGTTTTCTGTTTGTTTTGCTTCAGTTTTTGGTTTTTTTGAGACAGGGATTCTCTGTGTAGTACTGGCTGTTCTGAGCCAGGCTAGGCCCAAACTAGAGTTTCTCCTGCCTCTGCCTCTCAAGTGCTGGGCTTAAAGGCTTAAAGGCGTGCGCCACTACCGTCCGGCTGAATGATGCTCTTAGCACTGCTCGGCTGGCAACAATGCTCTTACCCCTGGCTAACTTAACTAAGTCAGGTAAGTCTAGATGTTTGTTTAGCCATCTCAGATAGATCGGTAAAAAAAAGGCTTCAGAAAATAAAGTCTCACAGCTGGAGTACTGAGGTAAATGCCTGGGATACATAAATAACCTGATAGGTTCTCTATCTCATGATGTCTCACAGAGTCTGCAACAGGCATAAACTGATCAGCAGACGATCCTCTGAAATGTGTTCTGTAAATATTTTCCACGAAATCTGCACGTTCTAAAACAAAACAAAACACACCCACAAGGAGCGCAGGAGTGTGGGAGGCCCTGCAGACACCCAGTGCAAAGCCACAGAGCACCACCTTCACACAGTGTCTAGCTAATCCCTCTGGCCTCGGTTTCCCCGGGGCTTGGGTGGCTGCTTTCTTTACCAGTGAAGACAGTAAGGATCATCTCACAGGGGATTTTGTGCAGATGAAGTGAGACAGTGCCCAAAACACATCCAGTCACCATCCGTGTGAAGATGTTCACCATCCAAGACTTTGGCATCTATCCACTTAGGGTTCTTTATTTTAAATCTAAGGAATTTGAAAGCCAGGAGGGTGGCTTCTAAGGTAGAGACAGAAACAAATGCGGTTCTACACTGGCCTCATTATTGCAGAGGTCAGCTCTGAAAATGACGCCCACTCTTGTCTGGTTTAGTTCACTGTGGGAAACCGTACTCAAAGTGTGCTGTAGGGGGTCCAACCTTGAAAGTCTTCATTGAGGCAGCAGGTATCATGGCCGAAAGCCAACGTGCCTGGCCTCCAGTCCCCATAGTCTTCTCCTCTGTCAAGGGGACTAGAGTGGTCCCAACCTCATACAGATATTAATATGACTAAGTGAAATCATGTATAAACAGCCATAGTACTGCCATGTTGTAAACACTCAAAAAAAAACATTGGCTATTGCCAGCAGTAACGGTAATGATTTGCCCTGTCTGTCTGAGAGAGCTGAAGCTATGGTCCATAATCACATATTAGACTAACATTGTAGCATAGAAAGGAGAGGAAATTAGTACAGTAAAAGCAGGAGGCCCTCACATGGGTTCCCAATCTGTACACTGTCCACTTTGGTCTTTTGAGATAAGGAGTAAAGAGAAATTTAAAAGAGTCAGGGAGGGAGAGAAGAGATGTAGAATTATGAATTTCCCGTAACTGATGGCGTGGTTTACCATATTTGTCTACGCTTCATGAGTAAGTATTTCTGTATAAGTTCATCCTAAGTGTAGCTTAAGTGGGTCCCAAACTAAACTTGCTTATCATGTCAGCAGACCTTGCCAGAGCTACATTAAAATATCTAGGGAAAGTCATGTCCCGAAGAAGAGGGAGCTGGGGAGGAAGGCACCTCTTTTGCTGTGTGCTCCCAAAAGGAATATCCCCCCCCCCCCCCACTTAGCTCCCGGAAAACCTTCAGTGCTGAAAGCTTAACTTAAATGAGAAAGGCACACTAAACGGCACCACAATGTCAGCATTTAGAATCACAGGCCAGGGCTGGCACACTGAGCAATGCACAGGACTTCAGTGACGCTTGCCATGACCTGCAGAGTGCTATGTAGCGTCTCAGCCGCAATCCACCTTAAACACAGCTCTCCATAAAAATGATGTATGTCCCTGCCTGCATTTACATCTGAGTTCAACTGAGACTGAATTAAAAACACAACAGACTGGTCAGCTGACCCTTTCCAAGTTTTCAATTTTAACTCTAAATGGATTTAAGGGCTCGTAAAACTCACAATGTGGTGATCTCTCTTAAGAATAATATTTTCAAAAACCTTCCCAATACAACTCATGACAGAATAAATCCAACAAATGAGCCAGCCAACAAGGGACCGACTGACAAAGGAAAATGATCTGCCTAACAGCCATTCCTCCCCACCCCCNCCCCCACTGCCTGCCTGCCCCCACCCCCACTCCCCAGCAAGCACTGGGGAGGTACTACTTCGTTTAAAAGATGTACAGGTTTGTTATGTTCCCATGTGGTTTTCTATCTGTGCTTCCTTTTCTTCGCTCTCCATAGTGATCTATAAGCAAAGTCTTCTTTCTATTCCTCACAAGCGTGATAGATCGACTGTAGAGTACCTTTGCCTGGGATAACGCCTGTTTAAAGCTCAGGGAAAAAGGCACCTGGGGTCCTTAGAGTTTCTTACACGACCAGTCTTCCATGCTAAAAATTCACATTCCAAACTCCAGTCTTGTTTCGTGGACCGAGCTCTGCTACCCAAGGCGGGGACGGAGGATAATGTTTTGAGATTGCGATTGCGTGAAAAACTTTCGATCTGAAGTCTTTTAACAATTCAGGGCCAGGGATATAACTTAGTGGTAAAATTGCTTGCCTAGTGAGGCTGCGGACTGACTGAGTTCAAATCTTTAGAAACACATTTAAATCACAGTTGGGTGTGGCGGCCCTCCTGAAATTTTAGCCTCGGAAGACAAAGACAGGATTTCCCTAGAGCAAGCTCACTAGCAAGACTAGCCATATGGGCGAGCTCTGTGATTGATTGAGAGACTTTATGTCAATGAATAATGCAGAAGAGTGATGGAGGGTGATTTCCTACATCAAATCCAGGCCTCCATATGCATGTCCATGCACACATACATACACACACACACACACACACACACACACACACACACACACA
>NC_034593.1:87906341-87919274 GCF_900095145.1 Mus pahari
ACTGCAGACTGTAAGTCATCAATAAATTCCTTTACTATATAGAGACTATCTGCAAGTTCTGTGACTCTAGAGAACCCTGACTAATACATACATGTAACATATATTACATATATGTATGTGTATGTATGTATATTTGTAATATACTATATATGTGATACATGTAACATGAAGGTAAACATGTAAATATTGTAATATATGTAACAACATGTCAGTATACATGATAAAATCAGTGAGTACAATACTCACTGGAGATTAAAGTTGCCAAACTGAAGCACTTCTCTTGGCCCGGCAGTTGTGAGCTCAGGGAGTTCTCTGTAGAGTACAGGGTAATTCAGGGTCAGACCTCAGGGAACCTACTGCACGTTTAGAGACAGAAGCCAAAGAGGAGTGGGCCTTCCACAAACAAGTCCTTACGTGAGACAAAAATAAACATAGCAGAAATCCCACCTTAAGCAATTCTGTAAACTAGAGAAACTCAAGAAGGGATATTTAGTGGGAGGAAGAGTTTAAGGCATTTGTAAGCCCCTCCCACAGGTCTGTCCGCCCCAGTGAGCAGCAGCTGTTAACGTATGAGCTCCCCCTCTCTAGAAAGGTAAGGTTCATAAGAGCTCCTCATACACAGAATAACTTCCTCTTTCAGACTTCTCTGACCACACTGGGGCAGATCATCTCTGCAGAATGTGGTAAGGCATGCCATGCTTTCATACAGAGTTGTATCCTCCTGGCTGAGGTGTGAGATGGTGGCGCTTGTAGGATTCCTAGAAATCATTTTAGAAGTTTCTGAAGGAATTCTTTTATGAATAAATTTTCCTTCTAGTCACAAAATTTCTAAGCAAAACAGAACTCTCGTAGGTATAGATATCGAGTTCTGTTATTAGTGGTGTGACATTCGAGAGACATCCCAAAGCTTTGTAAACATTTGACTCATTCAAATTGTGACCTTTCCCTTACAATGCCACCTGCTCTCCCTGTGATCTCTGTGAATGTGAGACATCCAGGGAGCTGGGTTCATGTGCAGAACATTAAGTTTCTAGACTTAAACAGGATAGAAGACTTGGTTTATTAAGTATAACTCCTGCCTTCCCACAGAGTCTATGCTCACCATCTTCCGTTGTATACTAAGGCTCAAATGAGGCACAGAGGTTGTTCCAACATGGGACAAGTGTCCTTCTTTGCCAGGGAAAGGACAACAGTGCACTGTCTTCAGGCACAGTCTGACTGTGCAATACCAGGGTGGTGCCCGGCCAGAGCCGGCTTGAGTATCCAGTCTCCCAAGGAGATGGAAAAAAACAAGTGGAAAGTTTGCTTTCTGTAACAGTAGGCCCTGTGTCCAAACTGTGACACTCTGTTCAGGACACTGCACCTCAAGTCCAACCTCCCTAAGTTCTTCCTGGGGTTGGTTCTAAAAGCCTTGCTGACTGGCTTTGATTAGGTCAACACAGATGTTTACATCCAAGAGCACTGATGCCCTAAAATTAGGTGTTTGGGTAAATGTGGCTAGAAATTGGTGTGTGTGTGTGTGTGTGTGTGTGTGTGTGTGTGTGTGTGTGTGTGTGTGATGTATAAAGACAAAGCAAAAGGGAAAGATGCAGGGGGGAGAGGGACAGACAGACAGACAGACAGACAGACAAACAGTCAGAGAAAAGTGCCAGAGGGCAAGGTAGCTGACTTGTGAGATGTCAGCATTCCCTTATTCCCCTGCCCCAACCAAATACTTAATAAGCATCAACCCTTGTATGTGCAGGGCACTCTAACAGCTTTTAGATATATCAAGTCTGACACAGCCCTCACAGAGTTTATAGCCTAAGTCTAATTAAGTAGTTGATTTATAGTGGACTGCAATAAGCCAGAGAAAACCCAGCATCAGATGGCTACACAGAAATGTGCACAGGTGGCAGATATAAATAGCAACAGATACACAACTTATTGTGAATTCATGTGACTCCTGACTTCATGCTTGAAAGAGACACTGCTAAACCCGCAGACGACGTATCACGCTCGGCTGCTCTCCCTCCCAGCTCTAGTTTGGGATATAAATATGACCTGCAACCACCATCAAGGGAAGGTAAGACACTAGTGCTGAGACAGGGGCATGGAAAAGATGGCTATCAGCTGGGTTGTAAATTCCAACTCTCATACATTCTACTATATTGAAAAAAAATGCAGATTGAGCCATTTTTCACAGCTAGCTCATCCTCTGTCTTCTAGAGATCACTTCAGGGACTTTAGTACAGTTCCTTCAGGTTTTAATTTCAGGTATATCCAACTAAATAAGATGAAATGAGAATATTGACATATTGAAAGTGTTCAATAATGTAGTTTCCACACAGTAGTCAGAGGCATGAACCACTGAGAAGTAACCAATTCTGACCAACACCCAGTTTGGGAATTCAATTAAAAAAGATTAAAATGAGGTGTGCTTGGAATTTGATGGTAGAGGAAGCTATACATGTAGGGGTACATATACATACACATACACATATACATATATGTATCTTATTTGTATATGTATTTTAGCTCATAGCAAAACTGGACAGGACACTCAAGGATCTCCTAGCTTCTCTTTGCCCCATATATATTGCTCTAAAACATCTTTATTTTTAATAAAGGACTCATGAGGAAAAGTGAGGTGCCCTGGCTATTTTATTTAAACTCTGTGCCCAGAGGTCCCAAGATACATGCTGTCTTTCTCACACTGACTGGTATGTCACAAGCTATTCATTTTCTCTGACCACTCTGTTAGCCTCTTGGTTAAGTCCCAGAGCCTCTGTTGATGTGCCCCAACCAAGCTGGCAAGTGAGAAGCCATGCACATAAATACCAATGACCTCACTGAGCCTCTCCCCTCCCCAGTACATTCCTTAGCAGGACAAACCTCCCTGACTTGGCTGGAGTCTATGTTCACAAATAGGCCTGGCTGGGCTTAACTTAGTAACTTTCAGGCCCCTGGTAAGAGCTGGGGTGAGGCTGGAGCCCCTGCAATCCCCCAGGATACTTCACAGGAGACAGGCACCCAGCCCCATTGCAGGAGCTAAAACGGATGCTCCCAATAATGTATTTCTCACAGCTGTTTAAGAGCTGCATTTCCCAGGAATCATCCTTTGTTTTTCTTTTATTTCTCCTCAGGTAGCAGGTTTAGGACTTCTATGGAGTATAATGATTATATTAAAGGGGAGGCAAATTGGCACATACCTCCTATCTTAGCACTCAGACAGGCAGATCTCTGTGAATTCAAGGCCAGATCCTCTACATAATAATTTCATGCTAGCCAGGCCTATGCAGTGAGACCGTATCTCAAAAACCAAAACACCCCAAACATAAGTGCATTGGCCAATATGGCTGGCTGGATACTTTTAAGTTCTTGATGGGATCTGTCATGATCTGATGTTGTACTCTAACGTCTGACTCCTGCTTTGAAAGCTTGGTCAAATGCAAATCCTCTGTTCATCTTTTCATCAGGCATCTTTGTGAACTTAGGCCTCTCCTGGAAACCTGGGACAGTGGTTACCCCACAGACCCCCCACAGCTGGGCCACTCAGCGTGGTAGGCACAGGCCACCCATGGCTACTGAAGCCTGGAGATGTGACTAGTGCAAACTGTGCAAGGACAGTTCACAGTGGATTTTTTAATACTAATTATCATAAAAGACTATGCAAGCTTAAAAAACAATGAAGAATCTTTGTTCTTTGATTTTATGTTGAACTTACAATGTTTAAAATACATTATTACCATCAATTTTACATGGCTCTTTTCAGTTTTTTATTATTTTTATTTCATGGGTACTAGTGTTTTGCCTGCATGGATGTCAGGTGAGGGCGTTGGAGCCTCTGGAACTGAAGTTTCAAACTGTGGTGAGCTGCGATGTGGATGCTGGGATTTTTAAACCGGGGTCCTCTGGAAGAGCAGCCAGTGCTCTTAACTGCTGAGCCATCTCTCCAGTCCTCTCTGTTCAGTTTTTTAAAAATGTGGTCACCAGAGAATTTCAAATGGCGTGTGTGGCTTCTATTACATTGCTTCACATCCGTAAGTACATTGTGTGTGGCCATGTTTGGTGCCTTGCCATTAATCCTGTGGTCCGATCACACCAGAAACAGCTACTGTATATACCTTATTAAGCACTTGATACTTATTAAGTCTTTGGTGAAACATAAAATAAACAAATGTTGCCGGCACATCACTCTGCTACTTGTTCTCTGCCCAAAGAGTGCCTTGTCTCTGAAAGCCTGTGTCTCAGTGTTGCAAAACAGGTTGAACAAGTGGGAGGCCTCCAGTGTCTACAGAGTGTCTACCAGTGTCTACCAAAACAGTAACACTCTGTTTGTCACAACCTAAAGCCCAACCTACACCAGGCCTTAATAGTAAATTCCTTTCAACCATCACTTACAGAAACGACTCCAGTTCCTTAGGAGTGTAGCAAAACTGCTAAGTGACAGCAGAGAGGTCTGCCACCTCTTGCTCAGTGCTTGTGAGCATGACATGCCACCTCTCGCTCAGTGCTTGTGAGCATGACATGCCACCTCTCGCTCAGTGCTTGTGAGCGTGACATGCCACCTCTCGCTCAGTGCTTGTGAGCACGACATCCCTCTCAGCCTCCGCTTGCTGCTTCACCATGACTAGCACACCCTGCCTACAGAAGATAATGACATCTTTACCAAATGAGCTGCTGTTGCTCAAACTCTGTCAAGGATTTCCACTCGCTAGTGGCCCCTTTCTCAAGTTATTCGCTTCCTAAATCTACCAGGCCCTCTCGGTGCATTTCCAGGAGAGTCAGGTTCAACTGACTTCTCCCAGCAGACAGGTACAGGGGAGGACATAGCAAGATGGAGAAGGCAGCTTCTCACCAACCCCTTCTGCACAGCTACGTCTAACCTGCAGCTTACTGGGCATTCAGAGTCTTGCCACACAGATCTGGGATTTCTCTTCTGAGCTCAGTGATATTTATGATGAAAGGTATGGAGGATGCTTGGTGTTGATCTAGCCTGAAAAGCATAATCTATGGGGAGATCTAAGAAACTTATACATTAAAATTATCATCATCATCATCATCATCATCATCATCATCATCATCATCATCAAGGGGCTGGAGAGATGGCTCAGCTGTTAAGAGCTCTGACTGCTCTTCCAGAGGTCCTGAGTTCAATTCCCAGCAACCACATGGTGGCTCACAACCATCTGTAATGGGATCCGATGCCCTCTTCTGGTGTGTCTGAAGACAGTTGATACACACACACACACACACACACACACACACATATACAATTTAAAAAATCTAACAGCTAGAGATTAAATGATCTGTGCCAAATAGTTATTCTGAACTGTAGTCAGTTGAAGAAACTAGATGGAGAGACAAGATTTGGCACAGAGTTGATGAAGAAAGCCCACCTGAGCGTGTGCGGTCTGGGCTGGACTCTGATGGGTAGGATTTGTGCACACACAGAGAGAATGCACATCCCAGATGTGAACAAGGATGTTTCAGCACAGATGAGCTCCCAGGAGGAAGGGAAGTATCTCACTCTTGGAGTATTTTTGAAAATACATTTGGAGGAACAAATAAAGAAACTTGTGACAGTGTCATCTGTCACATCTGCCCATGTGCCAATACCAGCTTCCATGTACCCTTTCTCTGACTACGGATCCTTCTCCAAACCTGGGAAGTCTTATCTTCTCTCTGCCATTAATATTTCTACTATCTACTGGAAAATTCTATTGCCATGTGATATCTGGACATTTTTACCCTTTATAAAAATACTTCTGCTGACCCAGGACCTCACCAGTATCTGTCAGGTTCTTTTGTCTCCTTGGAACACAACTCTTTAATGTCACTGTTCGTTTTCTCTACCTCAGTGTCTTGTCTCATTTCTTTTTTGTTTTTGTTTTTGTTTTTGTTTTGTTTTTTGAGACAGGGTTTCTCTGTATAGAACCTAACTGTCCTGGAACTCACTTTGTAGACCAGGCTGGCCTCGAACTCAGAAATCTGCCTGCTCATTTCTTAAGTCCACTAAAATCTGGCTTTTACCTCCACTGCTTCGCCAAGGCGGCTCTAATGGAGATCATGGATGTGCTAAAGCCAAAGGTGAAGTTTCAGTCATCAAGCTACAGAAGGTTTTCAAAACTCTGAGCCCTCCCACTTCTGTTTTGTTTTTGTTCTTTTTTTTTTTTGTTGTATAAATCTGGCTCCAAGAAGCAAGCACTGAATACTGGCTTTTCTTCCCACAGGAATCTTCTTTTGCTTCTTTTTTTCCTTTTTTCCCCAATGTTTATGAATGTGAGTGGACTGGGGCTTATCCTCGTCCTTTTCCTCCTCAGATGCTCCACAGAATCGCAAAGCTTCCAATACCATTGGCATGCTGGCTCCTTCACAATTTGTGTGTCTAGTCCAACGCTTTCCCCAGAAGTCCTGACATAGACCCAACCCCTTGCTTGTTGTGTGAAATATCTAACAAATATCTCAAACACAAAGATTCTAAAATTGAATACTTACACTTCTACCTCAAACCTTCTCTGCCTACAGCCTTCCCTGTCTCGGTTACGGTAGCTCTTCATTTCTGTGGTCCTCATCAATTCCTGTCTCTCTCTCTATCACATTCCACATCGAATCCATCCATGTAAATCCCACTGCCTTTCCCACTTCCTGTGCTGAGTGTTGCTTTAGTGTGAACACCATCAGCCCTCGGAACAGACTACAGCAGGTGTTTCCCAATTGCTCTCCTGCATCCTATCACAGCCCTTCTACACCCTGTTTACAAAGTTATAACGAGATTTTATCTTTTCTTTTTCTTTCTTTTTTTTTTTTTTAAGATTTATTTATTATATGTAAGTACACTGTAGCTGTCTTCAGACACACCAGAAGAGGGAGTCAGAACTTGTGAAGGATGGTTGTGAGCCACCATGTGGTTGCTGGGATTTAAACTCTGCACCTTTGGAAGAGCAGTTGGGAGCTCTTACCCGCTGAGCCATCTCACCAGCCCCGAGATTTTATCTTTTCAAGGTCAGAGTTAACTGCCACTCGTTAGATTAATTCTTGATCAAAACTTTCACTACCCTATGTGACTGAGTAAAGTCTGAAATCACTAAAATGACACAATCACCACCTGATCTTTAGCAGCCCCGTCTCCTTGGAGCACACATTCTTTTCCTTCTCATGATGCTTTGGCCATGATGACTCTTCTGTTGTTTATTAGCCTGGAAAATTCGTCCCTGAGTTATCTGGTTGGCTAGCTTCCTCATCTTCTAGTTACTATTTTAAAATCACTTTTTTGGCAGTATCTTATAAATTGGAATGCTTAGTCATTCTGTGCCCTACAGTTTCATACCCAAGTGAAACCAAACAGCATGGATGCTCATAGCAACCTTACCATAATAGCCAATGACCGGACACTCCCTATATGATTGATAACAAATGGATAAACACATTGCCATCATCTTTCAGAGCACTAGCAAACAATGAGAACGAAAGCCCTATTGATACAAATAACATTAATGAACAACCACAGGTTAGATGAAGGGATCATGGGGTGCTCTGTAATTCCTTTGTATGGAATCCTAGAAATGAGAAGACTAACTTACAAACAGAAATTGGATCAGTGACTCCCTGCAGCCTGGTGAGGTAAGAGGGTTAGCATCACAGGGATATACAGCAACTGGTCCTGGGTGATGGAATATTTGACATTTTCATTATGTGATGGCTGCTGCTACCCGGTTGTTAACACTTGTTACAAATTTACTGAACTACATCCTTAATTATAAAAAAAAAAAAAAAGAAGAAAAAAAGAAAGCCAGGTAGTGATCTCTGGGGGTCAAGGTGGTTGACAAGTTACAGAACAGTCAGGGCTACACAGAAAAACCCTATCTCAAAGAAAAAAAGGAAGAGAGAGAGAGAGAGAGAGAGAGAGAGAGAGAGAGAGAGAGAGAGAGAGAGAGAGAGAGAGAGAGAGATTGAGAGAGAGAAACACAGAGAAACACACAGAGAAACAGAGAGAAACAGAAAGAAAGAAAGAAAGAAAGAAAGAAAGAAGGAAGGAAGGAAGGAAGGAAGGAAGGAAGGAAGGAAGGAAGGAAGGAAGGAAGGGAAGAAGCAGTGGATAAAAGAAGTAGAAATGCAAACAACCAAGTGCAGCGGGCAAGGAGCTCAGAATGAAGACCACCCACAGAGGATATTCTCCTTGCCTCAGACCAGGCTGGAACTTTATAAATGTCATGCAGTGCTGGACGGTGGTGGCACATGCCTTTAATCCCAGCCCTTGGGAGGCAGAGGAAGGCAGATTTCTGAGTTCGAGGCCAGCCTGGTCTACAAAGTGAGTTCCAGGACAGCCAGGGCTACACAGAGAAACCTTGTCTCAAAACAAACAAACAAACAAAACAAACAAATAAATGCCATGCAGTAAGCCCAGGGACTGGGTCCTCCACTGGTCACTCACTTGTATCTTTACTTCCATTCCTATTCTAACACTACAAAACAAACAAATTACAACAGATATGGAGGGCAGAGGCATCGGATAGACTGTAAAGAAGGCTTGCCATTCTGACTCCTGGAGCTCACGGGTCTGTGATTTCCCTCCCTGTGGTCCAGGCCAGACCAGGCACTTGTTTCTAACCAACTGGATATGGCAAAGCTGAGGGAGAGATACACTTGGGAGTTTGTTAAGTTTTTAGACCATCGTGGCTGCAAACAGAGGTTAAGAGGTTTAAGTCTCCTTTGAGACTTGAAATAAGTCACGATAGAGGGAAGGCCCACAGGACAAGACACAATAGGTGATTCAAAGAACCCCAGGCTACCTCAACCTACCTCATGCTACAACCCTTTAATACAGTTCCTCATGGTGTGCTGACCCCCAACCATAAATTTATTTTTGTTGCTACTTCATAACTAATTTTGCTGCTGTTATGACAAGTAATGTAAATATCTGCTAGGCAATCCCTGTGAAAGTGTCGTTTGACCCAAAGGAGTCCCGGCCCACAGGTTCAGAACCACTGAGCTAACATTTAGGAAGAAGTCAAGGGCCTCAACTCTATAGCCACAGGAAATAAATTTTGTTGACAACCTGAAGGAGCTCCGAGGATTCCTCTCCAGACAACACTGCAGACCGACCAAGACTGTGGCTGTTTGGACACCAAGGAGACAATTCACCTAAGCATCCAGCTGAAGGGGCCTCACAAGAGCTTGCACATGAGGCTTGGACTCTGAGCCTCTGAGAAAACTGGAATCAAAATAAACCTCTTTTCTTTGTAAGGTTCCAGCCTGAAGTATTTAGTCACAGTAACAGGAAAGGGAGTATACACAGCCTTTTACACTGCTCCACCCCTTTTTTCCCCAAAAGGATTTTCACTTTCACGGTTATTTACTTGGAACATTTACTGTTCATTGTCCGTCCATGATAGACAAACTCCACAAGGTCTCGTTTGCTTTGTGCATTAGTATTTACCAACCCTCCCCAGTAGATTGTTTTATTGCTGTGTGTGTGTGTGTGTATGTGTGTGTGTGTGCATATGTAAGTGTATGTGTTCATATGTGTGTGCATGTGTGCATATTTGTGTGTGTGAATGCACATGTTTCTGTGTGTCAGAAGACAATCTCAGAGATCATTCCTGCACACACACACACATACACACACACTCACATGTGCACAAACACGTACATGCACACACAAACCCCTAATGTGCCAGCTTAAGCCATCTTATTTTTATCTTGGCAGAGACAGGAAATAGCTAATTACTACCTGTCAGAGGCACTGAAATGCACTCTAAGTCTGTCGTTCCTCAAGATGGAAAAAAAAAAGAAAAAATCCCAGTTCTTCTACCTTTTCAATTTTGTATTTTGTCTGCTTGCTTGTTTTAGTTCAGGCCCAGGCCAGTCTTAGTTTCTACTACCTCAGTTTCCAAGTAACAGGGACTCTACAGGTACACCACCACACCCACTTTATGATCCCATCTTCCATTTAATTTTAATATGGTTTGAATTCCTGTTTCCTCTGAATTTCAGGGTACACAAGCCTGGCAGGTCACTCTATAGCAAGGACAGCCCTGGCTCCATCACATTCCAGGAGGCAATTTCCACCTGATTCACAGCACCATCTTCTCCCATAAACCCCTGAGTAAGATGTCCACCTCCTCCTGCCTCCCTCCCTCCAGCAGAAGTCACTATGTCACAGGTACCCCCTTACCAAGTGCTTTCTCTTTCAGTCGCCCTGATACAATGGAAGCTCACCACTGAAAAAACATCATTTGCATTTGAAAGAGTGGCGAACTTTAAATTCTAAATAACTCTTTGCTTATTAAGTAGAGAATTAGGCTGAGTAGCTGTTGGGATAAGAGGTAGACTCCCTGTGCTTGTTAATGGCACATGGGGTCCTGTGGAAAAATAGGGGAAGGCCAGCCCCTTCACAGGCTGCTATGCGGCTGAGATTAAATATAGATAAAATGTATAAACAGGAGCCTGGCACATAGCGTTCTCTAAAGCCCTCTACTTCCACCCCGGGATTAAAATGGAAAGCATTTAGCGTTTTGAGGAGGCAATGGGGCACAGCCTGGGTCTAGAAACCCCTTCTGGAGCTACAAAGCTACAAAGGGGTCATTTTCTACAGGACTGTTTATTTTATTTCATTTTATATCCAGACCCTTAGGCACTTTAGACCCTTCAGCACTGGCACCTTTAAGAGGGAGGAAGAAAAGAGAGAGATTAGGGAACAAGTTGAGGGCCACAACCCAAAGCCTGAGGAGGAATCCCATTGTTAATTGATGCTACCGCCTTGAAAGAGCAGCAGTTCACACAGGTCTCTTCCTGTGGCAGACCCAGCTTTCCCAGGGATGAAGGAGCTCCTTTTACTATTCCCTCCACTGCCCCAGACAGTGCAGGAATAAGCCACCACAGTCTCAGCTATAGAGTGCCCCAAGGCACCAAGGGTCGGGCAGCAGCCTGGGCTTTCCGTGGCCCAGCTTAGGAAGGGTTAGAAAGACAGGGCTTAGGGCAGACACTGTTTCTCACCTCCTTGTACCTTACAGGTTTGCTGCCTTCCTAGACTTCCGTGCCAGGAAGACTCTGGATCCAGCTCTGGGCCCACTTGTTGCTGGCTTGGGAGCAGAGCAAGGATGTGGTCCCCTGTGGCATCAAGTGTGGATAAGATCAAGTGTGCATCTATGCTGGGCAGAGATACTCGGTTGGACAGGAGAGTGCCAAATAGGGATGTCAGCTGGTGTGTTTGAGAAAGGCAGCAACTGTGGCTTTGTGGAGAGGACCTGAGACCTTCCAAGGGAAGGGGATGTGCAGAGGAGCCGACCTCATCTTCTCGCAGGCCCACACTCTTTGTATTAAAGATTATAGCATTGAGTCTGTCAGCTTCCTCAACATTAAAGATTTCCAAACCTCTCTTGGGCAGTTTAAGACCCTGTGGGCATGAAGACATGACTGCTACGTGGCAGCAGAACTTTCCAGAGGGCTGGGAGATGGTAACCTGGCATTGCAAAGTAGCGTGGGCCTTTTATTCCCTCTCAGTTTTCTTAAGCCAGGTTTCCAAATAGCTGGTATGGAAGTTGCCCAGTGAGGCCCAAAGTCACTTCTAAAGTTGCTTGGCCAAAAGCCACCTGACTAATGCTCAGCTCTCCTCAGAACGCTATGTACCGTGTCTGTCTTCCAGTGTATGATCGGATTAGCTGCTATCTAGCATGATAGCGTGTGCTCGTTTCCAGTTCTCACCTGCCCCCATCCATCCTGTGCTTTCCCCATGCACCACGTACCCTCATGCATCCACGCAGTTGAACTTGTTTAGATGAGGTGAGACTAGCCAAAGCAAAAAAGCAAAACCCACATAGCTTTTTAAAAAACCCGTGGCTAAGAGCCCTGGGGAGAGGCCACACACAGGTGGAGAAACTAAGTATTTCCCTTTGACACCACAATATGGTGTTTGTCTTCTGTGAACGAGTCCAGGGCTTATTGTGTGTGTTCTATTTTGGCCCGTGAGAGACAAGGAGGAAGAAAACCTAACTTCTCACAGACATTTCTTGAATTTTTGCTGTAGCTTGGAGAGTTTGTCGTGATCATCCTGGCCAGGAGCTCGTGTCTCCTGGATTTCAGTCTCAGCTTGGCGCCAAATATTCCATGCTGTACACAGTGAGGGCATGATCGCTCTAAGGTGCGGTTGAAGAGCAGGGTGCCATCGAAGATACAAGGGAGCGTAGAGCCAGAGTAGCAAGTCCAGAGTGGGAAGAGAAGGCAATAGACTAAATCTAGCCGATAGACTGAACCAGGCCATGAGAGGAGAGATGAGGTCACAGAGGAGAGAGAGGTCACAGAGGAGAGAGGGCCTACAGCCAAGAGAGCTTGTGTGTGGCTGAAATGGCAGTGCTACATAGGAGTCAGAAGCTGTGGGAAGGGAAGCCCAGGAGCTGGAGAAGTTTAGGGTAGGGGGTGGGATGAGAAGAGCTGAGAGGAGCCACAGGTACTGAGGGGGCCTGGAGGCCAGCATGTGCTTTGCTATGCTAATAGACACCTCAGCCAGCCATTTGTCCTCAGTCTTTTGAGCCTGATACATCTGACATAAGGCAAGTTTCCATTCTGGACCTAGGTCTCCTTATCTTTAAAACGGAAGGTTCGTTCATTTCAAAGGGGGAAGCTGAAAGCCTGGCACGTGGCAGCTCTCCCTAATATTTTTATAATGAAGTTTTTTGGAGAGTGAAGGGCTTCTCTGGATTCTCTCCAGCTCGAAACAGTGGTTCTATGTTCTTTCTCTCCCATCTTTCTGGCTATTCAAACACACCAAGGCAGAGTTTTCACCCTCTCCCTCTTGCCTAGACAAGATGCTGATCAGCAAAACCTCCTTTCCTGCTCAAAGCAAAGCGGGTACCTGTGCGATACTGAAATCTCCCAAAACCACACTAAAAAGACCCAGCTCTGTCATAGCAAAGCAGGTACCTGTGCAGTACTGAATCTCCCAAAACCACA
>NC_034593.1:87919744-87922537 GCF_900095145.1 Mus pahari
GAGGGAGAGGGAGAGGGAGAGGGAGAGGGAGAGGGAGCTGCTAGGTATCCAGCCTCACAGATCCCCCCATGTCTTTATGGGTCCAGCCAAGGAGTTAAACACAGAAACCAGGGGCTTGGAAACAGTGGCTTGACCCAGCTAGGCATCTCACTCCTCGGCTCTCTCTCCTCCCAGTCAATCATGAAGTCCTATAGGTATTTATCTCCTCAGCAGAGACCCCTTCCCTCTGTGCCACTGCCCTAGCCTCGCTCTGCTCCTCCCTTTTGTTTGCTCACTAAGTCTGTCCTCCCCTTTTCTCTGTTTCATCTCACTGAGTTCGACATTCCCATCTAGCAGGGGCATCTAACACAACCCATCACCAGCTCTTCCAAAAAAGCACTAAAGACTGCACCCTATACATAACGCACTTCAGTCTCATCCCCTGCCTGTTACTTATGTCCGGCAACACAAAACAGCTTTCCATTTGCCTCCAGCTGTTGCTTGTGTCAGACCCTCTTCCTTGTACCCCATCATTGACTGACTAACCATGTTTATTCCTTTTTGAAGTTCAGGGGTCCTCTCCCCAAAGCATCCTTTGCAGCTTTCCCCTTCATCTTCTTTGTCCACTTGGGTTAGCAATGCCTTGCTTGAGTTCCTTTATACTCTGCCCATTTACCATCCCACCTCTGATGTTTACTCTTGTCTTCAAAGTCTTAATGTCCAGCTTAGTACTGGGAATATAGTAGACGCCTTATAAAGTCTCACTGAGGAGGAGATAGGTGGACCCGAGGGGCCCCAGGTTTGTCTCTGTCTGCCTTTCCAGTGTCACCTTCAATCAGCACAAGTCCTCATGGCCTCACATTCCAGCAACACAGAATACCTGGAAGTGAGCCAAGCACAGGGCTCATTCCTGCCTCTGTCTTTGACCACTGCATCTCTGGTCCAGAATGCCTTTATTCCTTCATGAGCTACAGATAGTTGCAAGCTGCCTTGTAGACCCTGAGAATCAAACCAGGGTCTTCTGAGCTTAACCACGGAGCCATCTCTCCAGACCCAACATCTGAACCCTTAATCTACCTTTTCCTAACTGCAGAACCTTGGCCAACACCCATGAGCCTAAGTTTCCTAATGGATCGCCTTCCCTTCCCCAGATGTAAAGATGCTGCAGGGGACTAGGTGTTAACTAAGTGGAAATGGTTATTACTGTCCTGTGTACCTGTAGACAGTGCTAAGGAGAGCCTACCTTCTCCTCATCTACACCAACCTCTTCACCTCTGTGGCCACCATTGCCAAGGTTAATGCTTTTCTTTGTATATGGAACAGAGTTGGCAATATTTTTCTATTATATTGTTTGTATGTATATAATGAATCTGTGTATATTCTCATGCATATGTGGATAAACAAATATGTATACATGTATGTATGCATATGACTTAATGACTTGTTTAATTATTCCTAACTCTTGGAAAATGTTTTAGTTGCAAACACTTTAAGACATGTGTATGACAATGAATATGTACCATTAAAATTTTTAATAAGGGAAGTATATGGTAGGAAACAGACAAAAGGTTGTAGTAGCTAAAGTATCTACTTATTTATTGTGTGTGTGTCTATGTGTGCATGCACACAATCACACATTTCATCATGTGGAGGCCAGAGGATGACATTGGCTTCTTCAATCCTTCTTCATCTTGTTTTTTGAGACAAGGTCTCTTTCTGAACCTCAGGCTCACTAATTGGTCTAGACTGGCCATTCAGAAAGCCCTAAGGATTGTCCTGTCTCTGCCTTCTCAGCATTGGGAATATATGTGTGCCCCTCGCCAGACTGTTTAGAGACAATTCCCTGGAAACCCAAAGCATCCATTTTCCATGTGTGTTCTGCTACACGCACTCTGTGCCACGACTGCCTGTTCTCAGCTTTCTGAGACTCTTGAAGGCATTCGCATCTATCGATTGTCCTTTGGGAAGTAAACGTTGGAAGGAGGGAGTGAGTATCCACTAAACACAAATATCTTTTAAATATTTGTAACTGATACTCTTGTCCTTGGTTAAATTTTATTAGAGTGTCACATCCATTAGGATTGCACACACACACACACACACACACACACACACACACGCACGCACGTGCGCGCATACACTCACACACACACACACACACACACACACATGCACACACAGAGAGAGAAGAGAGAGAGAACAAATGTTCAAAGAAAAACTTGGAAGCCATGCATACTGTAAAATGGTTCATCTATATGAAAACAGTATTAATTCCTTTGAGAATTGCACATAGAATTACCATAAACTCCAATTCTTGTCTGGGTCTGGAAACCTGTCTCAAGCAGACATTTACTAACCAGTGATCACAGGAACCTTATTTACATAGCCAAATGGTGGAGGGAGTAGGCATGGAGACATGATACTTATGTAATGAACTGGTATTTAGCCTATAACACAAGGAAATTCTAACACAAGCTACAATGTGCATGAACCTGGAGGGCATTACATGAAGCGGTCACAAATGTACAAATGTATTGTTTTCCTTACATGTGTCAGTTGGGAGATGATGAAGACTGCAAGCAGAGTGAAGATGGATGGAGAGACCAGAGAATGGGAAGTTGGTGTGTGATAAAGACAGTTTCAGCTAGGTTCAAGTTCCGCTCTGCGGATGGGAGGGTGAAGCTTGTATGTCAGTGTGATTGCACTAACTGCACACTTAACGTACTTAAAAGTAGTTGAAAAGCTCAATCTTGTTACATATTTTACTATTATATGTGTGTGTGTGTGTGTTTGTGTGTGTGTGTGTGTGTGTGT
>NC_034593.1:87922542-87935530 GCF_900095145.1 Mus pahari
GAGAGAGAGAGAGAGAGAGAGAGAGAGAGAGAGAGAGAGAGAGAGAGAGAGAGATCAGAAATAAATGTTAGGCATCTTCCTCTATTGGTGTTCAACTAAACCCTGGAGCCCACTCGAATTCAAATCCACCTTCACTCACCTTCTTGATCATAGTTACATAGTTTATACTTCTGTCTGCACTTATTCCAAAGCCACTCGTTCTAATAGCTATGTGCATCCAGATATGCATAGCAATAGCCAAGGGATGGTACTGCTGAAAGGATGCCTGGTTCAAGTTTCTAGCTCGAATGCTCACCTTGTTAACAGCGCCACTTTAGCTGTGTGCACACATGCATTCCTGCATTAAGTCAAACATCTCTTGATTGCCATACACTGTCTACCGTGGTAGCAGCTAGTGGAGAAAGGCATTTACAAAAGATGATAGTGATAAAGCCTACTGCAGATGTGTGCACAGGGCTCCTGTAGTAAAGAGAATGATAACACGCACCAGGTGTCATACTGGGGTTTCACAACTAAGAAACCAACATAGAACAGACAGAGCCCATTTCACTCCACAGCTATTGACCAACACACTGAGGTGCTGAATACCACAAGCAACACTGAAGCACAACATACCTAAACACCCAAGCATAAGATGCAGTCCAAAGATAGAGAACAGGAATCTGTATAGGACCTTGATTGTGAGTGGAGCTTGAGGGGCTGGGAGGTGGGCATGGTCAGTGGGTGAGAGGGAAGTCACTGGGAAGGCCTGATGTGATACCCAACACCACTGTGGATTTATGAACACTATATAATTGGGTTACACCAAATTTACCTTTAACTCTTTTAATTAATAATTAGCCTCAGCTTATTGTAACCACTTTATAAACTTTTAATTTGTTTTACTTTGCCCTTTTGTAATAACAAGTTAAAATGTAAATATACTAAATGGTTGTACAAAAAAATGTATATTGTTAGTTTAAAAGTCTTTCTATTTCAGTTTTTTTCTTTTTAACCTTTTCTGTTTAAAAAAAAAACAAAAAAAAACAAAGAAACAAGACAAAAGCATGCATTGACTCAGCCCACCAGAGTTAGTACTAGCTGTATCACTGTGTCCTTCCCCCACCCCCACCCCTGTCCATCCTGTCCTTCTGGAAGATCCTCAGGGCAACAGTGCTAATGGAATTATCTGTCATCTCTTCCGATAAATAACTTCTGACATCATTCCTGCAGGACCTGCCTGAAGCTGTTTTTAAGTTAACCTTTCCATTTTGATAAGTAAAAGGAGATTACTTTAAATCGATGGTAAAAATTTATAGTAGCCAAGTATGGTATTCATGCCTTTAATTCTAACAATCAGAAGGCAGAGTCAGGTGGAGGTAGATCTCTGTGAGTTCGAGACCAGCCTGGTCTACACACTCAGTGCCAATTCAAGGCCAGACTGATCTACATAGTTGAATTCCAGGACAGCCTGGGCTACACTGAGAGACCCTATCTCAAAACACAAGAAATAACAATGATGATAATATAATTGTATTATAACATATATTATTATTATCATTATTATGTATTGTAGTGCAGTAAACACACAATGAGGTAAAGGATGATCGTCTGTTACTATAGAGCATCACTATGGTACATGCTGCATGTGCTATGTTCTTATATACCTTAGTGCCACAGGCTGGGTCATACTAGCATCACTACAAACATGAAGATGAAGTACCATCCTCAACTATTACAAAGGCTATGACATCGGTGGGAGTTGCTTAGCTTCATTCAAAGCTAATGGTCTGTATTTGTCCAGGTTAAATCAGGCAGAGAGAAGCAGAACCAAGGTTCTACACCAGGAGTGCCACACTCACAGCTCGGTAATACTGTAATAGAAGGAGAAGGACAGTTTGGCGAGCAATAAAGTCAGGAGGTTGCTTACCGTAGCTATAAAAGTGTGATACATTCAAGCCTCAAAGACTACCTGGGAATAGGATCCTTCCATCTCAAAGATGAGAAAACTGGTCTGACAAGGTGGCTCAGGCTGGGAAGGTGCTTGCCCCTAAGCCTGACAACCTGAGTTCAGTCTTTTGAACTTACATGATGGAAGGAAAGAACTGACTCCTGCAAGCTACACACACACACACACACACACACACACACACAGACATGCCCCCCCACAGACACACAGACACACAGACATACCCCCCACACACAGAAACACACAAACACACAGACACACAGACACACACAGAGACAGAGAGACACACACAGAGACAGACACAGACACATCCCAAAACATAATTTAAAAACTTTAACAGTGAGAAAAATAGAGGTTTACGTCTTGAATCAGGCAGCTCACAGCTCATAAAGGAATGAGACACAGCTCGCTCTACTTCTATTTAAAGGCCAAATTCACTTCCATCTTCCAACATTATTGATACTTTCATTTTGGAAAAACATCTCTTGACAAAGCAAAGTAGAGTTGGTCAGATGGCTCAATGGTTCAGAGCACATGCTGGTCTTCCTGGGGACCCAAGTTTGGCTCTCACCACCCAGATTGGTTGGTTCACAGCTCCAGAGGGATCCAACACGGGACCAGTACTCGTGTGTGTGTGTGTGTGTGTGTGTGTGTGTGTGTGCATGTGTGTAATATAATAATATATTGGTATATAATTAAGATCATAAATAAAAGAGAAAAATAAAAGTACAAAAACCATACCCAGTTAAGTTAGATTCTCTGCAAAAATGTGAAAGTTGTACAAATAATTCTTTAAAGAAAACCAGTGATCATGAAACATGTGTACTTTGGAATCTGTAGTTATACATTGATTTGCTCTGGACCAGGATGACAATATTCCATTTCTCTTCACTTTCTGCTCTTGGACCCAGCCTTGTTACATTTTAAATTCCATTTGAAAAATACAAAAGCACAGAAGTCTGAGCAAGAAAATCATCACTGCGGGGTCAAAGACTGGTGGCTTTCAGAGTGCTTTTGGGAGACCACATGTTGGTCATACAGCAGTGAATCTCACACATTTCAGGGCTACATATTCAACTAGTAAGAGAAGATGCAGGATTAGGTAATAAATGAGACGGTCAGCCATGACGCCACCCAGAAATTACTTACACAGCACCTGTATCCTGCAATATCATGAAGCCTGTCCTGCATGAAGTGGGCCACACCCATCTGTGGACCACCTGCAGTGTCATCTCTCTTTTCTTTGATCCCCTGTCAGGAGCTATATGCCTTAGTGGTTACTCCTTAACTTGATTTATTTAGTCAAAATGGTAGCCTGCCCCTTTGCTTGCAGGACTGAACCTACAGTTACTACTGGCTACCACGAGGGGAAGTGGTCCCTAATCCCATAGGTGTATGTTCCTGTTTATCTGTGCTAAGAGTAAATAACCTCTTAAAAATGTTTAGGAGCTGGAGAGATGCTCAGCAGTTAAAAGCACTGACTACTCCTCCAGAGGGCCTAGGTTCAGTTCCCAGCGACCACATGGCAGCTGACAGCTATCTGTAACTCCAAGATCTGATACCCTTACACAAACATACATGTACGCAAAACACCGATGCATATAAAGTAAAAAATAATTTTTAAAAATGTATATATGAAGTTGAATTATTGTTAATATTTACAAAATCTGAAGCTTCAAGGATATTTTACTTAATATTCAACCCATTGTAGCTAGTTTCAAAGAATCAGGGGGTTTTTTAATGTGTAACTCAATACTCTTTAATAAATGTATGGTTGGTATGATTTTTAATTTTATTTTCTTAGTTCTCTAATAGGCCCAGAGGAGAGAAACTCTAGGGCCCTTTTTAAATTGGCTTTTAGTCTTTGGCATAACTCTAGATTTCACAACTACTCTTACTGAAAAAAAAATCCATATAGCTTTCTTCCCAATAAAGCATTTATCCATCTCAGACTCTCCCTCACCCTGTCTTTCTTTTCTTGTCTCTGCCTTTCTGCCTCTGTCTGCCTCTGCCTGTCTCTGTCTGTCTCTCTGTCTCTCTGTCTCTGTCTTTGTCTCTCTGTCAACTACCTAAGGAAGACTTGCTACTTGGAAAGAGAAACACAGACCCTCTTCCCAGTTCCTAGCTCCCAGAAGTTGTCATGGTGAAATGTTTAATCATCTCACATTAAGACAGTAGTTTTTCCCTTTAAGTACCAAAATCTAAATTAAAAATCTATCCACAACAGACGTGTAGTACATACATTCATAAGCATTGGTTTTCTTTAAAGAATTACTTGTACAACACGCACAAACTTTTGCAGAGAGTCCAACTTATTAAATGGGTGTAGTTTTATATTTTTTATTTTTAAAGAAATGTTTGTCCAACATGAGACAAAAAAAGAAATCAAGCTAAGTACAGTAACAGATGTCATGAACCACTTGACTTACCCCATGGTTCTAGTTGCTTTACTACCAATTAATCTTCCCAGCCTAAAGGAATCATGATGTGAACAAGTATGAATAGAAGATGCACCATTACAATCATATTATAAAGAGTCAAACCTCTATTTCATTTCTAAGATACCACAATAACTACTAGCAAGTTATAATGATTATCCTCTTTTATAAGTGTGATGCTATTACATTTACAAAGCAGTTGATAAAAATTTTATGTCTTCTTCATGGCTGTTATTTATTCATACAACAAATGTGTCTCGGTGCCTGCGGCATTATTCTGAGTATCAGCTCTGTGGAGGTTGGAACAGGTTTGGAGAAGCCACGTGGCTTGTCTAGTAGTTACCTGGGGCTCCTGGTGCAGTGTTTCTGAATCCCTGGTTCTTCTGTCAAGACAGAACTTTGCTGTTACCTATCAATCCCTCATTACTACATACAGGGATATTAACCGATAATATTAACAATTTAGAAATGACAAGATTAGAGGCTGGAGAGATGGCTCAGTTCAATTCCCGGCACCAGATAAGCGCTCACGGCGGTCTATAATTTCAGTTCTAGGGAATCCAACACCTTCACACAGATATCCAGTCAAAACAAATCAAAACACCAATACACATGAAATGAAAATAAATATTTTTTAATGGCAAGCTGGGTACCTGGACTCACTTCTATACTCTCAGCACTCAAGGGGTTGAAGCAAGACAATCACAAGTTTGAGGCCAGCCAGGATACACAGCAAGACCTCCTCTCAATGTGTTCTACCTTCCAAATAAAAGGACACTCAACTGAAGTACTTTTTTAAAAAAGCAGGGTCTCATATAAGCCAGGTTGACTTCAGACTCTCTATATAAACAAAGATTATCTTTTGCCTCCATTTCTAGAGTACGAAGATTATTGATATGCACCACTGTGGCCAGGTTATGTAGCGCTATGGCTCAGACCCAGGACTTCTTACATGCTAGGGAAGCCCCCTACCAGCTAAGCTGTCTGTCCAGCACTTAACCCAGCCTTTAGGGCAGTGGTTCTCAATCTGTGGGTCTTGACCCTTTTGGGGGTCACATATCAGATATTTATTTACATTACAGTTCATAACACTAGCAAAATTACAGACACGAAGTAGCAACAAAATAATTTTATGGTTGGTGGTCACCACACCATGAAGAACTGTATTAAAGGGTCTCAGCATTAGGAAGGTTGAGAACTATACTGTAGTGGATTTGAGTAGCTGTAACTAAATGCGAAGGGTAATATGACAGGCAGGTTGAATGAAAACTAGGTGAGATGAAAATAAAGGAAACACAGTGCTTTTAGGTTGCTAAAACCACATGAAACAATGGTTGCCTTCTCACTTTGTCCTCATAAGACCAAGTAGAGATAGGTCACAGTTACCTGCATGGGATCCACCAGCTAGATGGATCCAGCGAGAGGACTGTCCTCTCTATCAGTGACTTTGTGTTGTGACTCCGTGTTGTGACTCCCAGCCCATACCCTGTGGCAGCCCTCACAATCTAATCAATCATGCTTTTCCAGAAGACAGAAGGTGCCCTCTCTCATCCCACCTAGAGGATTCCTGAAGAATCATTTCTCCTTAGCCAGTACAGAGCAGAGAACGAGGCTAGATGATTCAAGCAGCCATCACCTGACTGAGGGGAAAACAACCCTTTCCCTCCAGGGATCTAGAAGTTGCCCCTTCTGCCTTGGTTTGGGAACAGTTCACGGAAAGACTTCCTCCTGCTATACCGTGAAGAAATCTGTTCGCTCTTCCTACCCCAAGGACCGCACAGCCATGCATCCTTCCCCATCTGCATTATCAAGCTATCAAGTCCCTTGAACCTCTGGTAGCTTCCCGGGAGACACATTCACTACACAGCCCAGGGACAAGATGGAGCGGAGGTTGGAGGGGGTCTCTGAGAGAGTAAGAAGGGAACACGGACATTCTGGAAAAAAAAAGAAAGAAACTAAAATCCCCAGAGTCAACCAGTCCATACTAAATGAACTGACCATAGCTGTCACTCAGACATCACTACCGCCTTTCTCAGATTCAGCAGTCCATATTAACTGAATCATGTGCGGTCTCGCAGAGCCCAGCTGTTTTTCAGATCCAAATGCTAATGGCTCCTAAATCTTCCCAGCCTCTCGGACAGATCAAGGTAATGATCATGCAGCTCTCCAGTGTAGACAGGTGGGTATTTATTGGGAGCCGTGATAAAATCGGAGGCAACCAACACTAGACACCCACATACTTCAGACCTCTTGCTTAGACCCCAAGAGGCCCGAAGAAATCAGTGTAGTGACCCGCCAGCCAAGAAACGTAATCCTTGTTACCCATCAGGACTCCAAGTCCCCTTCCCAACATGCTGTCTCATCTCACCCTCAGCTCTGCCAACATCAGTCAAGACAGCCCTCCCTACCAGGAGCTCCATTCTCCCTCTTACCTCCCTCCACCGTTCCATGGGTACCCCTTTTTTCCATTCTACCGAAAACAGATCCTAGGACTAAAATGTCTAATACTCTGTTTGAAACGTGGATCTTGCCTGACCACCTTCAAATGAAAACATGAATTTCTCAGGGAAAAAAAATCTCCTTGGTGGCTTCTCCACACCACCTTTCTTTCTCCCAGGCACCAGAGCAGGAAGAGGCCTGAGTCACTTCCCCCAGACTCATTTTAACATGCAAATTTCTGGGCTTCCCCACCCAGCCCTTAAAGGTGAGTGTCTGGGGTAAACACAGGATCTATGCCTTAGCCCAGGTGTGTTGCAACAGGGTTTGGAGCCTCTGGCTTTGTGTGGCCCCTCCTGTATCACTGTAAAGAGGAAGAAAGCCGGCCCCAGAGAAGGGAATGGTCCTGTCTGAGGTCACAGGGAAACACTCAGATACAGAGCCCTGTCCCTCACGGACAAGCAGTCCCCGGTGCGCTGGACTCACTCACTCACCCGCTTGTAGACATCCTCCCGGCTGACTTCATACTTCTGTTGCATGCGCTCCTCCAGGAAGTAGATGCGCAGCTTGAGGCTGAAGTTCTCCTTCTTCAAGTCATTGAGGTGCTGGGACAGAGTGCGATATCCATTAGACATGGTGGGCGACCCATGGGGAGGAGCATGCCCGATCGCCCCCTTCACCCCAGGAACACGGTGCAGCCTGGCCGCGGCATGGAGCGGGCAGGCTAGGACGCTGCTGAGGTTGTGGGACCCCGGAGGCTAAGGCGACATGGCCGCTGTTGGTGCGCTCCAGGACCTGGGACTGGGCTCTGGACTCTGGGTGCTGGAGCGCAACGCGCTTTCTTTTTTTACCTCGGGGAGATATTTGCGGAATCCCTGACAGAGGAACATGCTGTGTGAACTCAGACACAAGTGGCAGTAACCCGACTCCAAGGCAGGACAGGGCTGTAAGTTACACCCCCCTCCCCGCGCCACACACACACACACACACACCCTCTCTTCCCCCCCCCCCCCCCGGCCCCCCCCCCCCCCCCCCCCCCCCCCCCTCCCCCCCCCCCCCCAACGAGGCCCCCAGCCTCAAGCCCCAGGGGACAGTTAACAACTTTTTTGGAAAGAGAGGGTCCGGCAGCTCCCCTCAAAGCCTTCCCAGAAACGGTAAGGTGGTACTGGGGTTGCAAAGGCAAGAGGGAACTGGAAGGGCAGTGGCCTGGGGGGGGGGGATGCGGGGTGCAGACTGAAACTTCGGAAAGAGTACATGTCCACGAAATGGCCCACAGACTAGTGACCAGAGCCAAGCAGCCTCTGTCTATCAGGTGTAAATCTTAAGGTGCTACGGACCAGAGAGGCATTCAATTCCCTTAGTGATCCAGAGTTCAGCCCCGGCCAGGCCAGGATCTTCAGTCTTTCTCCCTGGCCATTTTCAGTCCTGGGGCTGTAGGCTTTCAGTCTTTATTTCCGTGCTCTCTGCTCCCCGTACACATCACAAACCCGCAAAGAAAGGGTGGATCTCAGCTGAGGGGGATGTCTACAAACTGTTTTTCAGTGAGCATAGAAAGGGAAGCCCAAGGGGTCTTCCCTCTGGGGAAGGAGTGTGGGAGTGCTGGTGGGGAGGGGGAGGGGGAGGGGGAGGCAGCAACCCCCATCCAGGAGACCAGCAATTTCAGCCACTCACTGGTTCCTAACTCCTGCACTTGCCTAATGGAGCCGGGCCATCATCACCAGATCCTGCTCATAAAGCAAGTTAAGATCCTTGAGTGACAGCTGCAACCTTAGCAGGAAGTGTTATTTATATCACATCACATGGGACTTTGAAGGTGACTGGGAGACAGCCCCATAGCCCAGATCTCAAAAGAGGTTTTTGATTTGGTAATACCAAGTTGGAAAAATTACGGTTAACATCTGAAATAAAGGAAATTAATTTTTTTATATATATTAATTCAAGCATCTACTTCTCTAACCTACCTACTCTCCATCTTCCCTGTTCTTTCTGGACCTTCATAACAATTCCAGTCAACCTTTCCCCAGTATCCAGAGGTCACACACAAAGGTGAAGACAGCCCCAAAGAGCGGAGTGGCCACACAGTTGGTCATGACATGTTAAGGTGTGTTCTAAACTGTAGTCTTACAAATTTGCGTCTATCAAACTTTTTATATTTTGCATTGCAATACACACACAATTATTCAATTGTGCATTATAATCTGATATTTTCTATTTGTCTTTCTGGGTTTGATCTGCTGAATTAACTTACTGAACAGAGAATAAGTCTTAGCCTGTAGTTTGGAAAACATTGACCCAGAAGGAAGGATGACTAATTACTACTGGGATGATAGCAACGAGTGCTTCACCAACAACCGAACTTACAAGTGGCCATTAGAAACAGAAAAAGTTTGAGTAAATAAGGTGACTTCAGGAGTGTGGCAATGGAATTGTCTATTTTTCTGAAAAGACAAGATTGTAAGAAGAGAACATGGGTCTTATAATGACAAGACAAAAATAGTTCTATTTTAGAAAATCCACTCATTTAAAAATCTGCACATACAAATTCTACATGTCCATTAAATCCTTACCTTTCAGAATAAATGAAGTCTACTGAGATTTAGTGACAAAGCCAAAACTCAAAACATACTTTTCTGAGTTCTGAATCTCAGCTTCTTGGGAGGCAGAGGCAGGAGGATTACTGCTTCCCAGAAGTTTGAGGTCAGCCTGAAGAACCTAATGAGGCTGTGTCTCACATACACTAATAAACTTTCTGGGACTAGATCTGTTACGAAATATCTGTATGACCTGAGGGTGTACCTCTCCACACACAGAACTGTCCTCATCTAGAACGCGAAATGCTGAGAAGATGGTATGAAACGACAGGGAACAGGTGGGTAATGGTTATTATCACTTCCATTTTGCTCAAAGGACTGTAGACAGTGTGTAGTTAGGTGTTGGCTGTCTAGTTGAATCCTCTTTCTTAAATCACATATAATAATTTCATAAAAGGTTTTAACTAGAGAAATTAAAGTATGTAAGACTTCAGGGTATCCCCCTACAGCAGAGATGTTTCCTGCACTGATTTCTATATCCTTTGTTCTCTTTCCACCCCTCCTGCCCCTTTCCTGGGTGGTCAGTAGCTTTGGATTGGTTTTGGCTAGTGCCTTCATGTCGGTACTTACATGACTGTAAAACCCTTCTAGGTTTTCTTTCTCTACAAGCTTTCTCCACTAAATAGTTTTATCCACTCTTAGTGCTATGCTTTTATCTTCCAAGAGACCCCCTAACTTAATCTTCCTGCCCAAGAACTAGTCCACACACCCAAAGTTTTGCTGGAGAGTGCAACTTGAATGCCCCATCCTCACAACCCATGTCCTGACAAACACTTCGGCACGAGTCCAAGCATGTCAAACATACTCTGCCAAAGCGCCAACTCTTCATACTGTAGCCAAGGAAATGCCTTCAAAATGCAGATCTTGTCAGAACCCTTCGTGGGCCACTCACCCATCTCTTAGGCTAAAGAGAACACTAGATCACATTTCTTTAAGACACTCCACCCCTTCTCTTCTTTCAGGTCTTAGTTGGAATTCCATCAAAAGCACACTTGGCCTGCCCTGGCTGACTTCCCCTTTCGAACTCCCAGTCAGGCGAACACCAAGTGCTCATGTGCTGCCTTTTGGTGTTGCTTTTACCCTCTTGGTGGGATGCTGAGCTTATTTAGAATCCTTTGACTTCCCAACTAAACTCTAACCTCTCCACCCATCTATGGCCATCCGAGGAAAGGACCGCTGAGTTATGTGTCTGTTCTTCCAGCCTGTGCGACACTCGACGACTGCTTCTGCAATAACAGTCATCCCACAGTGTTGCTTCAGGCTGCTTACGATTATCTCAATCAGAGTAGAGTGGTTTGGGGGCTGGCAAGGAATATTTTGATTTTGTGCCTGTATTCTCCTGGCTTTGTATTAATAAAGCACTCCCTAAAATAATCATTGGAGTTAATGACTAGATAAGTATTCTGTATTTTGTGATATGATTTACTAATCTACTTTCTTAGGAATGAGTTAGATTGCCTAGAATTTCCTCCTAAAGTAGATCTCAGTAGAATGACAGGAGCCAAGAACTTTCATACCTCAAACACAAAGGGCTAGGACACACTGCCTGCCCCTCCTCCACGACTCCCTGACTCCTCTAAGCCATAAAATAACTAGACCTTCCTCACTTCTTCACAGTGCCAGACACTGTCCCTCCCCTCCCCTCAAAGCCTTAAAATAGACTCCATTGCCCTTCTGGATGATGTGAAGCACACCCTTTCCCCTCAGACCCCAGTACACTCTCTTCTAGCAGTAAATAAATCTTGTGACCTCAAGAAAATAATCTGTCTCCATATCTCCTGTTGAATTTGGAACTTTGTAAAAGTTTTTTTTTTTCCTTAATAGTTCCAAAGAAATCACACTTGCTTAAAATGGTAGTTGTAGGAAAATTACATCTTGTTCACTTACCTTCCCAAGTTCATATGCCCATGAGAAGAACTTCTTCTATGAGGTTTATATTAGCCTCACTGGTAGAAATCACCACTTGAACATTAATATCGCACACTTGTGACATCTCAGTCTTAAGCCCTGATCTAGGTAATGTTCTTCCCTCGTTGGAGCCAGTTCCAATGTGTTGCAAGGCAAGGTTTGCGGTTGGCGACCGAAACCTTTGAGTCCCTCCTGACTCACTGTCTCGCAGACACCATCTCACGTGACTGCAAACCCCGCCGTCTATAACACACGTGTGTTAGAAATACAGATCCCAGATGGCAGGTGCCACCACCACAGCCTCTCTTCCATGGTGTCCCAGATGCCACGACCTCTTCCCTGAGTTACGTGAGCAGCCCCCTTTCCCCTTGTCCCCGCTTCTATCCCTGATACTGATCGTCTCTCCTGAGCCCAGTGCCTCTGTGGTCAAGTTGAAATGCACCGTACCATCCTCTCCCTGTCTGACTCCAAGTAGATGGTGATGGTGGTTCATTAGCCCTTAAAGTGCAGGCCCAGGTGCACTGGTCCCCTCCCACCCCACTGCTCCCCTCCCCTTCTCTTCCCTTTGCTGAGTTCCCACCGGCTCATGCTGTCCCAGCTACACTGGCTCTTCTTGTTCTTTCTCAAAACCCATAAAGAGCCTTGCTCCTCCTCAGGGCCTCTGAGACGGCTGGTCCTTCATCACTGTGCTGGGCTCCTCCCTAGATAGCTGCCAAATCTCCTTCCTATGAAGCACCCCATTTCCTTCCTATGAAGCACCCCATTTAAGATTAGAGCCCACCCCACTCCTCAGCCCAGCAGGCCTTGTCACCCTAAGAATCCATCCCATTATGATCTCTTAGATTCTGCACTGACCCATTTACCTT
Source organism: Mus pahari (assembly GCF_900095145.1). NCBI lineage: Eukaryota > Metazoa > Chordata > Mammalia > Rodentia > Muridae > Mus > Mus pahari. The sequence continues at coordinate 87,934,730 of NC_034593.1, forward strand.
CAATTTCTCTCAGTCAGCATGCACTGTCCATGAAAAGACTGGGGTGGGTCTGCTTTACCCCCAGTACCAAAACTGATGCCTCGTGTACAGGAGGCACTCAGTCCATGAGTGCTGAATGAATGACCAGACCGATAATTAAATTACTAGCTTCTCTGTTCTCCCTGGGTTTGATTAGACTTAAATTCCACCTGCAATCCCTAACGTCATTTCTCCTTAGAAACGGGTCGACTTATATATAAAGTACTCTAGCAAACTAAAGCTAACAGTGCACAATCTGGACTTGCTACAAGAGTTCTGAACTGATAAGTATGTGAAAATTACAACCCAAGGACACCGTGAACTCCACAAATAGGAAGAACATAATAAATTAGTCAGGGGAGCTTGTCCAGAAAGGTTCCACAGAGAACTGGCACTTGTTTTTCCTTAAAGAAATAAGCAGGTCTGCATGGACTGAGGCAACATGGAGAAGCCAAATGTAAGAGGACAGAGAGCTGAGTTGGCTCAAGTCTGTCCCCCCCCACACACACGCACACACCCACACCACTTGGAGAGAACCCTGCTGAGAAGACCTTGGCAGCCAGTGAGAACCTAAGAGTTTCCTTTTTGAGGCAGGTTCTGATGGGGAGAGTAGGGATGAGGAGATAGGAGAAAGAGGGTGGGGTAGGGAGGACTAGGAACTGCAGGTCAGCAAGGCGCTTTCCTTTCCCTCCTTCCCTCCTTCCCTCCTTCCCTCCTTCCTTCCTTCCTTCCTTCCTTCCTTCCTTCCTTCCTTCCTTCCTTCCTTCCTTTCCTCCTTCCCTT
>NC_034593.1:87935652-87938627 GCF_900095145.1 Mus pahari
TCTCCCTCCCTCCCTCTCCCTCCCTCTCCCTTCCTCTCTCTTTCTTTCTTTCTTTCTTTCTTTCTTTCTTTCTTTCTTTCTTTCTTTCTTTCTGTTTTGCTTTTTTGTTTATTTGTTTACTGTTTTTGTTTTGTAGCTTTGAAAGCAAAATCCCGCATACTGGGCTATATACTTTGCCCTAGTACTTCATGACCTGGAGAAGGTCCACTTAGCTTAAGACAGAAACTACAGGCTTTAAGCATGTTCACTTAGCTCTTTCTTTTGCCCTCAGTATCTTTACTCTTCTTTCAAACCATTTTCCTTCCAGAGACAAGTGGCTCCCCTCTGATCCTTCCTGAGTTTCCTCTTCCTACAGCTTCCACAGGATAATAAGACTGTAATAAGGACTCCATCGTCGCCAGCAGTAGGTAGAGAATTACCACCCAGCTGTCGTGTGTCATGCTCCATTAACAGAACCAACCGTCAAGTCAGCCTTTAAAAAACTCAGCTTGACATTTGCTTAATCATATTCAGACCCCCCAGATAGCTCCTATAATGGATTTGCTTGAAAACATGTCCCTCTTCACTAGACTTGATTAATCATCTGAATAGACTCATTGTTTTCAACTGTAATATAAATTCTATAATTTAAACTCAACTAACTGGATATCAGTGATATTTCATATTTTGTGTTGTTGGGGGGGGGGAATATAGCCTTAAATGGCAAACCAACAAATGGAAGGAAAATGTTTTTAGCATCCCTGTGTGATGTATTTAGATTACCTGGGATATGGCATGGACCAGTTTTTAAGGGAATTTCCCGAAAGGCTTAACTAAGGAGGGTAGACCTACCCTAAATGTGGGAAATACTATACCCACCGTGGCCTCAGTGTGACTGAGCAAAGCATCCGTCACTCTGCTTCCTGCCTGTGGGTGGTGTGGAACCAGCCACCTCATGTTCCCTTAGCAGCCAGGGCTGCTCTTATTGCAACACCCCCTCTCAAATTGTGAGGCAAACTCTCCTTCCTTCATTCTTGTCAGGTATTTGGTTATGGCAACCAGAAAGGTACTTACTATACCCCTGATAGCTAATTATCTACTTATTCAAAAATAATATGAGATCATATGCGAATATATCCAGATGCAACAATACTGTGAAAAAACCAATCACTTTAGAGCCAAGGACACTCAAGTTCAAATGTGGGCTTTGCTATTTTCTAACTGTGTGAGTCGAGGTTGAGAATGTAAAAGCTAGGGGTGGGGAGGAGTGGGTCTCAGGGACTGCCAGGATGACTGCAGCCACATATGACATTTGCAGAAGTGACCTCTAGACAGTGGTTATTTTAACAATTGGCTCATTATCCTTCATGTATTCTTGTTGCTTGTGAGACAGTTGGTAAAAATAAGACTGTTGTAAAAGAAGCAAAACTAGGGGTTACAAGGAGTCAGGGGCAGGGGAAAACATTCATTTTGTAAAGATCGATTGCCTCCTTAGTAGCATTAGACATTGTGAATTTATGGCCACATACCACATGCTAGTGAGTATTTCTGTTATGAGAGCAAACTTCCTGTCTGGAGAGGGACTTTGGTGGGACACTGATCACTTGCCAGGGGTGTTGCTCAAAGTCTTCAAAGATGAGCAAAAGAGAACTTTTAAGATCTTTGGCCAACTTGATTCTTCTGTGCTTGAATGTTCAATTATGGTGGTTCTGTAGATACAACTACACCGTGTCTGTTACAGCAATCACCCTGTATAGGATTCACGGTGTAGGCAGCATTTCCATGTTTCTTTCATTACAACCTTAACACCACCTTTGAGATACAAGAGTAAGGATGACAGCGCCAGACCACACTTCCTGTAGCTGGGCTGCTCCTTATTGCACAGTTACCAGGACCTCAGCTGGGACACCTGTGACCTCTGTGAGCCTAGGACACACCCGTGACTAATGAGGTACTTCCTCTTCTGCCTCAGGCCTCCAATATCTTTCCAAAGTCCATCTAAACTGTAAGTAACTGCCCCTGTGCCCTTGGGGGACCTTCTTGAGACTGTACATTTTTTTTTTAAATCCTTCCCTCTATTTTCAAGATAAATACACCAAAGTCAGCTCTCAGAAAATTATACAGTGTTACCATATGACCCAAAAACCTCTCCTCATTACAAATCCAAAGGACGAATACAAACAGCTCCATAAAGAGCGAACACCATGCCCTCCCCAGCACCACTCATGAGAGTTCAAAGTGGGGATGTTCAAAATGTTCTTGAACTGACAAACGCATAAAGAACTTATAGTATCCTTAGAACACTGTTCAGCCGTAAGAATGATGTACTACCACATGGGCAAGTCCTGAGAGCACTTACTAATGGGAAAAGGCAGGCACAGAAGGCCGGATGCTGTATAACTCCACTGTAGGAAATGTTCAGAATGGACAGATCTATGGGGAACTGTTGACTCCTCCTCCCTCTAAGCCTTGTGTTCCGCCTCTTGCAGACAGGTTGGGAGTTTCTTCCTGGAACCCTGGATCTGGACAGCGTCCTTGAACCGCCCACTGTCAACGCCCACCGTCGCCTGGACCGCCCACTGCTGCCAGGACCTGCCCGCCATCGCGGCACCTGCCCGCCACTGCCAGGACTGCCCATCATCGCGAGAGCGCCGTGGCAACTTCTAAGGACTCAGGGGAATGCTGGGAACCCTTCTTTGTATTTAAGCCAGTCCTGACAATAAAGATTTGGGCTTTGATCAGACATTTGCCAAGGCCTGCACAGGGAACACTAAACTAGTGGTTTTCAGGGGACAGGGGAAGGAGAAAACATGGAGAGGCTGTAATGAGCATGAGGTTTCTTTCTGGGGTGTAGAAATGTTCTGGAATTAGGTATCAATTAACAACTGGACAACTGGAATTATACACTCTTCAAGGATAAATTTTGTGTGGTACTCAAATTGAGTTTTAATAAAGCTGCCATTCCAAAAGGAGGAGGAAGAGGAGGAGGAGGAGGA
>NC_034593.1:87938798-87943210 GCF_900095145.1 Mus pahari
GAGGAGGAGGAGGAGGAAGAGGAGGAGGAGGAGGAAGAGGAGGAGGAGGAAAAGGAGATGGAGAAGAAAGAAGAAGAAGGAAGAGGAGGAAGAGGAGGAGGAGGAGGAGGAGGAGGCAAAGCCAGAAGAAAAACTTTCCTAATTCTTTGCGTCTTAGAAAAGATTGTTTTATTTATCACCAATAAATTAGCTAAACTCAACTTACTAAGGCATGTGGCTTAGAATAGACAGTATAAAAATGTTAAGTGTTATTGGGGCAGGAGAGATGGCTCAGCAGTTAAGAGCACTGACAATTCTTGAATAGGACCTGGTTTGGTTCCCAGCACCCACTGGTGACACACAACCATCTGTAACTCTAGCTCCAGGGGGTCCAGCATCTTATGCCATCCTATAAGGGTACTGTCTGCAAGTGGTACACGTATATAAAATTAAAACCAGTGAATGTGAAATAGTTGATCCTAAATGGATCACAGGCTCTAACAGAAAGTCTACGTACGCATCCTAGGTGGCCTACCTCCCACTAGTTATGGTTAAGTTTTATCATAAGAAAGTTTTACTGTCATCCTCAGATAAAATGGCTCCAAACATGACTCACTCTACATTTTGACACAAGGAAAACATACCCACTAGGCAATCTGCATGAACATGTATGGCATTTTCCCAGGACTAACAGACTAACAAGGAGAATCAAAATCACGCAATTTGTTCTTGCATTCCCAAAACGTGCAACACACAGGCTCTGCTCAGCGTCCTAGATGCCAGCTATGAATTCTACAAGGGCCTGGCTTTATTCCCCCTTTGAGACTGGACAGTAAACAAACAAGAGATTGAAACTACCACATCATTCCTGAAGCTCCAGAGTCATTTAAATGCCAAACTGTGGAAACCATTCTGCTTTCTGCCCTACAACTCAGCAGCACACTGGTGCCCACACTCGGCAGCCTTCTCTGGAAATAGCCAGCCCGATGACAAGAGAGCTCAGCAGAAGCCCATCTTGGGCAGTGTCCTCACTTGCATAGAGGATGAGGATCCAAATGACATCCCTTATGGCATCCCCCGCCATGCTCACACACCCATGCCACCCACAGTCCTGGAATAGCAAGGTGTCATCAATCCCCTCACACCAGAGCACTAGGAATATATAAAAACAAAGCAAAGCCAACAACTTCCCTGGCCATCAGAAGTAGATGGCCCAGCCAGAGATAACGCTGCCTGAGACAGTGACGTGAGAGTCGGCAGAAGTGACAGGTGGGCTGCGGTGATCTAGGAGTACTCAAGGACTCTCTGGATCCAAACTAGATCCGTTACCAGTCAACAATACCAGGACTTGGGATGTGTCCACAGTGGGCTCAACTTAGAGAGCTCAATTGCTGAGCTTCTGTAATCAAAGGGAAGCTACCAAGCAGTGGTCTTGCTTATGCCTCAAGGTTTTCAGCAACCTCGGGGCTGGCGAGGTGGTTCAGTGGGTGAGAGCACTTGCGATGAAATCGAGAGGACCTGAGTTCAAATCCACAGAACCCATGTAAAAGCCAAGTAGATGGCTCTGTTTGCCTGTAAACTATGGGTTCTGTAAGAGACTGTGCCTCAGAAGTAAGGTGGAAAAAATAGATATATCTCTGCATGTGTATACATGTGCATACACACACACATACACACACACACACACCACATCACATCAAGATTTCCAGTTGCTCTCTTTCTCCTCTCTTTCTCAGTGGCTGGCATAACCTAGCACAGCATGCCTACTGTGTATCAGACACTCTATCTCCATATCTAATAATTAAAAGAACAGATTTTGCTGCTCTACCGAAGGAGCTGAGTTCAGTGCCCAGCACCCACATGGCAGCTCTAGCCTGTAACTCCAGTTCCAGGGCATCTGACACCTTCACAGGGACATATAGGCAGCAAAATACCAATACACATAAAATAAAAATAAATTTTAAAAAAGGGGGGGGAGGCAAATCTGATTTCAACATATTTTTGGTAAACCATTTTAAACACTTCCTAGTTAAGACTGGGTAAATGTTAAAGTCTTTAGATACCTTGAAGGCCATATAGACTTTTCCATTTTCTTCTCTAGTCCCAACTCCTCTCCATGTTCCTTGTCAGCATGCTCTCAGGCTGTTGACTAACTCTAGTCCCTTCCCTCATCCACAGCCTGACTCATGCTTTTTCCTCTGCATGGAAAATTCCTCACATTCCATACCAGTCCCTAACCTGCCTTCCTCCCCGTGGAATAAAATTCAAATGAAGAGCAGCCCCAGAGAACTCAGGCACAGTGACAGTTGGGTCTCCTGAGCAAACATAACCTTGATTTTCAAGTGTAGCAGATGCTTAGCAAATGGCTTTTGTAAAGCCCGTTATAAAGACCAGACCGAAGCTCACCCAATCAGAAGTGTCAGTCAACCAAAGTAAACATAAGCAACTATACAAATGGAGACCTTCTAATGGACAGATCAAGTGAGGAAACGTGGCTGCAACTAATCAAAATAACTTTCTTCAGTTCAAATCACTCAGTTCGTTTCCATATTCTCCTTTTAAGCATTTCTTTGACATTTTGCCTCGGGAACAGGAAACCCCTTATACCAGGGTGTTTTCATGTTGGTGAATGACTCCAAGAGAAAGTAAAAAATTTATTGTATTCTCTTTTTAGACATTCTTTCAGGTCGCCAGTCAAGTACAGTTTTCTCTAGGAATCTTCCCCTACTCCATGCCCAGATTCATTCTAAGAGCCCAGGCTACATATTTTGTTAAGACCCTTGACTTCCATCATAGCAATGATTACATTACGATGTGTTTTGATTTGCACACCAGACCATTGGTTTTGCTCTGTAGTTCTTAAGAAAAAAAATTGAATAATTTTATATATAAGTTAGGAGTGAAACTTTGCTGAAGGTCTGTGGAATGACTGCATCACATTTTACAAGGAAAAAAAAACAATTATGCTTGTGGATATTGAAAGTTTAGAATTTTCTCTTCTTATCTAATAATGTTCCAGATGTCTGAAGGCATCTGTGGAAACTAAACCAGTATACTTGAGATGCTATGGTAATGGAGGTATAAAGCCCCTTTCAGAAATAAAATGCAGTTTGCCAACAGCATTAATGTGTCAAGGCTGTGATTAGAGGGAAACAAGGCATATGGAAACTGCAGACCCTAGCATGACCCAGATTCACTAACGAAGGATACTCAACCACAATAACACAATTCCTCAGGGAAGAATCCTCCTATTTTGATTTAGTCTTTCTCCTTCTCTCTCTTCCTTCCTTTCTTTTTTCTTTCCTTTCTTCTTTCTTTTTTCCTCCTATAGATTTTGTGACACAAGTGGAAAAGTTTGCCAGGGTGTATGGGACCTCACGAGGCTGACTTCCTGTGGTTAGAGTCAGCAGCCTGCCAGAGAAAGCTGGCTTCAGTGTACAGCTAGAAAATGCTGTCAGTGGTTTTGAAGGCATGTTCATATTAAAGGCATCATTGTTAGAGAATAGGTAATCAGGGGAAGGCAGCAGAGGCCTGCTCTCAATTTTATAGCCAAAGACATATACCCTTCCTGAGCTCTTTTATACCTCGAACCGTTCTGATCTATGTATAAAGTCACACTGTACATGCTCACCAGTGGAAAACCCTCTCTGAATTGTCCTTCCATCTCCCAAGACAATTGGAGCCAGCAGCATTATTGAGGCTCTGTTTGATTGGGGCGGAGTTATTTGAATTTTGTCTCTTTTGCTGGTACAATAGATGTAATATGAGTATCTATCTCCTAAGTTAGACAAGTGAGACAGAACTAGTTGAAATATGTTACAGATTTAGGAAAATCTTGAGTATATAGAAAGTACTCCATGAACATCATTCATTATTATTCACTAGGGACACAATTCTCTTAATTAGTCCCATCAAAAAAGTACTTTTAAAAGTCTCTGTTTCTTTCCCTTCTATCTCTCTGGTTTTGTCAGTGCCTAAGTGACATTTTTCCCTCCTGCTCCATAGTTAACACACAGATACCTGCTTTAAAATCTGTCACTCATGATGGATACTGAGTCACGGCAGGAGAGCCACAAGATCTACGGGAATAGTTGGTCTTCAATAGTTTTCAACAAATTTGCTGCTGAACATTTATTGTGTACATGTTGTATACTACATTACACTAGATGCTATAAACTGGCTGAGGGCAAGCACAGAGTCTGAATTAGAATATGCTTTATGATAGAGAAACCATCCTAACAAACAAAAGGAGAAACTCGGTGCCTTAGTCAAAACTCGAAGGATAAACAGGGGTCAAACAGGTGGAGAAGGAAAGAAAGGTTTCCAGGCAGAGAAACCACCAGAAACAAAGACAGAAGAAGAAGAAGAAGAAGAAGAAGAAGAAGAAGAAGAAGAAGAAGAAGAAGAAGAAGAAGAAGAAGAAGAAGAAGAAG
>NC_034593.1:87943345-87981527 GCF_900095145.1 Mus pahari
GGAGGAGGAGGAGGAGGAGGAGGAGGAGGAGGAGAAGACAGCTATGCATCATGCATGGGTTGGGACTTTGATTCATGCAATGAATGTGTGAGATGATATTCTGTTATGAAAGGAATTTCTTGCTTAGCTGGGAAGATCTGGCAGAATTCTACTCTGTATCAGCTCTAACAGAGGGACTTAGAATTTCATTCCCAAGGGGGACCCTTCATTAACACCTGATACCCAAAAGGTAAGGCTGAGCAGTTCCTTTCTAAACCCTCCAGGCAGGCATTATCCACCCCTATTTCATTCACTTACTACTGTTGATGGAGTGTTGAGAATGGACATACAGAAAAGAGAGCCCCTGGCTTATCCATCCGACTTCTTGTCACATTTATACATCAACATCTGTGGTGATTTGAATAGGAATGGCCCCCACAGACTCTCATGTGTTTGAATGCTTGGCCCATGTGGAATGGCACTATTAGGAGGGGTGGTCTTGTTGGAGTGGGTGTGGCCTTGTTAGAGGAAGTGTGTCACTGTGGTGGCAGACTTGGAGATCTCTATGCTCAAGTTTCGCCTAATGTGGAGTCAAAGTCTTCTCCTGGCTGCCTTCAGATCAAGATGTAGAATTCTTGGCTCCTCCAACCAGGTCTGCCTGTATGCTACCATGCTCACCCCCATGGTGATAATGGATTGAACTTCTGAAACTGAAAGCCAGCCCCAACAAAATGTTTGCCTTTATAAGAGTTGTCTTGCTCATGGTATCTCTTTTATAACAATAAAACCCTAAGACAAAGTAATGGTCATTTTCCCTGATTAGGTTCTGGCTCCATAGCACACCAGTATTTACATTTTGGGTCTACTGGATCTTACTTTGTGTTATGTACAGTTTGAGTTTGCTGAGATGTTGCCTCTAGAAGTGGGGCTGCTCCCCTACCCACTTCAGACCCAAACACATGTATGCCCATTATCCTCCAATTAGCTGGGCCTCTCTAACTCTGTGACAGGGACGGAGAAGAACAGCAAAACAGCCCAAGAGCAAGAACATCATGCCCTTGAGAGCAGCTAGAAGGTCTCCAACAGAGGTTATGATGTCCCATATTATAAAATTTCCCACAGAGGGAAAGAGAAGCTGAAAAATGTATCCACGGGAAATTCCCATGTGAGCTCATCCATAGAGAAAGCTCAAGCAAAATTCTAGCTGATTGCCTCAGCCTCCCGAGTCAGTTTCTGCTGGATGTTGGAGCTCCAAGATGATGATGCTATCTCGAGCTGTTGCTATTCATTCTTTTACCAGGGATTCTCACCCAGTGTGCTCTGCCAGGGATCAATATTGGGAACTCTAGGACCACCTTAAGGGATGCTGGATGTTTTGAGCATCCAATTTAATCATATTTACTTTATCTATCTATCTATCTATCTATCTATCTATCTATCTATCTATCTATCTATCTATCTATCTTTCTATCTATCTATCCATCTATCCATCCATCTATCTAATGATCTAGCTATTTGTCATATCTATCTATCTATCTGTCTATCTAATGATCTAGCTATTTATCGTATTATCTATTGATCTATCTATCATATCTATCGTATCTATCTATCTATTGATCTATCTATCTCACTTGTTATTTTTCTCTTATATTAGCCTCCTGTGTACATAATAAATGTAATAAATTCACTCATTCAAAACAAACCTATGGCCATCATATATTGTGCTGGCTACTTATATGTCAACTTGACATAGCTATTGTCATCTAAAAGGAGGGGATCTCAATTGAAAAAAATGCTTCCAGAAGATATGGCTGTAAACAGGCATGTCTGTTGGGCATTTTATTAATTGGTGATTGATGAGGTAGGGCCCAGTCTCCTGGGCTGGTAGTCTTGGTTTCTATAAGAGAGCAGATTGAGCAGGTTATGAAGAACAAGCCAGTAAGTAGACTCCTCCATGGCCACTGCATCAGCTCCTGCTCTGTTTGAGTTCCTGTCCTGACTTTCTTTGATGATGAACAGTGATGTGGAAGTGTAAGCCAAATAAATCCTTTTCTCCCCAAGTTGCTTTGATTGGAGTGTTTCGTCACAGCAATAGTAATACAGGACATGTTGAAATCAGAGTAACTCCCAGGTAACTCCCTAGAATTCCTGTATCAGAAAACATTACTGGTGAATCACTGTTTACTGAGCCTGTTCCTTTAACATTTCTTCTTTTCTTTTTTGGACTCTCTTTTCTTATCTCCCTCTAACCCAACCTCTCATGGACTCAGTCTATGCAGACCCTTCTTCCTTTGCCCTCAATGTCCCCTTCATTTGGAATTTTATATCTCTGAGTAGGAAACTTAATCTCAGCCAGTGGCCGGCATCTGTAACAGGTAACTTCTGCAAGAAAGCCATCCCACACTCCTTTAATAAGATTGGACACATTCTCTCTGTATCTCAAATTATATGGTCCTTATTGTTACAGCCCATATTGTTAGTTATGTTGTTACATTACTATGTGGTTAGTCATGCAATGTCTGGACTTCCTAACATGGAAATGAAGGGCAGGGAAATTATCACATGCTTCTTATTCAGAACAGGATGAATCCTAGCTGTTCATCCCAAGCCTGTGCTACTTTGACATGCTCGACAAGCCCTAGAGGAATGAAGGCCTGTCTGGTACAAAACCTTCAACCTAGCTCTCAGGAAGCCCCTACCTATCCTTTATCCCAAGGCCATGGAATACATGTTTTAAAACTTACAGAACATGTCCTGATATTTCCTCCACTTTTAGGGTAGGTTACTGGAATGTGTCCTCAGTGCTCAGCAATGCTTTCCAAAGAAATGATTCCTCTGATTGTTACATCCCCGTCAGATGTACAAAATAGATGTGAGTGTTTAAGGGTGAACACACAGATTAGCACTCCATGAATCAGAAACAGTTTTGCTATTTCTCTCAACACCTAGAGGACAAGGGTTTAAAATGCCTCTGGTTGGCCTTTTCTTTGAACCACCTTATACCAGTGATAGTCAGAACTGAAAGTAATGACTAATCCCTCTTATAAGACCTGAACTATAAAATCAGAGGACTCAGGAGTCACATCCGGAATTCAGCTGACCTTGTTAGTCCCCCCAGCTCAGCCCCACAGCATCCAGTCATTCATCCCATCAGTGGATGTGATATTCCTCACTCTTAAACTCTCCACTACCTCTCACCAAAAGGAGTCACAGCACACTTTGCCTTTCAGAGGTACCCTCACGGCTGCTGAGGTGCTCTGCAGAAGTGCCCGCCTTTTGAGCAACACCAGATCCAAAAGGCGGGGGAAAGGAGGATGTGAAGGTGCTACCACACCTACTCCCGTCACCATCATCACCCACAGAATATATCTGCAAGGATGTATTTGTGGTCCTAGGGAGTGTCTGAAATTAAGACTTGAAGAAGGACAGAGTAAATGCATGGTAACACAACTTCTTTTGATTTTATTGTGCTATGGTCATAGGGATCCCTTGGGGACTAAAAGGAAACCCATTGGTCTGAAAACTTATATATAAATACTCAAGAGATGCCCACTCCTTGGGTATCCCCCAGAGGGCACCAAAGACCTGTTTCCTTTTTTAGAACATGGGCGTGAAACTTTCTGAGAGTCTCCTCTTGGGTGGTATAAAAACAGGCTCTATTGTACAGACTTCCAAGGGCTAACCCGGCTTGTAAGGAGCGGGGAATCTGCTCTGTACCATTGGGTTCTGTTCTTGGCCAAATCTATGGATATTTAAGAAGTCCATCTGAGGATTTCTGTTGCTGTGAAGAAACATCATGATCATACCAACTCTTATAAAACAAACCGTTTAATTGGGGCTGGCCTACAGTCTCAGAGGTTTAGTCCATTATCATCATGGTCGGAAACATGGTATCACCCAGTGCCCGGCAGACTTGGTGCTGGAAGAGCCAAGAGTTCTACATCTTGATCTCCAGCAGCCGGCAGCAGGAGACTGGATTCCTTTCACACTGGGTGAGCATTTAAGACCTCAAAGCCTGCCTACCTCCACAGTGACACATCTCCTCTGATAACATGTCCTCCGTTAAGGCCACACCTCCTAATTTTGCCACTCCACTATGGCCAAGCATTCAAAACCATGAATCTATGGATGCCATAGCTGTTCAAACCACACAGAGTCTGAAGCAACTTTACTTGATTTTTGCTAAAAAGTGAATGGCTCTCATTGAGCTTCCTGATAGAACAGACAGTGCATAGCTTTCTGGCATTGTCCAAGCTGGCAATAGTGAAAATTGCCCTGAGCTCACTATGTTGCAAGTACAGCTTTCTCCAGGTGTCATTTAACCTTCCTGGGTCCATCTAAAAAGTGAACTAGGAAGATGACCAGTAAAACAGAATTCACCAGTATCAGCAATTGATCTCCCACGGGCTCTAGCAAAGAGCATAAAGCATATACTTAGGGTGCATACATTCTCGAAAGGGTCACCATTATGATTGCTGAGCCATACTCCGAAATATAGATCATATTTTTTTATATAAAATCCTGATTCCATATTTCTGTCTCACCTTCTCAAAGTCTCGAAGAGCCTGGGTCTGCACCAGAGGGGGCTTCTCAAATGCTCTCAAGGAATGTGCCTGCCCAAAGGGGATCTTCTCAGCACTCCTCCAGGTCTGCGACTGAACCGGAGGACCTCGATCTTTAGTGTCACTGAGAAAAGCTGGCAAGGAAACAGAACAATGAGAAAAAGAGCATTACATCATGAAGGCAGCATGGCTGTTCTAACTGGCACATGCCAGCAGAAATTCCACAGAACACGAACCAACTGTAGGTCATATAGAAAGAATTCACACACAATGTATGTGGGCCTTACTACTAATGCTCTCTGGTAAATCCTTGGTCGTAGCTTATGTCCATGCCTCTTTGTGACATGATAGCCATACTCCGTTTCTACCCAAGTTGGCCAAGTGAGATGGATTCACCAAGTCACACAAGAATTACCCTACTTGTGTCAGGAACCAAGGGCTTGTGACACTGCTTTTCTGCTCTTGGTTCCTTATCACCTCAGCATTCACGGTGCTGCAAGGCTGAGTTCTCAGAGCAGGGGCACATGAAAGGAGAAGGAATTGGTACCCCCATCAAACATGACTCAAGAGGGCCACAGATGGGGCACAACCGGGATTTTGATCTGAAGTAATAAAAAAAAAATGTAGAAAACAAATCTTTCCTTGGCTGATAGAAGGAAACAATAAGCTGCTATTAACCAAACTATTCTCTTTTCATTAAGAAGAATAAGAGCCACACAGACACACATGACATACAGAATTCCAGTCTGAGGACAAGTGAAAACAAATGGGCCCTGGATGGCCCTAACTTCATTGAGAAGCTAGCTATGACCCTTCATGGAGACACTATCTAGACACAGGGATAAAGTAGACTTTAAGGCAAATCGTCACTCTGTGCTCTATTTCTTCCCCTCTCTCCCTTCCTTCCTCTGTCTCCTCCCGTCTCAGTTGTGAACTTGTCAGAACTGTGTCATTGTTTCAATCTTGAATGTTCCTCAAAAGCTCAAATGCTAAAGGCTCACTGGACAGCCTATAGCACTGGTGGGAGGTGGAAACTGGAGTCAATAGAAGGAGGGCAGGTTTCTGGGGGCTAGTCCTTGAAGAGGTTACAGGGACCTTGGGCCTTTGCCTCTGTCTTTGCTGCTCAGCTGTCATGAGGTGGGCATGTCTCCTCTGCTATGGACTCCTGCTTTGAAGGGCTGCCTCACCACAGACCAAGTGGGAAACTGAGCCAAGCAACCACAGGCCCCTGAAAGCAGGGGCCAAAGGGAATCCTCCTTTCCAGCTGCTCTGAGGAAGCACAGATATGTTCCCATTACCTTCCTAGAACCTTTATATGTACTCAGCAGAGATTTAAATTCATGTTGTTAAATGGAAAAGGAACTTTGAAGAAAAAGTAAAGGTGAATCTGTAAATTATGAAAGAGAAATGGAAACTTCTACAAGAGAGGGAGAGAGAGAGAGAGAGTAAGAAAGAAAGAGGAAGAGAACAAGAGTGGAGGGGGCTGTCCGTACTTTGATTTTATAATTCAAACATCCCTGACTGTACGTGTACAGTAGCGAGTGTACTAAGATTATGGTAGCATTAGCAAGAATAGTAAATGAGATTTAGGAAGTGCTTATTTCTAGACAAGAAGAATTTTGATCATTTAATCCTATCTCTAAGAGCAACATCACTATTATACTCATTTTAATGGGGCATCAGAGTAGAGATTTCATTTTGATGGCATAATTTATTTTACTCATTTGCAAGCAACTTTAATCTTGCAATCCTAGCCTCATTAAAAATATGAAGAATTCACAGAAGTATTTGCGTTATGATTGACTGCTCTGAGCTGTTTCCTAGCACATATAATTACATACAGGGGATTTCCAACTAGGGAATTATATACTTCAATGATGTATGCAAATTTGGAAATTCATAAAAATTTGAGGAGACTCCCATTATGGACCGGAAGAGCCTCAAATAAAGGGATTGCTAATTGGCAAGAAACAGTGATGAGAAAGGGCACAGTCCACAGCATCCTTACCTGCTGCACTGCTTGTTCTGGGTACCATCTCTCCATCATCTTCTCCAAAATAATGTCTGTGAAAGAAAGCATAGGTTAATCAATGTAATTAATGAGGTATGTGTTACAAGGCTTCTATTCCTGAGATAGAATGACACATCTGTGTGCTGGCCTCACCCATTTCTTCACCAGTACTCATTACACTCTTGACAAAGGTCTTAACTGCTGTGGTCAACAATGGCAAAAGCATAGAGAATTTAACTAGTGTAAGGGCTTGATGAGAGAGACCTTTAAAGCCAGATAAGGAGGGTATCAACCTAATGAAGAGCAGGAGCAAAAAGATATTCTATCAGGAGGCAACAGTCGTGGTCCTTAGTCAAGAAGGTCTCTGATGTGTTAGAGGGACGCAGGGAGCAACCAGACCAAGCTGAACCTTCTTAGAAAATAAATAATAACTAAAGGATCAAATACTTAGATTTCACATAGAGTGTTCCAGATGCTGAGTGAGGCTATATGAAGTGAGAAAAAAGAGAATGGTGTTCTAATTCCCTTCTCTGCTGCTATGATGGATAGCATGACCAAAGCAACTTGGGAGAGGAAAGGGTCTATTTCAGCTTACACTCCCAGACAATAGTCCATCCCTAAGGAGATTCAGAAAGGAACTCCAGCAGGAGCTTGGAGCAGAAATCACAGAGGAAAGCTGTTTGCTGGCTGAGGCTCCCTTTGCTCTGGCTTGTGTTCAGCTAGCATTCTTTTATAGCTCAGAACCACCTGCCTAGGGGTGGAACCGCCCTTGGTGGGCTGAACCCTCCCACATTGATCAGAAATCAGACCAAGAGAGTCACCATCATGCCCAAAGACATCCAGTTGACTCGCAGGATACGGCGGGGGGGGGGGGGCGGCGGGGGGGAGCTTAAGTTGAGGCAGTTTTTATGGCATTCACTCAGGATGAATGGGAAGAGTGATGGTTCACAGACCTCAGTGATATGAGCACGGTGGCTCAGGGCTCAGGAGTGACAAGTTGCTAATATGCAGAAGGAATGGGTGATACTTCTTGCTTTTCATGATGCATGTTTCTGTATGTTAATGACTTGTTGGGTAGCTATTAAGGTACTAGAATTGATAAATGTGTACAGGGTCCTTTTGCGATAAAACTGGTTATTACTTGATCCAAGTGTTTAACCATACATCACTGTGATAGAATGTGGGCCTTTTCAAAGGTTGAAGATACAAGTTTTAGCCACAGTGTAACAGTTTCCTTTAAAAAAAAAATAAATAAATCTGGAAGCTATAGAATACACTATGTGCATTTATAATAGCTATTTTATATATTGTAGTGTTCAACATTTTTAAATTAAATGTTCTACATTCACAAGTGGTGGGGAGTCTTGTCATTAAGGTGTGTGCAATTTAGTCCAGTTGGTATTTCCTGACTAGACTGCATTTGTTCTTAACAAAGTAGAGAAATGCTATGCGTACTAAACCTTGCATAAGTCCTCATTCTACCACATGTTCACTAACCCCTGACCCTCTGGCTGGTAACACAACACTAACGGGGATTTTATTTAAGGGCTCTAGAGTAAAATAACAAGCTATTCACACCAGCATCATCTATTACTAATCTAGTTAGTGCAGCTTTTCATTGTGTTTGGTCTTAGGCCTAGATTGAGTTTGGTTTTGNTTCTTTTTAATCTTTAAGGGGAAAACTGTACAAGGTTTGTTTTTCCTTGTAGAGTTTATAAACATGGGAGTAAGAATACAGCTTCAACTTATTGGACCTCTGCCAATGAAGATGGGTTAGGTTACTATGCTGGCAAAAATAAACCCTTTTATAGAGATGGCATTCAAGTGGTTTTTAAAAGTATCCTATTGAAGTTTTTAGGTCAATTATGTATGTTGACTAAATTTACAAATAAACTTGTTTATTCAACTAAAGAGAAAGAAAGGAAGAAAGAAAGAAAGAAAGAAAGAAAGAAAGAAAGAAAGAAAGAAAGAAAGAAAGAAAGAAAGAAAGAAAGAAAAAAGAAAGAAAGAAAAAGAAATCAGGACAATGGCCACAGGCCAATCTGAGCTGAGACTCCCTCTTCTGAGGTAACTCCTAGTTGTGTCTAGTTGAGGATGAAAAGTAGCCAAGGGCATATGGGGAGCATCGACTTCTCAAGTGTGAGGATTTTATAGGAAAAAGGCAGTGGAGAAGGAAGCCCAACACAAAATGTTTAGACAATAGTATTGACACAAAGGGGGCTGGGAATGTAGCTGAGTTGGTACAGGGCTTGACTAGCCTGCATGAAACCCTGGATTTGCTCCCCTTACCCAGGAACAAAGCTCCTGCTTGTGACCCCAGAACTTAGGAAGTAGCAGCAGGAGGATCAGAAGTGTAAGGCTATCGACAGCTGCATAGTAAGTTCAAGGCAAACCTGGGCTACGTAAGATCCTGCCTCAAATAGAGAAAATAAAATAAAGAATCAGCACACACACACACACACACACACACACACACGAAAAAGAAAAGTCCATTCATGGAAACATTAGTAATGATATGATCCAGGAGCCAGGGCTTCATCTGCAAAAGGCAGACAAGCTCTGTCATCCTTGACACAGAGAGGACAAAGATCACAGAGAACAGTCAACAAGGACTTGCCAAACGCCTACATGCTGTTCAGCGCTGTGTTTTGTTTGAGTTTTTGTTCTGGGTACTTTAGGAAGTACTGGAGGTTCAGCCCAGGGCCTCCTGCCTGCTGACTCAGAAAGCACTGAGCTATAACTCCCAGCCCCCAAAGATCAGAGCTAAAGAAGCTAAAGAAGTAAAAACACCAGAATATAACAGTAAACAAGATTCAACAATAGATTTTAGTTTTCAAAAGGGGTGATGAGTCCAGTGAGGAAAAAAAAAATTAATTTTGCTTAGGGGTATCCTTTGAAAATAGAAAGATTTCTTTTTTAGTATAGGAGCACTTGGAGACAAGTTCTATTAAAGGGTGAGTGTATAAGCAGAGGACATGTGGTTGAGGGGAAGGTTTCTATTGTAGATAGGAGGAATAGTACAGCCAGAGGCACCTGGAAGCGTCCAGAGCAGAGAAAAAAGGTGGTAGATTGAACATGGCCAGCAGACTTGGGAGGAGGGGAGAAAGAGGTAGGGGGAGTGAGAGAGGAGATAAAGGCAGAAGAACACTGAGAGAGGGGGGACCAAGAGCATACAGAGCCAAAATAGTCGGGTTGTAAAGGAATGAGGGCCTGGGAGCTCATGAGCTGTAGAGGTTTAGGATGGGAAGCATGCAGGGGTGGGATGGGCTGAGAAGAGCTGGGAAGTGCCACAGGTTCTTGTGTGGTTGAGGGAGACTGGAGACCACCAGCCACACTGGTATGCTAATATCTACCACAGAAGTACAGTGATAAGGACTGGGCTCCTTTGGTAGAGGGGAACAGAAAGGGAACCAGACTGTGGGGAATGGACTTTTCTTTAGATGTGATTGATAGTGACAGGAGAGAAAAGTAGGGAGGGGATGGGTGTACAGGTTAGTAGAGAAACCATATTTTAGTAGACAAGGCTGCAGTATTTAGTAGATAAGGCTGCTCCGTGGTGCAATGGGTAGCTATTGGGGGTCTGTGAGAAAAGACTCCTCGAAGCTGATAACATCAAATGCAAAGGCCTTCCAGGGAGCAACTAGAATGCCAAACAGATGCTCCGTTGTGTGCTGAGCAGAGTGTGGGGAGGGGTCGCAGACTGGATAAAGCCTTTCAGGACACTGGAAAACATTGAGTCACTGGGGTTTTATGAATCAGAAAGATGAATGGAGTGGCTAAAGGTTTTTAATTGCTGCGGGCCACTCTTTGGACAGGATGGGTGGGCACACAAGTACGGCAGGGGCAGAGATGGCTGTAATTATTCTTCAGAGAGGTGCTTTGCAATTGAACTTACTATTCTTTAAGTGTTTGGGTATCCCTAGACAATTGTAAACAAAAGAGCGCTTTTTTGTTTCCAGGGTTTCTCCTTTTAGAAGCCAATCAATAGTCACAGAGAGACAGAAGGGACGCTGGCATTTGTTTGGAAATTGATGTTTGCCTCAGGGAAACATCACATAAATCTTCACTCTGTTAACCAGATGGACATGAAAGTATCAGACATGAAACATTCGGAATGCACACCACTGGAAGTTCTCCATTAACCAGAAGTAGATCTCCAGCGGCAGACTTCCCAGCCCTCTGCCTTCCTTCTATCCTTATGAAAGAGTCTCCCTGCAAGGGAGCCACACCCACGCCATGAAAGAGAGGAACATATGCACCACTTTTAGATTCCCTCCTGTCGAAGTGAAGCTGGAAAAATATGTCAAAACCACTAAGCAGAATAAAGGCTTGAGATTTGTATAAGGGGAAATTTATCATTATCAGTTGTCACTCACTGAGCATGCTCAGTTCAAAAAGGTGGCTGCCCTGCTTCCAGAGGCCCCTTCAACAACCCTCAGGCCAAATCCACCCATCAGCCTCACCGGGGTGACCCACTTCTACATTCCATTAAAAAACGAAGGGTCTATCTCTTCACACAGGGGATGGGTTCCCTTCCCCCTTAAATAGAACAGACAAGTATTTTCCAGCTTGCCACAGCCCTGCTCCTCCCAGGCTAGTCCCCCCAGGCTCCTAAGGCTGATGCCCTGGTGCAGACAAAATGCAGTTGGAGTTCCGTTTCTGCTTTAAGACAAATGAGAAACCTCTCCGCTTCAGCTCGCAATTCATTATCGTGTGTGGGAAGCCACTAGCTTGCTTTTATATCAATTTTACCTTTCTGGGGTTTTATTTCCTCAAATATTCACACAAGCAGAGTATGAGTTTATATTTTCTTATCTAATTACAGAGTCTATTGTGACAGTTTGGATCTGAAATGCCCCAGCCCCACTCCATCTCCATAGCTCCCCAACAGCTCCAGTGGGTGGTGGTACCAGAAAGTGACATAAACTCCAGGAGGTGGGACTTTGGTTAAGGAAGTAGGTCACCCTGCATATATCTCGCCCCCAACCATCCCTCACTCTTTTCCTGCTTCCTGTCCAATAGGAACACCTATTCCTCTCTCACACCCCCATTCTGTGATATTCTATCTCACCAGAGGTCCACAATGGAGCCAGTGATCATGGACTTAACCTCAGAATTGATTAATCCAAAATAAATCTTTCCTCTTTTAATTTGTTTTTGTCTAGCATTTTGTCTCAGAGATAGAAATAATGACTAGTGCAAAATTTCCCAACAAAACTCATTTTAATGCTTTTCAAGGATCTAAGGTACTTTCCAGACATGCTCTTGCCCAATCCTCCTTGCTCTGCAGGGCAGGTTGGAACAAAGCAGTGGGTATCACCCCTCCCCAAGGCCTCACCTCCCCCACCCACCGCACTTGGCTCACTGCCTGCCTGGATGGATCAATAACTGGAAGGATGGAAAAGCCAGTTTAGATGGGACTGAGTTAAAAGGCACACACGTAATCTCTCAGGAGAATTTTTAAAAATCACTTTAGCTCTATTAACAGCTCAAGTTCTCTCTCGTAATGCCAGACAGTAGGCACTCTCCACTGCTGGAAAAAGGTTGGGAAGGAATTTGATGCTTCCCAAGGGAAGGAAAGAACCCACAGGGCAGAGATCCTGAGTATGTGTCTAGAGGGTCGCCATTTGAGACATCTGATAAACTCAAGTGCAGAGAGAATGGAAGGAGAGTAGGGACAGACCGACCCCCAAGCCTGCACACACACACACACACACACACACACACACACACACACACGCGCGCGCGCGCACACACACACCAAATGTAAGATACACAGGTATGTTCTTCTGTTTTAGCCAAGACTAAAAAAAATATGTGTATCCCTTCTCCTAGTTTCTCAAATCAAACTGTTTTTAGATTTAAAAGCAAAACAAAACAAAACAAAACACAAGCCCATAAATTGCTCAGTTTCAGCTAGTATGCTGTTCACCAGGGCACTGATAGCTCTCCCACACAGATATCCATATATCATCATCTCCCACACAGATATCCATATATCATCATTTCCCTGAGACGCTTTGATCTTTTCAAGAGAAATTTGTTTTCCTGTGTAAGTGAAGAATAATCCCACCTTTCTCTTTCTCCCTAGCCTCATTTTTCTGTTAATAATAAGATGATTCCATGAAAATCTCGTGCGCTGCTGACTTGCCAAGACAAGGCTCTGTTTAACTGGAAGAACCAAGAATCTCTAAGTACAGCCCACTCACAAGCTGTACGATTGCTTGATTTCTATGTGCCATCTCACCCAAATTTTCTTTATCAGCTGATAAGTAACTGGTGTGATATTAGACTCAAGTAACTCATCAGTACTTCGTATCTTACATCACTGGCTCTTCCTGTAGTTTTCCAAGGCCATTAGGTTGAAGATTAGCAGTCCGACTATCTGACACTCTCTGACACTCTGATGCTGTCAGACCGAGTGATGGCTCAATTTAGTCATTTTTGGGAACAGTAGTTTCATTTACTTGAAGGAATAGCCAAAACATTCAGTATGCTTTGCTTGAACACAGCTTCTTTGAAGATCCAATACCACACTGGCCCACTAGTCTAGTTTCTCATGATAATGGGGAGCAAGGTGGGGGCCTGGATCCTTCCTCCATAGCAAAGAGCAGCACCGTGATGGCACCCGCTGTGCTGTGTTTCCTACGGAGCAGATGGACCCTCCTTTGCCAACTGTGCTCTTGGTACAATCATCTAATCCCACCGACTGAGTGTTTAGAGTGAGAGCAGTCACCACCCCATTACCCATCAGCTTCAACAATGAGTTTTTTAATACATGAGATAATTATATCTTGGAACCAACCAAGGTTGTGTCCAAAACCACTTGGAAGGTGTTGATGCCAGTCTAGGTTCCACCATCCTCTTCTCTTCACCTAACCCTTCAGACTAATTATCCTAGGGTTGACTTTTCTTCTCATAGGAGTGGAAAACTACCCCAAATGTGGCTGTTCCCCAGGCCATAGGCTTGCAGGCAGTCCTGAGTATCTTCCTGGACCTCTCACTCCATCATTCACCACCACCTTTGCCCGGGATCTCCAAGGCAAAGGACAAAGAACAGCTTTTCTATCTTTCTGGTTCATTTTTATAAACATATTTTGGAAGCAGAAAAGTAATATGTTTAAGCAGTATGGACAGCAGAAACCTGGGACTTGGTTGCTATTTCTTACAGCAACTTTGTATGTATGTTGGTGTGTATGTTCAGGTAAGAATGACTTGTGCACATGTGTGCTTGCATGTGAGTGTGTATACACATTGCGTGTGTGTGTGTGTGTGTGTGTGTGTGTGCGCGCGCGCACGCGCGCGCACTTCTGCACATATGGAGGGCAGTGGGGTTCAACATCAGATGTTTGTTCTGTTTCTTTCCATCTTTTTTGGAGGAGACAAGAAGCAGGGCCTCTCACCAAAACTGGAACTTCCTGGTTTGTTTCACTATATAACATGACTAGCAAGGTATTATGCCATACCAGCACCCTTGGCTTTTCCGTGAGTGTTGGAGATCCACCTGAGGCTCTCATGTTAGCACAGCAAGCGCCCACCAATGGAGCCATCTCCACAGGCCTGGCTTTAGAGTTTCCAACTTCATAAGCATTTGTGGAGAAGTCTTTTCATGCAAGGCACTAGAAATAAAATAGAAATTATGGATCTTGTCATCCTATAATAGATTCTGAGAGTAAGGCATATGGTTCAAAGATAACTAACTGTGAGAACAAAATGTTTAAAGAGATCTCAGAACAGAGATGAGGCAGAAATATAATCTATCCAGGGACAGATGTCTAAGAAAGCCACAGAAAGCAGAGAACTAGATCTTAAAGGACAGCTGAATGTGTAAGGCAACATGAGAAGAGGCTAAAGACAGGAAGACGAAGGGGATGCTCGCGGTTTGGTTCCCCAGCCTCCCCATAAGTGGCTCTCTAGGGCTCATTCCCAGTCTGTGTGCTGCTACTTTCCCTTTCCCTCAAGCCTTTCTCCCAAACCCTGACTCTCAGAGGGAAACAATGAAAACCAAAGGCAGAAATCGCTTTATGTCTTCTCTCACACACCACATCTTTACCTGACCACTTCAAACATCATTGTGGTTTAGATCTCAAAGGCTTGAGAAAGGTCAATGCACTAAATTACTCTTGGTCACCAGCTTGTGTCACCATCAGGAGGTAGTGAAATCTCGGACAGGTGGGGCTTTGCATAGGGAGGGGGTGTGGGTGGGTTCCATATGCAAACAATATAACTACTCCCTTCTCCAAGGCTGCACACAATTTAACTACTCGGTTTTCCCCAAGGCTGGCCGGTCTGAGTTTGAGCATGTTCCAGTGGGCATCTGGGCAACACAAGGTGAACTTTTTTCCCTTTGGAGGGATGGAGAGGTCACCGGGGTGGGGTGGGGGACCTGGGAGGACTCAAATAACCAATAAAAATATTATATTGGAAAAAAGGAACCCCTCAGCTTGCTTCCTCTCTTTGCCTCGTAAGCCCCCCACAGTGAGCAACTTTTCTCTACCAATGTGCTCTTGCTGTCATCGGGCCTAACGCCCCAAACAATTGCAGATTAAAACACCGAGGCTGGAGACAACATAATCCTTCCCTTCCCGTTTTAAAGGCAGGTTAGCTCAGATATGCTGTCACAGCCATGCAGTGGCTAACATAAAGCTGAGGTGGGGTCACTGACGTAGCTGCGTCTTAGGATGCAGCTCAGGAGCCTTGGAAGAGTTCTCATGAGAGCTGAGATCAGGGGTGCATTCCTGTAAGGACAGTGCTGACGGGGTTCCAGGTGGAAGTAAAGATTTTGTTGGGAATTAGAGACCTTCCACATTGTGTTCTGTCCAATACCATGTGAACGTACATTTTATCAACGGCCTGGGACTCTGTGGGTCACTGAGTTTAAAAGCTTCATTGTCTCCGTGGGTAAATTTCAAGGCAGTGCAGCAGTCCTGCTGAAGCATGGGTAACGCTGGCTGCTTCCACCAAGGTTTACAGTGTGAGCTGGGACCAAAAACCAACTCAGGAAGATCTGAAATTTTTATACTTTTCCTGAGAAGGAACAGTTAAACTTGTAAAGGGTTCCTGAAACTGGCATTTATAAAATAATAAAAACTTTGAAAAATATTTTTTCAAATGACTTTTTGAGTAAGAAAGGATCAGCATAATTTTTGTGCTACTGTAAAAATACCTATAAACTAAAAAATGCAATTGTAATTTTTATTCTCCTGAAGTAATTGTTGTCTCCAAAGTTGACTGTCTCTGTCTGCTCACCTAGGCCTATTCCTGGAAGCTTTTTGCCTCTTATATAGACCCAGAATGTTTTGAGCCTCTGAAACTTACTGCTGAATAAGCTCATCCTTTCTAGTTCTTTCTGATCTCTTGCTGGCTGTCAACTCATCTATTCAGCCTCAAGCTCCTCTCCAAGCTGACTCAAGTTGGCCTCTTTCTCTCTCAGCTTCTCCTGAATTGCCCTGCTTGGCCTCATACTAACTTTGGCAATATTTTCCAATCTTCTGTCAGTCTCCTCCTTCTCTGGCTTGCTCTGTCTTCACCTGTGTCTAGCTTGTTCTCACTCCGCAACCTGTCTCTGCAGCTGCCCCAGTAAGACTGCCTCCTCCTTTCTGCATGGCTCCTTAAGTAGCTTCCCTTTTTTCTCTACACTTCCATGAGAGTTGGCAATATTCTGTCAAATCTTTCTCTGATTCATCATATTGTCTGCCACTCAATTAGACATCACTTTCAAACATGGGTGCTTCCTTCTACAAACTAATTTTATCTTCATTGTTTGAGATTAAACGAGGGTGTGTCTGTATTCCAGCCAGAGGGATTAAAGGTGTGTACTGAGGGATGAGCTATACCACAACTAGAAACAAGTTTGTTTTTGTTTTGTTTTGTTTTGTTTTCAGTAAATCACATAATCTTGGGATTCACTTGTGATCAAATATCCTGCAATAAGGAAACAAGGCTTAGAGAAAGGCTAGAGGCGTAGGGAGGCTTAAAAAATACACACGTAAGTATGTGTGAAGAGTTGCTGTGAAGAGATACCATGACCACAGCAACTCTTATAAAGAAGTTGGGGCTGGCTGACAGTTCAGAGGCTTAGTCCATTGTTATTGTAGAAGCAGGCATGTAGGCAGACATGGTGCTGGAAAGTAGCTGAGAGTTCTACATCAAGATCCATAGGCAGCAGGAAGAGAGAGACACTGGGCCTGGCGTGAGCATTTGAAACCTCAAAGCCCACCCCTATACACCTCCTTCAACAAAGCCACACCTCCTAATGAGTGCCACTTCCTGTTAACCTTGCATCCAAATCTATGAGCCTATGAAGGTCATTCTTATTCAAGCCACCACAGCAAGGGAGCATTGTCTTTTGAAAGAATCTTTTTGTTAAAAAGAAAGGAAGGAAGAAGAAAGAAAGATGTGGGTGGTTTTTGGTAGTGGTAGTGGTGGTGGTGATGGTGGTTAGGATTTAGGGGGGAGGGGATGGGGTTGGTTTGCTTTGAGATGAAATCTCTCTGTATAGTTTTGGCTCTCCTGGAGCTCACTAGGTAGATCAGGTTGGCCTCAAATTCACAGAGATCCTTCTGCCTCTCCCTCTTGAGACCCGAGGTCAAAGGCTTGTGCCACTACATTTGGCTTGGACAATGTGTTTTAGGTTTTACTAGCTTTACTAATTAATGACCTACATTAAAGATAAAATATCTCAGTGGTTAGATGCAATGTGGGTTTTTAAGCAAACAAAGGTTTGTAGTATGACAGGAATTTTTCTGACATTTGCTGGTTACTGGGGTCTCCGCAGTATTAGGCATCAAACCAAACATGCATTCTGCCCTTATTTCCATGTTGTTGAGAAGGCTTTGCCTCCTTTGAGGGGGAAGAGAGATGGCCCAGTGCTTAAGAGCAGTTGTTGCTCTTCCAGAGGACCCAGGTTCAGTTCCCAGAAACCACATGGCTCACAACTATCTGTAGCTCCATTTCCAGGAGATCCGAAGTTTCCTTCTGACCCCATGGGCACTAGTAGAGGCAAAAACATTTATAAATATAATATAAAATAAATAAATATTTTTTAAAAGGACTCCTTTGATATGTCTTGCAAGATTTTGTCTGGCTCAAGTGAAGGAAATTTCCTAAAGTTCAATTTTCCATATTTTTATTTATGAACACATTCAATCATGCCAGATACAAACTGGCTAGAAGGAAATAATATCTGTATTTGTTTTTTAACATACAATAGGTTCTGGCTCTGAAAACTTATAAATGATAGGATTTCACAAATAGTGTTAACTTGCCGATAAGGACATCTGCAGGTAATAGTCTTTGAACTGCCTGTGCATAAATTTACAAAGCAGCACATTTTCTTACACTGAAATACTGCTCAATGAGCATGATAATTACTATGGAGAACTGTCACATGCGCCACTAAAGCTGCTGCCACCCTTTAAGGGGTGTCTTACACTTTCCAGGCATTATTCAACCACATCCGGTGAAACAGACAGCCTCAGTGTGATTCTACACGTGAGGACGAGGCCTGGGAAGTGAGGAGCGTTCAGTGATGCCACACTGGGGCATGAACTTAAAAGCTGAACTGGGATGACTCCAGACCTTGAAAAAGTATCTAACATAAACATAGATTGATTTTATTTTCAGTTATGTGCATACCCATGCATCTGTGGGTTTGTGCATGTGAGTGTAGTTGCCCATGGAGGCCAGAAGAGGGCATTAGATTCCCTGGATCTAAATTTACACATGATTGTGAATCATCCGAAATAGGTAGTGCGATCTGAACTTGGGTCCTCTGCAAGAACCACAAGTGCTCTTAACCATTCAACCTCTCCAGCCCCTCCAGACCTTTTTCCTGTCCATATACCCTATTTATATCCATGCACGAGTGCTTCCTTTGTGTCTGCCTTAAGTCCAGAGATAAGAATTCTGAGCAATTAAGAGAAAAGCGAGTTGAGCTACCTGCTGTGCCAAGAAGATGCAGTGGAGATTCAAAACAAATTTGTTTCTAGGGATAGCAACTTATCCATGAAAGACAGCCTACACTCACATGTATCTGCTCTAACAAATGATATGTGACAAATAAATTAAAATCCTGAAAGAAGTGTTGAGCGTGGCTTACACGTGTCTTATCCTGAAAAGTGTCTCTAACCAAATTTCTCTAGAGTATTGACATCTTCCCCAAGCCCCTAGATGACAACATTGGGTCTCATTCTGAACTACAGTCAATGAGAAAGAACTAAAAACATGAAAGATAATGGAGACAGACATAACCAAAGCGGAAAGCTGTTTGTGAACATCATCTGAGACCACATCTCAGGCCTCCTTTTCACTTGCCAAGACAGACAGCAAGTGTATCCTCTAGGCTTCAAATGTTGCCAAATACTCCTACCCCACAATTTGGCACGAGAATCACAAAGAGACACATTCAAATGCAAATAGGACAGAAGTCACAGATGCGGAGAGAGGGACTATTGTAAAATAAACACACTGAGATCATCATTTTTCTCATCTCCAGACCCATCATTATAATCTCTGCAAGTGAGGATGCTGAATTTGCAAAGCCCCTCACGACACACAGCACGTTATTGGGAGCGCCCCAACATGTTCATCATGGACTGACTTGCATAAGCATCTACTTCTCCCCAGCACAGGATGCAGTTACAGCCTTCACTTTATACAGTCTCTCCATGAAAGTGCCCATGACCAAATGCATCTCTAGGAGGCAGTCTCTAGAGTGTTCATTCTCAACTGCTACAGGGCACTACAAGCATCACTTACAGCCAGCATGACTACATGCCTGCACACAGCCTCCAGGATTTAGAATTTCTGTCGGTCTGTCTGTCTATTTGCCTGTCTGTCTCTGTCTCTCTGCTTGCCCCCCCTCTCTCTTTCGCCCCCCCTTCTCTCTCCCTCCCTTCCTAAAGGACAGTATTTTTGCATGCTGTCATATGTTGCAGTTCAGAGAAATGACTTAATGTTGTAGAAGGTAAAGACAGTTCAGGCGATTATTTTCCTCACTTTGCCTTATAAGGCCATCAGACATTCAACTATCTAACAGGTTCTCTCTGCCTCCTTAAATCAGCAGAGACATCGTTAAAAAGATGCATTAAAATCACCTGCTTTGGATCACTAGTTAAACAGATGCATTAAAATCACCTGCTTTGGCTTCACCCAGATCACTAGTGTTAAATGTCATTACGCACAGACTACATTTTAAAAGATTTTCATGTTTTTACTTTTAATTGTTCCTTCAGTTTTGCTTCTGTAAATCTATAAATGAAAAATCACAAGGAGCAGGTGATCCCTAAATGGTTTTTACTTTTACATTTGTGTGTGCGCATGTGCATATGTGTATATGAGTGTGTGTGTACATGCGCGTGCATGTGTGCATATTATGGCACACTTGTGGAGATCAGCGCACAACCTACAGGAGTTGGCTCCCTCCTGCCACCATGGATTCTAGAATTAGAACCCCGGTCACCAGGCTGAGCGGTGAGTGCCCCTCCTGCCCTCTGAGCCACTCTCCATCCCTTACTTTTGCTCTCACACTATTAAAATAAAAGGTTGTAAGGAGGAGCTAGACAGCTGGCTTGGCAATAGAGAATACCTTTCTTCTTTCAGAGGACCCAGATCCAGTTGCCATTCCAGCTCCAGGGGATCCAACACCCTCTTCTGGCCTCTACAAACACCAGGCATATGTGTGGTGCACAGACATACATGCAGGCAAAACACCCATGTACCCAAAACAAAAGGTTTTTTTTTTTTTAAGAATGTTATAAGGAATGTTCTTTCACAGGAAGAGTCCAGGAAAGTAGGGTAAAGGGAGAGCAAGTAGGAAGATGAAGGAGATATTTAAAGAAAATGATAGATCGTTCTGAAATTAGAAAAAAATAAAGCTAGAGTCTGTTATCTCCATGGGCTTGATAAAGCACTAAGACAAAGCTTACAGAGTTGTAAGGGGAATTACAGCATTCATCAAGGCTTATGGACTGTTAAGGTACTAGAAGTTCTAAAATAGAACTGAGAAAATGACTTTCACAGTTCATTTTGAATGTAGGCTCCACAGAGAAATTAAGGAGCAGATAGCCCGGGTGATATGGGGAACCAAGGAGCTGAAGTAAGCAATGAGGTGAACTCAGTGTCCAGAGAGTCAGGAAAAAGGGTCAGTGATGGGGTGGGTGGGGCGCTAATGGGTGTCAGAGAGTACATCATCAGGGTTGAGATTTTTTTTACTATTATCATATGTACATTGGTGTTTTGTCTGCATGCATGTCTGTGTGAGGATGTTGGAGCCTCTGGAACTAGAGTTACAGACAGTTGCGAGTCACCATGTGGGTGCTGGGAATTGAACCCATGTCCTCTGGAAGAGTGGCCAGTTCTCTTAAACAAATGAGCCATCACTCCAGCCCCCAGGGTTGAGATTCTTGAGGAGAGAGAATGTGGGATAAAGATGCCCACAAAGGATGCCAGTGTTTGCACGGTATTCAAGCAAACTCAAGTTACAGAACAGTGATGGGAGGACCTTGAAGCAAGGCGTGCCTGGAGGCCATGTATAGTGTCAGCATCCTTCACCATCAGGTAGCCAGCTCTAAAGACGTATGTATCATAGCACAACCTGCTCACAATTCTTAAACAGCGTCCAACTTGAATGCGCAATGGTGTCAGGCAACACCTAAGAGATATATCAGGCTTTCAGGAAATGGCATCTGGAAGATTCTTTAGTGAAGATTTACTGATGGTCTAGGCACAAATAATGAGCCCACTGTCCAATCAAATAAGATCATGGGAAATGCCAAGTAAATCAAGTTCAAAGTCATACAGAACAAGCAGGACTGGTTATAGAAAACACCAAGAACTTGCTTCTGAAAATACTTTCCAACGGAGGCAGTGACGAAGCTAACCACAGAAGGATAAACAGTTACCCTAGCAAAGGCAAGGCTAGGTGTGTGGGTGGGAACAACCGGCATAGAAAGGCCCACACATAATAATTTTAGATC
Source organism: Mus pahari (assembly GCF_900095145.1). Classification (NCBI taxonomy): domain Eukaryota; kingdom Metazoa; phylum Chordata; class Mammalia; order Rodentia; family Muridae; genus Mus; species Mus pahari. The sequence continues at coordinate 87,964,876 of NC_034593.1, forward strand.
AGGGTGTGTAAAGTGGCAATCACTGTATAACCAGCTCCCTCCGGCTGCTGGCAAGGCAATTCCCATGAGGCCAAAACCTGGAAAGGCTCAAGTAAGGCACAGAAGACTCTTTTGAAGCAACCTCAGTTTAAATATTACATGTTGCCACTTGGCACACACAAATGCGCACTTCTTTCTGTTATAAAGCGTACAAAGACATAGCTCAAAAGAAGTAGGTAAGGGATGCTACACATAAGTCCATAAGCAAATGCAACATTTTTCCTTTTCCTTGCAATAGGCATCCTAACACATACTATGCATAATTTTATTGTAACCCAAATCTACTTCTTAATTACTCATATCCCTATGTTATATTTATTACCATCTTAGAGCACAATACTAATAGAGATTAACAACCACACTAAAGCTCCCCCCCACCATCAAGAAGAGTAAAGTAGGAATGTCGGTATTGACTTACCTAGAGATACGCCACTTTATGTTATGTACTCCAGTTATATTCTCTCTCTCTCTCTCTCTCTCTCTCTCTCTCTCTCTCTCTCTCTCTCTCTCTCTNTTTTCTAATTTCATCCATTTACCTATAAATTTCATGATTTCAAACTCCTCTCTCTCTCTCTCTCTCTCTCTCTCTCTCTCTCTCTCTCTCTCTCTTTCTGTCCCTCTCTCTGTCTCTGTCTCTCTCTCTGTCTCTCTGTCTCTCTCTCTGTCACATAGGGATTCAGGTCTTGAAAAGACACTTAAACTGTAATATATCCGTCTGATATGTACAAACACAACTCACAGGGATATTAAGTGGATTTTCAAAAATTGGAATTGTTTAATCCTGCTGTTCTACTACTGAACATCAATCTTTTTTTTTTTAAATCCCGTGGAAGAAGATGCTTTTGGCATATAGATATCTGCTGGGTATTTATGATAGTTAAAGGTGGGAAATTGCAAAGCTACAATGCAGCCAACTCGCGCTTCCAGAGCAAACGCAGATTTCCCAGGCTTAGGTAGGTGCCCAGCCTTAGTAGAAGTGGGGCGAGTTCTCAGATCTAGAGCAGGAAATGATGAAACAATGTGTTATAATCCCACCACATGGCATGTTATAGCACATGATGAATATAACACATAAAACAGCAAGCAGGAGAGCAGTGGGTGGCGGGATGGGTTAACTGCAAGGTGTCACAGACTATTAGAGAACTACACAGATGCGGGTGGGTCATGGTTATCACGTAAAAATTCATTATGAATAGTCTATGAATAACAATGACTTGGCTATGAGGGCTCAGGAACAAAAAAATAGCATCATATTTGTCCTGCTGACTAGAGTACCCAGAAGATGCCATGAGGCAAAGGGAACATGGCCCCGTGTGTCTGAATGTTTTAAAATAGGATTGGATGGAGCCACCTTGAGTCATCATGACATCTATTTTTTATTTTGGACTTTTATTCTAACTTTAAATGTTATTTGAATTTTTGCCGGAGACAACACGTGAACTGTCCTGAGCCCAGTTGGGAGTTTTATTTATAAGACAGATGGATTTCCATGTGGGTGGTGTCTTAAGACATCCACTGAGTGGTCAACACAACCACAGTGACGTGAGCTTCCAGGATGAGGAGGATGCTGGGGTGAAATTCAGTCAAGTCCTGCTTCCAGAGCAAAAGCAGTCTTCACAGGCCTCCTCACCCAGCCTTTGTGGCTGAAAGGTGTGGGGGCCAGCAGTGTACCCTGATCTAGTTGGTGGGACTAAGGCATGAAAGCAGTGACTGAGACAAAGTCCCCAAGCCGCAGCCAAGTGTGAAACACGGCTGCCAAGGCAGAGATTTTCCTTCTCAAAATACAGAAAATTAATTGCTAGCACTGATGAATATTCAACAGGAATTCACTGTCTAAAGACATCTCAGTAATAGAGTTAGGAAAGCAAGCAATTTTCCTCCTACAAAATGCTACGTGCAAAATGCCAGTCGAGCAAGACAGTGGCATCATCTAACTGCCATGCATGATAATTTGAACAGTAGAAAAATCACATAACCTTCGTGGCCTCAGCAGCCACATCTGTAAAATGGAGGAAGGTGCCATCTCTGCCTCTCACTGTCCATTTGTCAGCAGGACTCTCTCCAGAAGCTCCCATGAATCCAACCAGGCTGAGTTAGCAAAGAGTACAACAAATGCGAAAAGCTATCAACGGGATCTCCTAGGAACCATACACCTACGGCTGATGAACATGTCATCTTACTTGAAGTTTCTCTTTTGACTGTATGGCAAAGAAGTAAAACCAAATCCTGAAGCTAGACCATTCATTTTCTTGACTCACTGATTTTCTTGCTGTCTCCAGATTTTCACAGCCTCAGAAAGCAGATACAAGTAATGTTTACATCGTATTAAATCTAATTATGTGGTAAAAGAAACAATAGGACAATATACTTTTCTTTCCTAACCTTCCATCTTCAAGGCTGCTCTTGAAAAAGGAAGTTTTTTTCTTTCTTTCAGTTCTTTTTTCAGGAAACTCATATAAAAGTCACATATGACTTGCTCCACTTATTCAGAGTCACCATATGCCACAAGCAAGAACATTTCCACCCAGAAAAGGAAGAGAATTAGTAATGACTTTCCCAGTATTCATCAGTGTACACACTCAACAATGACATCCATCCCAAGGAGGCCCACATTTCTAATCACCAGAGCTTGTGAACATGCCACTTCACACAGCCATAGCCACCGCTAAGACATGACTGTTAGAAGACATGATCTTAGATTATCCGTTTCGCCCCAAAGTTGTCACCAGGGTCCCTATAAGGAAGACACGGGATGTTTGAATGACAGAAAGACATGTGGTGTTGGGAACAGCAGCCAGAGCTGGGCTGGTGCTCTGGGCCAGGACTGCTGAGTGTTTCCAGATGCTGGAAAAGGTAGGGGATGGGTACTCTCCAGAGCTCCAGAGGGAACATGGGCCTGATGATGCCCTGTTTAGTTTCAAAGGCTGATTTTTTTTTTTTTTTAGACTTTTGACCTCCATCATTGCATACTTTCTGCGTCATAAGCCACTGTTTAGGTAACAGGAAACTAATACAAAAGTGGCCTTGAATCAAATACCCACAGTCTCTAAAGCAGAAGCACAGTGCATCTCCAGTCCAGGACACAAAATGCTCTGAACAACAGCCTCTCTACCATTAGATTTACCACGTGAGGAAGCTTGACCTCACCATCAAATTCTCCATTATCTGTCTCCGCGAACCAGTCCTTCAGCGGCTCTTAACTCTGCAGGCACATGACTCTGACGAGAGGGGAAACCCGTGTTTTAGATGCCCAGTATATTCATGGGAAATTTGCTATTGGAGAACCAACTGTGTTCTCCATACGTGACTCAACAAAGAGACCGACAGCAGTCAGTCAGGTAGGAAGCGCACGTGGGGAAAGAGAGAAGGCACACATGGGGCCGCAGAGAGGCAGGTGATGTGCAGCTATCAGGGCATGGCCAACTGAGAACTAAATGCCCAACACCCTGGTCCTCTGTGGGTAGACTGAACATGGTAAAGAGCGTAAGGAAGCTGGGCTTGCGGGGCACATGTCTGTGATCCTAGTGCATAGGGAGCTGAAGGGAGGCTAAGAAACTCAAGGCCAGCCTAGAGGCTTCCGAAAACCACTTCAAACTACAAAACGAAAGAGGTTTGTGTGAAGCACCTTTCAGGCAGGGCACTTTCCAGGACTTTCTGGAATGAAACCTGGGGTTAAAAATCCCAGACTTCAGCATATCTATAAGTTTCAAGGAAGCCAACACAAGAACGCCTTTTCTCCATAGGAGGAGCATCAATATGAACTAACCAGTACCTCCAGAGCTCCCTGGGACTAAACCACCAACCAAAGAAAACACATGGTGGAACTTGTGGCTCTAGCTGTATATGTAGCAGAAGATGGCCTAGTTGGTTATCAATGGGAGGAGAGGCCCTTGGACCCGTGAAGGTTCTATGCCCCAGTATAAGGGAATGCCAGGGCCAGGAAGTGGAGTGGGTGGGTTGGGGAGCAGGGGGAGGGGAGAGAGGATAGGGGATTTTTGGAGGGGAAACTAGGAAAGGGGATAACATTTGAAATGTAAATAAAGACAATATCTAATAAAAAATAAAAATAAATTTTTAAAAAAGGAACGCCAACTCAGAAGCCAAGTCACCTACAAGACCTAACTCAGATAAAGCAATAAAAATCTCGGGTTTGGGAGTTAGATCGTCAGTTTCCATTTCTTCCTTAGTTGTATGGGTCACCCTGGACAAGCGAGTCATTCTCCCTGAAGTTTGATTTCCTTATTTGAAAACTGTTTATAGCATAAGTTATGAGTGTTAAGAGAAGTCACAGATGCAAAGAATTAGCACCCACTGAAAGCTTACTAAATGTTAGCAGTTATGGTCAACGTCCCTCCTCAGCATCCTTCAGGGTGTGCTTTTCCAAAGTCCTAGGCTGCTTCTCTCTCGGATAAACACCGTGACCAAAAGCAACGTGGGGAGAATGGAGCTTATTGTACTTTACAGGTCACAGCCTATCATTGACAGAAGCCAAGACAGGAACTCAAGGCAAGATCTGCAAGTGAAATACAACGGAGAAGCTTGGCTTATTGGTTTGCTCCCTTTGGTTTGCTCAATTGGCTTTCTTATGCAGCCCAGGCCTACCTGCCTAGGGATGGCACTGCCCATAGTGGGCTGGGCCTTCCTACAAAAAATTAACAATTAAAAAAAAAATGTTTCCCAGATAAGGTCACAGGCCAGTCTGGTCAAGATAATTTTTTGTTGCTGTTTCTTCTTTCCAGGTGACTTTAGGTTCCTCAAGTTGACAGCTAATGCTAACTATGAAAGTAGTCAATGTATATTTTTGCCTTCACTTTAGTTTATTAAAATTTTAAATGGTCGAGGAGGAAGTAGGACAGGGGTATCAGGGCCAGCCTGGATTATATAATGAGAGTCTTTAATAAACAGACAAACAAAATTATCGGTGATTCGAATATGAAACCCTCAAAGACAGAACCAGTCTCATTCATATGCTTAGCGTCTAGCACAGTGTGTGGCTGTTTGGGTTTCTTCTCTTCAATGGATGTTTATAAACTGATCTGCCTTATAAGCTAAGGATCTGAGTCGCCAGCCATCATTTTTTTTTTTTTTTTTGCCATGAGTTTTGCCAACTGTGACCCTTTAGTTGATAAAATAAATTGAGTCATAATCACCATTGATTTTTCTAAAGAAATAACATAGGAAACACCTGATTATAAACCATGATGAGGTTAAGAATTGTTACATGGAGCTTTGTGAGTGTATTTGGTTGCATTGTAAATGCATTGCATATTGTGGTTTGGGCTTATTAATAGTGGGGTTATCCATTTTACCAGCCATCGTGTTTTCTAATGACTTAATGTCAGCCATTCTGATATGGATGTAGTAGCCACATGGCACTCGGTTCTGCCGTTCCCTAATGACTAGTGATGTTAAGCACCTTTCACCATGTCCCCTTTGGATGCCTTGTTTAGAAACCTCTTTTATAACCTCTTACTAAAAAATTGGGTAGACCCATCGCATGGGCAAGCATCGATCCCTGACACTACTAATGACACTGTTGTGCTTGCAGACAGGAGCCTAGCACTGTTGTTCTCTGAGAGGCTCCACACAGCAGCTGACTCAGACAGATGCAGAGACTCATAGCCAAACAGTGGGTGGAGCTTGGGGACTCTTATGGAAGAGTTGGAGGAAGGACTGAGGGCCCTGAAGGGGATAGGAACTCCACAGGAAAAACAACAGAGTCAACTAACTGGACCCTTAGGGGCTCTCAGAGACTGAGTCACCAACTAAAGAGCATACATGGGCTGGATCTAGCCCCCCACACACACACACAAGTGCAGCCTGGTTTTTATGTGCATTCCAAATAACTGGAGCAGGGGCTAGCCCTAAAGATGTTCCCTGTCTGTGGAATCTGCTCCCCTAACTTAGCTGTCTTGTCTGGCCTCAGTGAGAGAAGAAGTGCCTAGCCCTGCAGAGACTTGATGTGCCAGGGTAGGGGGATATCAAGAGTGGGCCTCCATTCTCTCAGCGGAGAAAGGAAGGGAATGTTGGGGGAGGGAAGGACTGGAATGGGGGACAATGATCTGGATGTAAAGTGAATAAATTATTAAAAGAAAAAGAAAAAAAAGATTGATAGTATTCCTAAAGCTGAACATGCATTTCCTGTTTCCTAATGATCCTATTTCTATTTGTTTACACACACACACACACACAGAGAGAGAGAGAGAGAGAGAGAGAGAGAGAGAGAGAGAGAGAGAGAGAGAGAGACACTTTTACTGGTCTGTAACTTGTATCACAGCACCCAGTTGGGTTTTGTTTGTTTGTTTGTTTGTTATGTGGGTTCTGGGGGGGGGGGGAACTCGGATCCTCATCCTTGCAAGACCAGTACTTTCTTTATGGACTGAGCTATCTCCCCAGCTCCCCATCACCACTGTTTTTTAAGGTGTGAGAATGCTGGCAGACACAGCAGTCCCTGATACCCTCAGGCTTCCCCCAGCGGGCACTCACCTAGCCAGGGGCAGTAATCTCCCTGGAGCAGGTAGGCCAGTGTTCAGAGGGGCTTCCTGCCTTGGAGCCATTGCCTCTCTGAGACTTGCTGCATCTGTCGGTTGCTCTGTCCTATTAGGAGATCCTAAACTCAGCTAATCTCCCTACCACCAACTACTCTTCAGATCTCTGAATAGTGCTGGCACGCCCTCCCCCTCTCCAGATTTAAGAGCCCCAGGTCCCTTGGCCAACCCTCAAAGCATGACTTTGAGTCCCACCCTGTCTCTTGACTGCACTTGTTTAAAAAACTAAATCATGTGAAACCCCAAACAGAGCACAGTTCTCTAGGAGAAAACACGAAAAAGGAGGATTGACCCTTCACATGGACAAAGTCCACTTCCTCCAACAGTGTGTGCGCCCTGTGGGCAGTGTGTCCTTTCTTTAAAATTCACAATGAACTGTTCACTTGGTTGAACTTAACAATCAACTGCGAACCCCCATTTTTTTGCATAATTATTGTAGAACCCCAATTTACTTTCTATGTTAGTAGTCTTCACTACCTTGGGAGTCAGAACAGTCACTTGTCCACACTTCCGTTCCCCAAAGCTAAATTCTGGGGATAAAGAGCATCTGTCTGGGATACAGTCTTCTCACACCTGGATACTATCCCCCTCCCGTGGCGAGGAGAGAGAGAGAAGAAATCTTTGTCTCAGCAAAGGGTCTCTAATCCTTGCCAGTCCGTGAAGGAGCTCCCTTTTAAAGAATATTTAGTGAATGGTGGGATGGAGGGCGAAGGAACAGAATTCTGCCATCACCTCCACAACACAACCTATTCCAGACCAGCCCTGGCTTCGCCTTGGGCAGTGGAGGGTGCTCGGAGCCTTTCCTTTCCTTTCCTTCCCTTCTTTCCTTCCCTTTCCTTCCCTTTCCTTCCCTTTCCTTCCCTTTCCTTCCCTTTCCTTCCCTTTCCTTCCCTTTCCATGGTGAGCTCAGAACCAAGGCTCAAGGAGATGAGCGTTACTGGCCTCTGTGGGTTGCTAGGGCAGGATAAGGTTGAGGTGGAAAACGTGGCAGGATGAGAAAGAACCAGACACGCTAAAAAGTATCAGAAACTAAAGGTATCCCCTACCGGAGTCTCTCCAACCTCTTGGAAAAGAAGCTCACAAATCAGGAAAAGACAGGCGAACACATGGCTACAGGAAAACTTCCAGGCAGCCCCGGGGCGGTTTTGACGTCAGGAGTAGGTGAAAAGGAGAGTCGCAGAGCTGGGGACACGCTGAAGAGTAGAGTGCCTGTGGGAGGCTGGGAGAGGTGGGCTGGGAACCAGGAAGGCGACAGGACAGAAAAGGGAAGAAGAGCTCCGAGGCCTCTAGTGGTGAGGGGCGACCAGGGGAGGGAATAGGGCAGGAACCCTAAGTCTACAGGCGACAAGAGAGAAGCCGCTCCCTACCTGGCCCAGGTCTGCTCCATGATCCAAGCGCTCTCCTCACTCTCGGGGTGCGGGTCACCCCGGGGTGGCCGCAGCCCGGGAAGATACCAAGCCTTGCCCAGGAGTCTCCAGCGCAAAAAGCCCGAGTCTCTTCGTCCTCCCCAGCTCCTCTTGGCGCCGGTGCCGGGTGAAGGAACAAGGTCCGCTCTCTGCTTTTTGAAGAGAGCGAGTCGATTGGCCTCAGCCGCGCCCTCAGCTAACGGTGCTCTGGGTACAAGGCAGGGACTGTTCTCGGGAGGTGGCTGGACGCCGCTACCGCGGAGCCCAGGCCGCGGGCGCACACGCTCCCAGGCTGAGACGCGACTGGCTGGCACGAGCTGATCCGCACCAGCTGAGCTGTCAACCGCGAGGGAGCAGAGGCGGGGCTCCGCTCAGCCCGGGACCCGCCCAGGTGACACGCCGCGGCACACACCCTCCGGCTCCCACGGCCTCCCTAGAAGGCTGGAAGGACTGATGCCCTAGAGGCGGCCATCGATGACCCTTGTCAGACTCTCAGTCCCTCGCTGATCCCAATGAGGAAATTTGGATAAAAGCAACCAACTGCAGGGGAGCACCTTGGAAAGGTGGTCCTCCCCCACCCCCACCCCGTATGCCTGCATCGCCCACCCACAAGTAACCTCCAAGGCAGAGATGGAGTCTAAGAACGATGCAAACCTGAATGTAGGTTGTGCTTCCTAGGGTGTCACAGGGCACAAGGTGATATGAGACCTGTTAGTTTCACCATTAAATCCACGGACAAAAACTTCCTCAGGATGCAGCCTTCTTACCCAAACCTTGTAGCCTTATTAGCTGTCCCTATTTCAATCAGCCCCTGGTTTAGCTTCTTTCCCTTGTAGTTCCCACAGCAATCGGGCTCTACCAGAAGCTCCAAGGAGGCAGAATAGTGTTCCTGAACATCCCAGAATGCTCCAAACGCCTTAAGAGACCTAAGAGCCCAGGACATGGATTCTCCAACTGTGGCTGTTCTGAGAGCACACAGAAAGCCTTTCCTTCCAAGGAGGGGGCTGCCCAGAGCCTGTATGTACATCAACTTATGTACAATGTTTAAACAAGACAGACATGTTGTAATTAGAGGGCTCACCTCCCGGAGCTCCCTTTAGCTCTGAAACAAACCTTTTTATTAAGTCCCATGATCACTGTTATCATTAGCTTTACCGCTGGCCTTTTCATTTTCTTTTTTTAAGTTATATACTACATGTGCCTATATTTGGTGGCGATAATTTAGTTAGATTGGTTTGAAGATGGCATATTTGAGAATAAGAAGGCTCGATTCAGCCCAGACTCTGATGAGGCCAGTGGCATGGCCCAGAGATATGTTCTCCAAATTTCCAAAGACAGACCAACAAGGCTTCTTCAGAAGGAATCCATTCTCTCCGGCAGCCTCGCAGTTAGACTCGGGAACAGACCTGGCATGCCTGGGTGCTGGTAGAACAACAAAGAGCCTGTCCTGCGGCAGGAACTTGTCATCTACCTCAGTTTCTTGGATTAGTTCTGATCTTCAGTAGGGAACCCGGGAGGGACGGACAGCAATACAAACACCGAGGTTCAGAGGAGTCGTTTGAAAAAGACCTAGCCTAGAATCTCCCAAGAGCAGCGCTTAGTTTGTAGCTAAAACTACTCTTAAGATTAAAATCATGCCCCCACCTCACCCCTGCCCCCAACTTGCACCCTTAATGTTCATTTAAAATATTACCAGGAAAGGACAAAACTAAGGTCCAGTTTGACACTGGGCAAGATCCACAAGCCACCTGTCTTGAAAAGAATCCACTGTTGCCTTGGGGGAGGGACAGGGAGCTCAGGTTTCTATCCCTCATACCAAAGTTGATGCTATATTTAGTTGTGTCTGAAATCAAATTATGGGCTGTTGAGTTGTGGAGAGAGATTCTGTCTACAGTCAGACGTGCTTCAGAAGAGATAGCGCTAACTCGGTGACCTGTGGCCTCCCAGAAGCACGGCTGAAAAACAGGCTTTTTTAAATTAAAAAAAAAAACACCACAAAACTCTTTTGTTCAAAAGTTTATAATATTAAGTTAATAACTGAAGGTCATTCAGAAATTACAGAAAATTATGTAGTATGTATATACATATGAGTGCTCTATCTGCATGTATGCCTGCATGACAGAGGGTATTAGATCCCATTGTAGATGGTTGTGAACTGTGGTTCAGATCCCATTGTGAGCCACCATGTGGTTGCTGGGAATTGAACTTAGGACCTTTGGAAGAGCAGCCAGTGCTTTTTTTTTTTTTTTTTTTTTTTTTTTTTCAAGACAGGGTTTCTCTGTATAGCCCTGGCTATCCTGGAACTCACTCTGTAGACCAGGCTGACCTCGAACTCAGAAATCCGCCTGCCTCTGCCTCCCAAGTGCTGGGACCACTGAGTCATCTCTCCAGCCCTAAAAAAGGACTTTTTAATGAGAACACAGGCTCACTTTACAGACATGGGTGTATTTGTGAGGGCAGAAGTTTATTTGATGTCTAAAAACTTTTATATGTATGGTTAAAAACACTTTCTTCTTAAATTTCAAAAGAAAACTACTTCTCTAAATAGCGCAAATCCAGCACAAATGCCTATTTCTCCAGGTTCCTGTTAGTCACGGTTGAAACATATTTATAAAGCTATAATTACAGCTTAGATCAGCATACTTATTCTCCCACTTTCCACCTGCTATGTATTTGTTCATGTTTTTAGGTAGTGTGCATAGTTAGACTTCAATGATTATGCAATGTTTTAATATATGTTTCAATAGAACAGTAGCCTACTTAATATTTTGTTGCATAGTTATGACATTTCTAATATTACTGTCAAATGATATTTTTGCATTTTTGTGCCTCTTTCATTCTTTCTTCCCTTCTCCCTTCCTTCCTTCCTTTCTTTCTTTCTTTCTTTCTTTATTTATTTATTTATTTTTTCTTTCTTTCCTTCTTTAGTTATACTCTGGTTTGAATGTATGGATCCCTCTAAAATGCATATATTGGAACCCAAACAATGGACCTAAGGAATAAGGTCTTCAGGGAATAATGAAAGCATTAGTATTATACTCTCAAGAACAGGATTGGTAAAAAGAGGCAGAAGAAAGTGCCCTGGTCTCCTTTTACCCTCTGTCCTTCTCACCACGTCAGGATATAGCCTTTGGTCCATAGGGGGACATAAGGGACAGTAATGTTTGGAGCCTCTCTGTCGACCTAAATTGAGACAAGGTAAAAATACATAGCAAAAACTGTTCCAGAGGGGCTGGAGTTGACTCTGGGGTTAAGAGTATTTGTTCCTCTTGCAGAAGACCTGAGTTCAATTCCCAGCACCTGCATGGCAGCTCACAGCAGTCGGTAACTCTAGTCCCAGGGGATCTAAACACCCTCTTTTGACCTCCAGGTGTGCATTTGCTGCACAGACATACATGAAAGCCAATCACTCACACACATAAAGTGATAAAATAAATAAATCTAAAGTGTTTTCAATAATTTTTAAAAATAATTTTTGATTAATTTTTATTTTAATTTTAAAAATAAATATATAAGTTATTGAAGTTTGGTGAGTTGTCTCTGCCTTTTCTGATACTTTATGCCATTCCCACTTTGAGACTGAGATCATTGTATTATTAGCGCACATGGTCCTTTTTATACATCCACTCCAAGGCCGAGAGGGTTTGCAGCCCCATGGATGGAGCAACAATGTCAACAGGCCAGACCTCCAGAGTGTCCGGGAACTGGACCACCGACCAAAGAATACACATGGAGGGACCCATGGTGCTGGCTGCCTATGTGGCAGAGGATGGCTTTGTTGGACATCAGTGGAAGGAGAGGCTCTTGGGCCTGAGGATGTTCGATGCCTCAGTGTAGGGGAATGCCAGGAGTGGGTGGGTGAGTGAGTGGGGGAGTACCCTCATAGAAGCAGGGGGAGGTGAGGGGGGAGGATAGGGGGGTTCTAAAGCAGAGACCTGGAAAGAGGAAAACATTTGAAATGCAAATAAAGAAAATATCCAATAAAAAATAAAAATAAATAAATCTGCTCCAAGTTTTCTGATTTAGAACAGAGGTAAACCAGTTCAAACAGGTATGCTGTTCTTCCCTTAGTGCAAAGCTTAGCTCTTAATTGGTCAGCTGATTGAACTGATTGTAAGTCTGTCCAATCATTTCCAAGCATCCATTGGTTCCATTCAGCTGTTTTTTTTTTTTTTTAAATCCTGCCTTTCTTCCCCTTGTGTAAACAGTACTAATGATTTTGAAGTGGTTGTCTGTGCGGCTTAAGTGTAATAATAAAATATCTATGTCTAACATATTGCATCAGATTTTCTTCTAAACTATTTTCTCTTATGGAAACAAAAACTTTATAGGTAGACTCTAGTTATCTTATTTTATAAATATTAATGTGGAGTATGGGGAGACAGACACATTACCTAATCACAAAGTTCATAGTTGAGATGTGAGACCAATCGGTTTAGCTCCAGAATGTCATTCCTGCCCACTGTGTGTAGCACGTCCTGATTCAGACACCTAATGGTCTCTGCACACTTAGATAGGAGGCCGTCATAGGTGAGTGGCTGTCACCTCACTGATCACCGTGATTCATCCCAGGGCTTGCTTAGTCAACAGAAATCTTCCTGGTCCTTCACAGGGCCATGACCATGGCCACGCCCTAACTTTGAGTTAAAATAAACATCCTTTCTGGATAGCGTAAGTCAACCACAGTTTCTTGTCTACTTTTCCCATTCAGAGGTAGACTATAGTAATTCATTCTTTAACCTATATTAACTTCAGGAACTTACTTGACTAGTAGAAACCTGCTAAGATATATAACCATCAAGCTTAGGTCAATAGACGCCTCTAAGGTAAGAAATCAACCCGGGGTCCTAGACAAGCAACGTGGCGAGGCCCTGAGACTAGGAACAGAGCAGAGGCTTAGTGGAGTGGACCAGCAGCTCCCATTGCAATGCTATGAGCTGAACAAAATCCAAACAACCCTCTATGTGGCTACAATGGGGGTACACCTATCCTGCTGAACCACACTAGAACTATCTATCCCCTGAACTACGCTATAAGAAAACACTTACTGTGATAACCCTATACATTAGAGAATAGTTTGCTAAACAACAACAATGAACAGTTGGAACTCAACTTGACACCTGGAAGTGAGGAGTTGTAACTAGGCAGTGATTATAGTATACAGATGTGGCAGGCCTATACAGATGTGACAAGTGTCAGCAGCCCTCTGGGGAAGGACCTTGAGGAGGCTGATGGAGAGCCAGAGGACACTGAAGAAACTATTCCATCCATGGGACTGAGAGAAAAGCCTGTATTACTTCGGTTGACCCATGCCTTCAAAGAGAATACTGGGGCAGAGACTGTAATGGCAGAAAGACCACCACCACCTTTGGTAATGTAGAAAACAGAACACATAGTATAGATGTTCAGACAAAGTTGCAAAAATGCTAACAGACTTTTCTCCAACCTCCCACTAAGAGGCTTTAAAAAGCCATATTATGATAAAAAATATGGACAAAAAAAGATTAGCATTTTTTAAAGAGCCATTCAAGGTTTTGTTTCTTGTCTTGTTTTTGGCGACAGGTCTGCCTTAATGGCTTCAAACTTCCTATGTATAAGTATGTGCCACTATGCCTGGCTTGAGCCCTTCCAGTTTTGAACAGAGTGTAGAGGCAATGAGATGAGCCAGACTTGTTAGATTTAAAAAAACAAACTGTTTCTTGTCTTTTCAGACAGTGAAAGCTTTCCAAATAAGAAGTGGCTGCAAGACAAAAATCAAACCTAAGATGTGATTGTTAGAGTCATGGAGAAGGCCTCCAAAAATACGCAGGGGAGAGCTCCATATGGCCTTCTGTTTAAACAAGCAGCCTGTGGGAATCTTTAGGGTAGGCCTCTCCACCATACAAAAAAACTTCTAAAAACTTCTATGGGTCCATTTCCCCCTCATCAGATGTAGAGGCAGACCAATGAAGTAAAAAAGAGCAGTTCTTTTGGGACTTTTGTCCTTGGGAATAATTATAAGTTAATTTATATGACACCCTTTCAGTTCTTTATGGAATGGTATCAGCATAGACTGAAAGGATTAAGACAGTACAAGAATTAAAGCATTCATTCCATATATATATATATATATATATATATATATATATATATATATATAAAATCAATGTTGCAGTTTGAAGCTAGAATGTCTCCCAAGGGAGCTGGAGAGGTGGCTGCTCTTACAGAAAACTAGGTTTCAGTCCCAGCACCCACATGGCAGCTCGAGGTGCAGTGCATATCTGCTGGGCTCCGTGACACTGGGAACTCAAGGCACAGCCAAACACAGGTAAAGCACCGCATACTCATAAAAATAAACAACTTTAGGAAAGAAATAGCAACAAGATAAAAGTCTGTGCATATTTCATACGGAGTTTTAGCCGTAGCCGTTCTGGTGAAGCTCATTGAATCTGTGCTTGTGGTAAAACAGTTCTCTACTAGTGCTCATCAGCTCAAGGCTGCTATAAGTTTTATCAGTCCCAGGGAGGACCTCGTGGGGAGAGCTGAGGCCTGGTTGGGGTGTACCTGGCTGGAGAAAAATGATTGGCTCTGCAGGGATGGAAAGGGCTGGCCTTCCGGAGCTGAAGCAGGCCTGGGGCAGAGGGTGTGTGCTCCAAAGACTGCACAGCAGGTGAAGGGACAGCTGTGAGCCAGAACAGAGCTCCTAGCCAGGAGCAGTTAAGAAAATGAAAAACAACCTTGGGGATTAAAAAGAGAGGGGCCTTCAAAAGGGATGTTTGTCTTAATGGAAGAAGAGACAGTTCAGAAAGTAGTTAATGCTAATGGTACTGAGTTATTCCTACAAGCTAACAGAATTCAAGAACAAATTTAGTTACCTATGTTTATTCAATTCAAGCAGAGCTTGTGCTACACATTGGGCGTGTGATTGAAAGCTGGTGTGTAAAGGCACACACACACACTCCTTACATCATACAACAGCCCTGACTGCGTGAAGAGCTAAAATACAACACACAGAGAATAGGAGGAGAGACCTTGATTAAATTTGACTTTTAAAAACTTTTATAAAGAAGATAGACCCTGTGCAGGCACCAAGGATAAGTAGAAGTTAAGAAACTTTATCAGAAATTGAAAATTCAAACTTTTATTCGAAAATTGACAGCTTGTTTTAATTGCTCCACAATCTCTGCATATATCAGAACAGTACATTTTATCCCAGAAATTAACACAGTCATCAACTGAAAAAAAATTTTTTTTAATTAAAAAAAAAAAAAAAGTATGGTCAACAAAGTTTGTTTTGGGGCTGGAGAGATGGCTCAGTGGTTAAGGGCACTGACTGCTCTTCCAGAGGTCCTGAGTTCAATTCCCAGCAACCACATGGTGGCTCACAACCATCTGTAATGGAATCTGATGCCCTCTTTTGGTGTGCCTGAAGAGAGCAATAGTGGTGTACTCATATGTATAAAATAAATAAATAAATCTTAAAAAAAAATAAAAACAAAGTTTGTTTTCACCTGTAGACGTCCCCATCCTCTCCTGGGTGACTACAGAGGGTGCCACACCCCGGGATGGGCAGGGAAGCACAGCCAGTGTCATACACCAGCTAGGATTGTTGGCTCTATAGCCCGGCAGTTTTTTGGTCAAGCTACTTAAAAAGTCTTTATATTTTCTAAAATAAGGTTAATGACAACAAATAGTTGACAGGCCACTGCAAGAACAAAACAAGACCATCTATGATTAGTGTTTAATTCATTGCCTGCTGTGGTTTAAAAATCCAATAAATCATGGTTACTTTTTTAAAAAATTAATGTTTGTATACTACACAGGATGCCTTGACTCTAAAGAAGCAGTTCTGAATTAATTTCAATTCTGCTACAAATTGCTCCCCATGCCTAGGCCAGTGACCCCGAATTTCCATTTATCAGTTTCCTGCCTTATCATAAGACCCAAGTTCTGACATTTAAGAGGAAGTTTCCCTAATTTCTTTCTCCCTGTGTTTAGGAGTGAGTGTGTGTGTGTGTGTGTGTGTGTGTGTGTGTGTGTGTGTGCGTGTGTATTTGTGTACATTCAGAACCACCCCTCCGTTGACCAGCCTTATCTGTCAGCTGTAACAAAAACCTCAAAGAAGGAAATTATGAGCAGGCTTCAGACAGCTGGCGGTAATTTACTCCCAAGCCCCGCCCCAGCCTTTCAACACCACTGTTTATATGCATCCGATGTTGGGGGAGGGGAAGCCNTGCNCTAAATGTGGCATGTTCATTTCTCAGAGGGGCTTTGGGGAAGTAAGAAAAGACCTGTGTGAATCTTCTGTGTCATTANCCTTANGTTGAGCATACATAATAAATCTTTAAAATTGCACAGACTGATATGGTCAATAAATACATTTCTGGAAACAATGCTGACATGAATTCCTAAAAGCTTCCAAGCATTCTTGACAAGCCACCATCACTAAAACCCGAGTCACTCTGGGATGTGGCAAGTTGTTCTAGCACCGGCTCGTCAACCAGTCCAGGACGGCTTGTGTGTGAGCTGTAAGGAGAGGAAGTGTGTGGAACGGCAAAACTTGGTTTAAATCTGAGACTGGATTTTTGAATTATGAAAAAGTTTGCTAAGAATGATATCCACGGTCCTTACCTTTGAATGTAGCCATCTACTACCTTATCCCTGAGGACACGTAGATAGA
>NC_034593.1:87988678-87990513 GCF_900095145.1 Mus pahari
ACTCTCCCCCCCCAAGTTGCTTTTGGTCGTCGTGTTTGGTACAGTAATAGAAACCCTGATAAAGAGTAGAATGTCCCACGCTCCATCCCCATACCATAATAAGCAAGAATTGGGTCTCAGCTAGCGCTAAACCAACCAGAAAGAGCAAGCACAATCTAATATAAATACTCCAACACTGGACTTGTTTCTCTCAGTCACTCAGTCATCTCCTATGTTAAGTTTGCTTTCAGTATCTTGAAAGAACCAAGTGACCTGCCCACAGGCCAGGCTGACATTGTTCGCATGTGATCAGAGGCTCTGTGGGCTCTTCCAGGATCTCCTTATAGAATCTCATTTTGGACTTCCTTTAGGTACCAAAATCTGTAGCGCTTAAGCCTCACCCACAAGACAGNTTTGTACCTGAGTATAGATTATACATATCAACTGAATACACCTTCGTATTGCTAGCTGGCCCACACCATCTAATACATTCAAAAGGTNATTGGGTTTTATTATGGGAGCATTGTTTTGTGTTGGGATCTCTTTGACCCACAGTTGACAGAGCTGCAGGTCAGAGGGTCAAGTACATTTGTCTCCACCCTCTCTCTTATTTCCTTCACTCAGCAGATCCATGAGTGCCTTCGATCCTAACTGAGAAATCCTTAAATCCCACGTTCTCACCACCGTGGCCTGAGCTCTGGCCCTTAGCGCCTCTGCCCTGAATTGCTTTCGATAGCCTTTCCGTGATCCCACCTCTTCACTCAGCTTATTACACCCATCTCCCGTACTTGGGACTCACACAAAAAGTANGCCAGACACTTTTTCAGCACTTGCCATGACGCCAAAGTGGCTGGGGAGGGGAAAAAGGGTAGCAATCCTGGTTCCTTGAGCAAGCGGTCACAGTTTTTTTCTTAGTGTTGTTTAGAAATGAACAGTTTACCTAATACGGNGGTTCTATCGCCCAGACTGAGAAGCACAGATGTCTTAAGAGCGCTGGTGCTGAGCCCCTAGTCTGAAAGAGTCTGCTTNCACTGGCCAGGAGTGGAGTCTCTAGGCCAAGTCTTTAAGCCTTAGCAGATGCTTCTAACACATAGACAAGACGGAAAGCTACTAATTTACAGTATGGACAGACAGGCGCTTTTGCTTCCAAAGAGCACGAAATAACAGGGTCTACAGTGGTTTTGTCCTGAAATGCCCCTCCTCCAGAGGTTTGAGCACGTGTTTTTCAGTTGTTAGTGCTGTCTGGAGGCCACGAAGGTAGCGCCTGGTAGTGGAGGTAGGCCACTAAGCAGATCCCAGCCCCCAGTTCCAGCCACTCTCTGCTTCCATGTAAATGCCTCCACTTTCACAGAGTGGGCCACACTGTGCTGACTGCCCACCATGATGGACCACATCCCTCTGAATGAGTCTGAATGAGCNGGAAACTCCCATATGTGGTTTCTGTCAAGTATTTTGTTTCAGTGTTGCAAAAGTAACTAACATGGGGTCTGGATCCATTCTCCCTAGTCCCTGGCAGAAACTTCTAAAAACTTAAACAACATACAAAATGCTGGTTTCCAGGTGCTACAAATTGAACAACCTAGGACTGTGGCCCCAATGAATAAGACAGATCAATGAGTGATTTTAAGATGAGGTTAAAGAGGTTTTGACAAACTCCATCTTAGAATCACTNTTGATATCCCAAATGTTACAAATTATAAATAAAATGAGTATATGTAACCACTGGCTCACAGTATTTCCTGTTAAAGATTTGCTAGCTGGATCTAATGGCCCTGGAATCTAGCTGATACTTTCTGGTGAACATTTGGCTCTTTACCTAAATCTGTACAACCAAGTACCCCGTGTCCCCAGAATAA
>NC_034593.1:87990524-87996387 GCF_900095145.1 Mus pahari
ACTTTCTGGTGAACATTTGGCTCTTTACCTAAATCTGTACAACCAAGTACCCCGTGTCCCCAGAATAACTACAGCAAGAAGGCAATCCCTGCTGCTGCTTCCTTGACCTTGGAATTCCCAGCCTCCCGGCTCAAGGAAATAAATCTCTGGGCTCTATAAATTATCCAGCCTTAGGTAATATGTTCTAACACGGAGTGAAACACAGACTATGAACCTTGCCATTTGTAATTTAATCTTTACAGTTAAGGCCAACTGATTCCGAGAAGAAACTTTCTTTCTTTCTTTCTTTTTGGAGATAGTGTTTCTCTGTGTAGCCCTGGCTGTCCTGGAACTTGCTCTGTAGACCAGGCTGGCTGTGAACTCAATGATCCTCTTGCTTCTGCCTCCTGAGTGCTGGAATTAAAGAGTTATTCTATCACCACCCAGCTTTTAGTGGTGTGTGTGTGTGTGACATATAAACTGGAACATTACCCATTTTGATTTATGGAGCAACCCGTGACATTAAAAGCGTCTTTTAAATGTAATCTAACTGATGAAACCTTTTCACTACTTAGTGCAGTGGCCCAGAATGATGTACATATTGCAACTTACCAAAAACTTTAATGCACATTGTATCTCTTAGCCATATCTCCTTCTATATACTACCTCTGGGATTGTTACCAGAAGACAAAAAAGGTCTGTGAAAAGTTTGAACAGTTTCCTAATGTGAAGATAATATTTGGGTCACTTTTTTGCTATAAAGGAAGTTTTATTTTAAAGAGTTTCCAGTTAGGATGTGTATATGCATTGAAATTTAATAGCCTTGGGTAAAAATGTACAAGGATGTATTCCATATGTATCCATTGAAGAATCTGTGAGTTGATTAATATTTGCCACAGAGTCAGGGAGATTGGTGTGGGCTTCAATATGTGTAATGAAAAGTGAATTAATGTGATGGAATAATAGCTGGCATAACTGGGGCAATAAAAAATAATAATAATGTTTTTATCAAGGAAAATAGTGTAAATATGTTGAACAGTATATGCTGCATATTGTGAGTTTGTAACAATGTTTAAAGGTTGGGGAACATCTGACAAGACCATAATAATAGCTGTCAATTTGATCTTTTGAACAGACAAGATTTGTAACACTTTGGAAATGTCTTTTTCATCAAAGTATCCAGCAATTCCAAATTTATTAGCATCAATCTATAAAGTTAGTGTTTGATCAAGAGGTTCTTGCTTAATAATAGGGCTGATAGAAACATCGGTTAAGTACTAAAACTGCATACTCTTGGATTTTGAACACTGATTATTAATTTTTATCAGGAAATCACTTGAAGCTATCTGCCGATTTTCATTGATTTTCTCAAGATCTTGTTGCTGCCTCCTTAGTTTTAACAGGAGATGCAATGATACACAGAGACCTTCATAGGACTAAGAAGTTTCAAGTTAACTTGTTACAGATTTTACATATTTTTCAACTATACCCGATAAACTTACAAATCTTGAGGTAAGTTTAAACTTTAGCCAAAGTTTTAGAGATTTAATGCCAGGAAGAGGAGCTGGAGATAAGCTACAGTCGTGTCTACTGAGAATATCTACTTTTGAATTGTTTTAAAGCAAATAGTGTCTTTTTCTGGGCTGTTCTGTCCTGTCTTCTCTCTTTCTGTCCTAGACCAAATGACCTTTTGACTCAGGACAGAGATCTAAAGACACTTTACACAAGAATGCTTGGCTTGGGAGAGGGTGGATCATAACCCAACTACATCTTATAACAAGGTAAAACAGCAAAACCTGACCATTATCCATGCCCAAAAGACATCTGACTTCCTACAGAACTGAGTCAAAGGACCAGAGAGAGTGACCGGATGGACAGAGACCAAAGGGAGCTCAGAGACAAAAAATTTTGTGGGACTTAAGCAGCAAGCTTTATTGAGCTTTATTGAGAAGGACAAAGACTGAGTAAGCTCCAGGGACAGCAGGAAGACAGAACTGCAGCCAGTGTACACAGAACACAAGACAAAACACCTACTGCTCTGAGGGCCTTCCGCTGGGATTCATCTCACCTGAACAAATACAAACTGTAGGAATGATCGGAGAGGCAGTGCCTGGCCGCTCTCACAGGGCACACTCACAACTGGTGGCATCACCGAATGGGGAGTCGCCTATCTGAATGTCAACAGGACAACCCCCTGATTTGATCTGCAGTAGTAGGAATATTTTTTTTCTAGCCATAATACTAGCTTCATCTTGCCGCCATGTTCTGAATTGTAAATCAGCCTGGTTTTTAGAAGGGCCCTAGTTAAAGGCTTTCCAATCACATGGGATTAACTGGTATTCAGTGCTTGTAAAATTCTTTAAACATAAGTGGAATGCACTCTCTAAGTAACTACCATTTCAAGAGAGTCCTGACTGGGATTTTTGTTGTTTTAAAAGGTAATAGGTCCAAATTGAGTTACAATTACAGAGAATTGCCACAAATCACTTATGGAACATCATCTATAGGCGTTCTGAAAATCTTGTCAGCCGGGCGTGGTGGTGCATGCCTACAAAGTGAGTTCCAGGACAGCCAGGGCTATACAGAGAAACCCTGTCTCGAAAAACCAAAAAAAAAAAAAAAAAAAAAAAAAAAAAAAGAAAATCTTGTCTTCTTTGAACCTCATCTTGATCTTTTTTTTTTTTTTTTTTTTTAAAGGCTTAGAAAATTTGAGATCATATGCAGAAGGTCTATCATCAAATGGAACCACATAAACTGGATCCTCACATTTAAATAGTCAATTTTAAATTTTCCTTTAATAGTTCTTTATACTGACTCTTGATAATAACAAGCTCTTCTTCTGACAAGGCATCATGAGGATTTTTTGTTTTGTTTTTCAGAGACAGGATTCCTTTGTGTAGTCCTGGCTGTCCTGTAACTCCCTCTGTAGACCAGGCCAGCCTCGAACTCAGAGATCCACCTGCTTCTGCCTCCCAAGTGCTGGGATCAAAGGCGTGTGTAACCACAACCCAGCAAGAATTTTTTTCTTAATGCCTCTTCTTTCTTCTCTCCATAAGATATCAAGATTTAAATTACTCTGTATAGGAGGCCACGGCCCCTCTCCTGGGCTACCAGAAGCCGCACCTTAAAAGATGGCACCTGTTGGCTATGGAGCTTGTGGTAAACAGGTCCATATTTGGTGGTGATATATTCCCGCTCTTCTGGTTGGCTGAGGCTGCGCGGGTGAAGTGACGTGGCCTGCCTCGATTGGAGTGGATAAGAGTATAAAAAGGCTTGTATCCCGGGGCTGGGGGAGATGAAGAGGGAGATGATGAAGATTGTTCACAGTTCCTGAATAAACTGCTATCAGGAGAACTGGTGGTCGCGTCATCCTTGCTGATCGAGGGGGTGGGCAACAACTCTGAATTTTAACATGCTCTCTGAGTTCAGGCAGAGGTCTCAGTGCTGGTGAATGCCTGCATTTGTTTTTGTCTGGTTTCCATAGTCTTTTCTTCTCTGGCTTACCATCAGTCACAGCAAAACTGGGCAAGCGCTCAGAATCAGTCTGTAAAGGTTTTAAACATTGGAAATTAAACTGCATGGGGACCAAACAGAAGCCCTCTCTGACGGGCTCTTGGTAGACTTCATAATTTGCTTCCATTTCTTATAATTTAAAGTACTCCTTCCCTCTGAGTGGAACCAGTAACTGCTTCTTAATTTGTTTAAACAATTGTGGAAATGGTTCACTTTTTACACATACCCTGTCTCCCTTAAGCAAGGCTTTGAGCAATTGTGTGTTTAGTTCTTCAGCTGATGGAATTTCCCAATTCTTTGGTGTTAATGTTCACAGTTTCTGTTTCCCTTTCTGTTTTAGATGTCCTTTAAAGCTGTGTGACATTCCTTGAGCTCCAAATTTAGGAACCAGATATGGAGTCATGGAGATCACAGGCATGAAATGAGGAACAGCCAAGGACTCAGCATATGCCAGAAGCACAGTGCGAAGTCTTTATTCTTAGATGTGTTTCACTGTTACAGCTCTGATTACAAAACACAGAGTGTGTAAGAGACCAATCTGCTAATATTTGTTTTGTTTTGTTTTTTCTTACTGGACAAAGAACAGCTTTTGATATGTCACTAATTGAACCTTTTCCCAGAAGATAAATGCAAAGAACATGTTTCCTGGCCACGGAAGTACTTGTTGGTTGAAGGCAGTATTCTGCCAAAACTCTGCAAACATCCTCCTGTTCCCAGGAGAACCTGTCTGGCAGGTACATTGCCCTGGTCTGATGTTAGTTCAGGAACTCTTCAATGTGGACACCCCATTGCCCCAGCATCATTTGCTGAAGATGCTTTCTTTCTCTTAACATATGTTTCTGGCATCTTTGTTAGATATTAGATGGCTGAAGTTACTTGTCCTCAGATTTGATTTGTCACAATGGCTTACCCATCTGTCTTGGAGTCTCTGCCACAGTGCTGTTATTGCTACGGCTCAGTGAAATACCTGAGGCCCGTAACGGAAACCCCTCCACCTTTGTTCTTTTTGCTCAGGATTGTTTTGGCCATGAATTAGTACTTTTAAGAAACTAAATGTGCAAACAGACAATGTTCAGACTATATACAGAAACAGAACTTGGCTGTCATAGTGTCTGGATCTTATAGGGGGCTTCCCTAGGTAGGTGACTGCAGTTACAGATCAGAAATTTTTGTTTTGTTGTATTTCTTACTTGACCGACTCTCACCATGTAACTGAGGCTGGTCTAGAACTCTCTGTGTAGATGAGGCTGGCCTTAAAGTCACAGATATCCACCTGCCCCTGCCTCCCCAGTGCTGGATGCAAAGGGTGTTTCTTCCCGCCCTTGTCTTTCCCATTGAGAAAGACTTTCTCTCTAATCCAGGCTGGTCTGAAGCTCTAAATCCTCCCCCACCCCCCCCACCCCCAGGCACTTGGATTACAAATGTGTAATACAAAATCCAGCAATTCTTAACAAGATTTTATTTTATTTTTTACAAACCAGAATTTTAATGAAATTCTATTTTATTTTCCCTTTCATTTGCTAAAACCCCTAAGATCTCTAAGACACCCCTACTACCTGAAAACACATATTAACATTTTTCAAAGCCTCTTAGTTTTCATGCTAAAATCTATTTTTTATTCTCTGATCTCACTAAAGCCAGACTCAGCTGGCAGACCGATATTGACGATAGCTCCCGTTATGGTCTTCTTGCACATCTCTGTGGTTTCTGTCCCCTCCCATCCTCTCTTTTCTCTTCTCACCTTTATTGTTACGAAGACAAAAATCCCCCAAACCGAGAAAGAAAGATAGCGTCTAATCTGCTCTGCCCTGACCTGTTTTCTGGCTTGTAAATCTATTCCGTCCCTGTGCAACCTTGAACTTCTGTTGTGTGTTTCCATTCTTTCTTCCATAAAGTGGGGCCAGTTAAGGGTCTGCTTCATTCTTCCATCAGCTGTGTCCATAGAATCATACTCCTCAGCACCATCATGTTTGATAATTATATCTGTTTAGATATCCTGCACATTAAGTCGGTGTTGTTTCGTGTAGAAATCTCCTGTACATGACTTTCTAGACCACATCCCGTTTTGCCCAGTTTTTCCTGCAGAGTGTCTTTAACTTTTATTCATATTACTGGGTATATTAGCTAGTCATTCCTTTTAACTGTTGAGTATTGGTTCATGCTATGGATATAGTACATTTTTATCAGTATTCCTATAGCAGACTCTTGAGGGTGGCTTGAGGCTTGGGCTACTGTGGCAAAAGTTTCTATGAAAATTCTTCTTATTGTGCTTGTGTGTATGCATGTATGTGTAGATGTGTACAGTTGTCTGCCTGTATGTGAATGTTTGTAAATGTGTGTGCATGGGTATGTGTGTGCATGCTTGAGTGTG